>NW_006399959.1:1308475-1310363 GCF_000299155.1 Elephantulus edwardii
GAAGGCGACAGGAATGCCTCTCCGCAGGCCTAGATTTCTCCGCCCAGCTCAGTTCCGGGAACGCAAGGGCAGCGCCCGGCTGGCAAAAGCCCTGACTCTCGATCTAGGAGCATGAACACTGGGTTCGAGTCCCCTTTCAGCCTTTCTCCTCGCTGTCAGAGATGGGGTTGCTCCTTTCCTTGCCCTCGGGCCAGTTTTCTTTAAGGATGGAAGTGGGAGGACAGGCCTGGCTCTGATTAACCGGGTTTTAGCGGCGCCCCTATCTCATCCCCCGGCTGTGAGCATCTGCTTGGATCCCTGCACTACTAGCACAGGGCGGACTGAGGGCTGCAGGCGAGTGAGAAAGCCCTGCATCTGGCTAAATTGTTTTCTCCTTGGTGATGGGAAACCACTGCGTCGCGCTCTCCAGGGTGTTTTGTTTGAGCCTTTCCCGAGCACGCCCATTTATCTTCTCTCTGCTCGGGGTTCTGTTAGTATATCTTGGTTCAAAGCCAACCCTTCTGTAGTTGGCCAACCCTGCGGCCTCGTACTTGGCCTTGAGGAACCCGAGACCCAAAGGCGTCTTAGATTAAGCATCCCCTATAGAGAAAGGGCAAGAGGTAGCGAAGCTTCTTCTCTTGATCTTTGGATTTGTTGCTTAGAGAGGCAATTCCTTGGAAAGAGATATAATGCTTGGAAAGGTGGAAGGTCGAAAGAATTTTTTTTTTTTAATTTACTTTTCAAAGAGAAGAACGAACTGGAGGAGAGGGGTGGAGAGGGAGAAACATGCAACAATGAATGAATGGAAATTAAAAAAATCTCTGTAAATTTTCATTTAAATTATTATTATTAGTAGTAATAATAATAATAACTTACTAAAATAGGAAAGGTGGAAGGTCAGAGAAAGGAAGGAAGACCTCCTCCAACGAGATAGATTGACCCGATGACTACAGTAGTGGGTTCAGGTTTGTCAGAGATGATGAGGATGGCACAGGATAGGAAAGGGTTCAGAACTGTTGCTCACACCGAACAAGAGAGAGACGAAATGCCTGGCTCCCGCTGTGATTTGGCTTCACAGGTGTATTTGATGCTGTATCCCTGACACATAGCTGGAAGCATTTCATAGCGGATCACCAGGATAACTCCTAACAGCGCTTGGCAGCTTGGCACGCGTGCTAGGTAATCACGACTGTGCGCGAATGTGCACACAGTAGGTGCCCACTGCATGTTGAGTGGATGGACACATACTAAGTGCCTGTTATACAGGAGGCGTCCAGGAGATGTAAGCAGATGGGCGCACAGTCGGGTCCTGTTGAACAAATGGGCACGTTGTAGGTGCACAAGACACATAGTAGGTGCTCATGGCCTACTGTGTGTGATGCATGAAACGGTTTTGGGAACTAGTTTCCCCTGAGAGGGCTATTTGGATATGGCTTCGCCCCACTTCTGCCCCTCCCCTGCTCCCTCAACCCCATCCCAGTTCCCAGAGTGTGGTGAGTGATCCGATTAAACATTAGCGGGGAACTGGGACCCAGCCGGAAGAGAGCTGTTAAGGGTTCACTTCTTTGGGCTGAAAGAGCTGGCAGTGTGAAAAGTCGAGGCGAGAGATCCCCAGAGCGCCCCCTGCCTGCATCGGGAAGCAGAAACCCGAACCAACTGCAAGAGAGGCCTGGCCTTTGGGTTTATAGTGCAGCATTAAGCCACCAGAGAAAATTCCCTATACGTGGCTCCAACCCTGGGGAATGAATCCAAGAGTATAAAAAAAGAGGCACACGTTGTTAGCTCCAAAAACTCAGTTGTTGTTGTTATGTGCCATCGAGTCGCCTAGCGACCCTATGTACAAGAACCCTATACGCCATTCTATCCTGTGCCAACCTCGCCATCTCAAACACACTCATTCCCACCACTT
>NW_006399959.1:1311183-1312701 GCF_000299155.1 Elephantulus edwardii
ACCATGTAGTGTCTCCTTGCTCTGTTCTGACAACTGCCTCTTGGTCCAAGTATAGGTTTCGCATTAGCACAATCAAATGTTCTGGGATTCCCATTTTTCTCAGAATCAGCCATAGCTTATTGTGATTCACACAGTCAAAAGCCTTTGCATAGTCAATGAAGCACAGATAGACATTCTTCTGGTATTCTTTGCTTTCAGCCAAGATCCATCTAACATTGGCTGTAAGTATTGTTGTGTGCCATCAATCAGAACAAACTCATAGGGGACCAGGGGTAGTAAATCACAAAGGAGATTTGGGACTGCAGCTCAGCTTCTTACCGCCAGACCACCAGCGCTCCCTATAGATACATGTACTCCCACCACAGTACCAACCCATAGAAACTCAAAATACAAGGGGCCCTATCATCACAATTATTCTATTTGAGCCTATTGTTGCAGTCACTGTGTGAATCCATCTTCTTGAGGGTTTTCCTTTTGTAACTGGCCCTTTATTTTACAATATTTAATCTTTGAATATTTGACCTTTTATTTAAAAACTAAGATGTGCCTTACCCAAGTCCTGATATTTTCAATTGCTTCATATGCACGTGAAAGTTGAACAATGAATAAGGCAGGCTAGAGAAGTGTTGGCAAATAATACTGGTTATCTCATGGACTGCCAGAATAACAAATTGATATGTGGTAAAAGAAGCACAACCATAGTGCCCTTTGTTGTTGTTATGTGCTGTCAAGTTGCCTGCAGCATGTGGCACCCGATTCACAACAGCTCTGAACCCCCCTGCCCTATCCAGGGCCACTCTTATCATCTCTGAGAGACATAGTCTCATTTCTCCAGTTACTGAGTCAATCCATCTCATCCTGAGTCTTCCTCTCCTGCACTGTTCCTCCACCCTTCCAAGCATGATGGTCTCTCAGAGTTTCAATATCCTTGCCTCCAGGGAGCAGCTTGGTTTCACCCTCTCCCGGACTGACATGTTTGTTCTCCTAGAGTCCACATTATGCTCAACACTCCTCTCCAACACCACAACTGAAAGATATCATTTCTTCTATCGTCCTTAGTTATTGTACAACTCTCTGATGTATAACAAGTAACAGCTAAGACCATGGCCTGAATTAGGTGCACCTTAGTCTACAGACTGACATCATTGTTCTTAATTACTCTAGAGAGGATCCTTAAACTTATTTTTTTTAGAAAAATTATTAATTTTAATGAGTGTTTACAGAGATTTTGGATTTCCATTTCATTCATTGTTGCATTTTTCTCTCTGCCCACCTCTTCCCCCCCAGTGTGCTCTTCTCTTTGAAAAGTGAAAGAAAAATTCTTTCATTGGTGTACAATCCCCACTCCCTCCCCCCCCAAGTACTCTCAACTATGCAACTTTCATTCTAGACTGTTGTCATAATCATAATATCCAATCATATATCACTTTTAAACTGTTTCAATGCAGTATTCATTATCCAATTTTTCTCAGTCTCACCCCAACGCTGATGTCAGTCCCATTCTACAAAAGTGGCACA
>NW_006399959.1:1321452-1322636 GCF_000299155.1 Elephantulus edwardii
TTTTAATAAATTTCTTTCCCATAAATTAGCACTAATGTATAGCACATAAAATTGCATTTGAGCCCTTTGTCCATTCTTAGACCTCTAAACATTGGGAGAGGTTCCTAATTCAGAAAGAGTTAATGTTAAAATTTTTTTTGCAAAGGCCAATTAAAAGGTTAATTATTTCTTACTAATAACAGACACATTAGCTTCTATACCCACAAGACCTGTAAAAGAAATTTGATTAACAGAAAGAGAGGACTCTTGATCATTAATGATTTTTTTAAAAAGCAAATATTTCTCAGTACGTCCAAATCCTATTACTTTTGATCTATTAATAGTAGGAAATGCATGATAAGGGAGAAGAAAAAGTTGAGCAATTATTTAACCAGTTTGTAGGAAAAGGAACAATATTTTTATTAATTCTAACGAAGAATTTAAGATACTAAAGAGCTGAACAGAAGATTCCAAAAGGCAGCTCAGAATGACAAGGCAAAATAGTACAATGAAATGTGCGAGGAGCTAGAGTTGGAAAATCAAAAGGGCCGAACTCGTTCAGCATTTCTCAAGCTAAAGGAACTGAAGAACAAATCCAAACCTAGAGTTGCTGTAATCAAGGATGCTTTAGGCAGAATATTAAATGATCCAGGAAGTATTAAAGGAAGATGGAAGGAATATACTGAGTCATTGTATCAAAAGGAATTGGCAGATGCAGAAGAATTTAATGAAATAACATTTGCGCAAGAGCCTATGGTGATGAAGGAAGAAGTTCAAACTGCTTTGAAGGAAATAGCAAAAAACAAGGCCCCAAAAATTGGTGGTATACAAACTGACGTGCTTCATCCAACAGATGCTGTCCTAGATGTGTTCACCAAGTTGTGCCAAGAAATCTGGAGAACAACCACTTGGCCAATTGACTGTAAGAGATCTATAATTATTTCCATTTCAAAGAAGGGTGACCCAACTGAGCATGGAAACTACAGAACAGCATCACTGATTTCACATGCAAGCAAGATTCCACTGAAGACCATCCAAAAACAACTGGAACAGCACATCAACAGAAAACCACCAGAAGTCCAGGCTGGGTCCAGAAGGGGTCGTAGCACTAGGGATACTGCAGCTGATGTTAAATAGATCTTAGAAGAAAGCAGGGAATACCAGAAGGATGTCCATCTGTGTTTTATTGACCATGCAAAGGCTGT
>NW_006399959.1:1323006-1325996 GCF_000299155.1 Elephantulus edwardii
TCCACGGTTAACACTCATGGCATCAGCAGTCAAGAAATAAAAAAAAAAATGTATTGCCATGGGAAAGTCTGCTGTTAGGGACCTCTCCAAAGTA
Organism: Elephantulus edwardii; assembly: GCF_000299155.1. Taxonomy (NCBI): domain Eukaryota; kingdom Metazoa; phylum Chordata; class Mammalia; order Macroscelidea; family Macroscelididae; genus Elephantulus; species Elephantulus edwardii. Next base: position 1,323,101 of record NW_006399959.1, read on the forward strand.
CTCAAGAGCAACGGTATCTCCCCGGAGACCAAGGTGCGCCCTATACAGGCCATGGTCATCACAATCACCCGCCATGCATCAGAGAGTTGGACAATGACCACGGAGGACAGAAGGAGAATTGATGCCCCTGATCTGCGCGCCAGAGAAAAGCACCGAATGCACCGTGGACTGCCAAGAAAACAATCGGACCCATCCTGGAGAGGGTCAAACCAAGCTACTCCCTAGAGGCAAGGATTCCGGGGCTCCATCTGACATATCCTGGGCATGCTACAAGGAGGGAGAGGCCCCCGGAGAGGGACACCACGCCTGAGAGGGCAGAGGGACGGAACAAGGGGGGAAGACCCTCCACGAGATGGACTGACCCAACAATGGGCACGCCAGAGGCAACGCGACTGGCACAGGATGGCGCAGGGTCCAGAGCCGTGGCACACAAGCTATTACATTTAAAAATTATTTTTATAGTTTTAACTAAAAGACACCAGTTTCCAATTTATACACTTTTCCTGAAGGGGATCAGGTAACAGATTAGCCACAACACTGCCTTTGAATCTGACACTTTTTGTTTTGCAAACAGGGCTGGAGGCAGCAGCCGCGCAGGGAGCTGGCGCCAACTCGAGTTCACTGGCGACTCACGCCTGGGGGACAGGCCGGGCATTAGCCCCAATCCTCTGAGAACCGGGTACCCACTCCACCACCGGGGCCGGGAAAGGGCGCAGTGGCATCTTGGGCCGTCCTGCCTGCGGCCAGGGGTACTAGCTCTTTCACTCCAGGCGTGCGCGTGCGCACCTTCCCTTTGGAATTCCCCTTTGGAAGTCGCGATTCCGAGGAAAATAAAATATCCTTGGGCAGGGGGAGGCGAGCTAAGTCCCGCTGCTGCACCAGGTTCTCCCTCCTCCTCCGCCATTTTTTCCACCCCTGCATTTCAGAGGGATGCTTTTTTTCTTTTTCTTTTTAAAATAAAACAATCCCAAACATTTTACAAAACAAAGAAAGAAGCACACGTTCCTGCTCGCTTTAGCAGAGCCCGGGATAAGGTCCCAGCTTTCGGGAGCGGAGGTGTGGTCGGCCAGGTAGGAGGCAGAGATGGGGAGGGGCATAGCAAAATGGCGCCCGAATTTGAAAAGGCGCTAAAGCCTCTCTTTGTTTCAGCAAGGCAAGATGGCGGGAGTTCTAACAGCTACGATTTCATTGAAGAGATTTCAGTAAGAAAAAGCGGTGATGGGAATTTTCTTATGGCCAAGTGTTCTAATAAAAATAATTCAAAGCACAACCAACCCATTTCCATCTGTTTTTATATATTGTCCCTTATCATGGGAACCAAAGACATATATTTTTAAGAAGGAGAAAAAATTGAACTAAATTCTTTTTCTTAACCCTTACCCCTCGTGCTTTGAGGGAATCATTAAGGCTTTCTACAAACCTTTCTGCACACCATACATCTTTAGGAAGGAGTCTTAACCCTTACCCCTCAGTGCCTTGAGAGAATTATGAAGGCCTTTTATAAACCTATTTTGCACACTGATTCACTGCGCACTCACCTCCGAGATCCTGCCACGGTGTGGGTAATTCCGTGGCAATCTCATATTCATCGACTGGCCAGTCCTTCTTTCTATTATCCACGCAGTGTCCAACACATATCAATTCCGTTCTCCAAAAATCCACGTTGGGTGCCAACTGTAACCGCCAGCTGAAACCGACCTGAGGGTTCATACGTGTTCTAGAGTGGAATCTGTGTGGATTAAAAGAGGAGCGGGGACACAAGAGATTGGGGCAAGACAAAGATTCCTGATCAAGCCCAAATGTATTTGATGAATTCTGCTATAAATAGGCAGCGGGGTAGGCTGGGCTGCCAGGGAACCCAGCCCTAGGTTATCAGTTTACAAAAGAGAGGGAGGGGCATGCCCCAAGGTGTTGATTTACAGGTGCTAATTTAAGAGGTAGGCATTGTCCCAGAGATGGACAGGGGTGGCGGCTGCATGTACTCAGGATGGCTTCCTACAGTTGAATGCTTTGCATAGTCAATGAAACACAGATAGACATTCTTCTGGTGCTCTCTGCTTTCAGCCAAGATTCATCTAACATTGGCTATAATGTCCCTAGTGCCAAAACGGCCTCTTTCCCCCCGCCCCGTGCTTTATTTTCTACATAACAGTCATTGCTATTAAATATTTTTTATTAAATTTTATTCATTTTAATGAACATTTACAGAGATTTTGGGTTTCCATTCATTCATTTTTGCACTATATTCTCTACCCTCCCCCCCCAGTTCGTTCCTCTTTTTTTCCCCCTTGAAAGTCTGTTTCTAATTGTCCCATTGCCACAGTGCTTGTCAAAGCCAGTTCTGATTAATCTCCTTTGTCAGTGTGTCCTTTGTCATTCCCTATCACTCCTCCCTGAGAGAGACTTCACCCTGATTCATAAGGAAAAGCAGTGTATTCGCTTAGCTACTTCCTGCTGAAAAGGGATGCTGTACGTTTCAGGGTGAAGATCTTTTCTCACTACTCTAAAGGGCCTGCTTGGCAATAGAAAACACGTAGACTATTGTGGAGATTGATTTTGGAATTTAGATGCACCGTTATCAATTGTGCTTAGTCATACATGTTCATATCCTTGAAGATGTATCATGGAACTGTTGCAGCCTAGAAAACAGAAATTTAACTAATAAAAGTACATGAGTCAAAAATTAAAAGCAACAATATTCCAAGTAGAGGTTCTAAAAGTGGCACAAATCAAGTTACAGAGGGAAGGTAGTTCTTAAAATAAAAGGCCTATTGACCAGCACTTTGTCTATTATAGTATAAAGGTTAGGAACCACAAGATGTAGAGGCTCAACTATGTCATTTATTGTTCTTAAGTCCTGGACCAAATTCCATCTACCACTGGGTTGTATTCTCTT
>NW_006399959.1:1327506-1330611 GCF_000299155.1 Elephantulus edwardii
ATGGGTTGATCTCTGAATTCTCAATTCTATTCCATTGATCTATGTGTCTGTCATTGTACCAGTACCATGCTGTCTTGACCACTACAGCAGTCTTACCAGTAATGTTAATGCTCACCCACAGCTCTTCTGGGAGGATCTAAATTGTTGAAGCGTCACATGGCCTTTTCTAAACCCAGCTTGCACATCTGGCAATTCTCTACTAATGTACTATTGCAGTTGTTTTTGGATATTCTTCAGAAGGATCTTGCTTGCATGTGATAGTAGTGATATTGTTCAATAATTTTGACACTCTGTCAGGTCAACTCAATAAATACAGATCTCTTCCTGTCAGTAGGCCAGATTATTGTCCTCCAGATTGTGAGATGGTGCAGGACAGAGCAAAGTCATTCACAGGACTGCTATGAGTAATAGGGGTTTTGATGGCATCTAAGAACTATTAGACCAAACATCATTTCTTTCTATAGGCACCAATCTCTTCTGATAGCATGGTGAAAGTATGTGAGACCAAGTCTCATGATACTAAGGAGTACAATGGTTGCACTTCTTTCAAGACAGACTTGATGGTTCTTCTGGTACAGTCAATTTTCTTCACCAGCATCACCTTTTATTTGAAGGCATCAACTCTTTCAGTCTTCCATGTTCATTGTCCAGCTTTTGCAAGTATATGAGGTGACTGAAAATATCATAGACTGAGTCAAGCACACCTTAGTATTCAAAGTAACCCTTTATTTCTTAATATTTAAAAGAGATCCTTTCAGCAGATTTGCCCAATGGAATATGTTGTTGTTGCTATGTGTCGTCTAGTCACTTGCGACTCATAGCGACCCTATGTACAACAGCCCTAAACTCTGCTCTGTCCTGTGCCAATCGCACTGTCTCTGACACTCCCATCCCAATTATCCCAGTCACTGAATCAATCCACCTCATAGAGGGCCTTCCCCTCCTGCGCTGTCCCTCCACCCTCCCAAGCATGATGTCCTTCTCCAAGGACCGGTCTCTCCTCACAACATGTCCAAAGTATGTTAGACGGAATATAGTCTCTGATTTTTTTTTTTTAAATTTCTTCTGGAAAATCAAGTTGGTGGCAGAGGCAGGGACAACGTGGTGAGGTGCGGGAGGAGTGGACCACTTGGAACAGGAGCACTATGGCCTCCTACAGACTTCTGTTTATTGATAATTGAACAGTTAAACAGTTGGTGACCGGTCTTCAGTGAGGATTGAGGCTCAACAACAGGAATTCAAGGATTCACAAGGAAGAATGGGTGAGTGCCCCAGCTCCCAACCTCCTCCGGCAGAGCCCGCACTGCGCTGCACCGCAGCCATAGCTCCATGAAGCTCCCACAGCCGGAACCTATGGAATCCCTCACCCAGGATGGAGAGTGGTCACTGGGCCTCCCTAGGACTGGTGCAGTGGAGCCGCCACACTGCGGCAAAGTGGACTGGTTCTGTGGAGAATTCTTGGAGCCAAGATGGTGGCAGCAGGGGAAGCGGGCGGCCACTGGCCTTCTGTGCGCGAGGTGAAGTGCGACCGCCAGCCGCCCATGTGGGAGATGAGGCGTGGGAGATGGCTTGTGCCTGCTGGCCACCCATGTGGAAGATGGCACTCACCCAGCAGCTGCCCATGCTGGGCGATGATACCCGCCCACCTGTTGCCCACACACGAGATGACGCATGCCTGCCAGAGGCCTGTGTGGGAGATGACACTCAGGAGATGGCTCGCGCCCGCCAGCCACCCATGCAGAAGATGGCACACACTCGGCAGCCGCCTGCGCGGGCAGATGGCGCCCGCCCACCAGCCGCCCGTGCACAAGATGGCATGTGCCGAACGGCCGCCGTGCTAGGGAACGGCGCCCACCCACCAATGGCATGTGTGGGAGATGGCACATGCCTGCTGGCCTTCCGCGCTGGGGGATGGTGCACAACCACCAGCTGCCTGTCCATGAGATGACGCGTGCCCACCGGCTGCCTATGCTGGAGGATGGCACCCACCCCCACTGGCTGCCCGCGCAGGAGATGATGTGTGCCTGCCGGTTGCCCACACACGAGATGACGGGCGCCCGCTGCCCACCCACACTGGGGGATGGTGCCCACCGGCTGCCCACACATGAGATGATACACGCCCACCGGCCACCCGTGTGGGAGATGACGCACAGGATATGGTGAGCGCCCACCAGTCACCCGCACTGGAGGGTGGTGCGCGCCCGCCGGCCGCCCGCACTGAAGACAGGGCGCGCACCCCACTGCCCGTGGGGGGGATGTGCGCCCTGCCTACTACAGGTTTGGGTTTCCTTGGAAAACCAGAGATGATCACCTATACAACTTGTCTACTTGATGACACTTAACAGTGGCAGCATGTCCAAGAGGACGAACATCCTAAATGCACCACATATTTTGATCTGTTGAATGCTTCTGCCAAAAGCTGTTTAGACCTGGGGGGATCCTGTTCACAATTCTCAGGTTCCCTTTGCCATTTATAAAGGGGGAGGGCAGTGACACCTACTTCAAATTATAATATGACCACTTATGGGGGGAAGTGGTGGTGCTGAAATTGGAGACACTGTCCCTGGCCACACAGTCCTCGGTCAGGTGAGGGGACCAGATTGGGGTGGGGGCAATTAGAGGGGGAGTGTAACAGCCAGCCCATTGGGGATGTTGCCCTGCTCGGGATGGGCTGTCTTTGGCCCTCGGCTCAGGGCGAGCCGTCACAGCTCTCAGGGTGAGCTCCTCAGTCCCCAGATTGTGCCATCTGACCCCGGGGTAGGAAAAAAAATGCCTAGGGTATCCAGAGAATTTTATCTAGGCTACTTTCTGCCATCCTCTCCCCCAGTAAACCTGAAAGCAACACCCCAAAACCCCTCTATTTTTAACTCACAAGTTTGTTCTCTCTAGGTTTGCTCCCTTTCCTATAGGTAACCTTACCATTGAGTTTTACTTCACACCTGACCCTGAACCCAGTGCCAGTGACAAAAAGGAAATACAACTGCCAGCTAAGGAAGCAAAGGAGGATGGAGCCTCTGGGTTCAACTAGCAATCCCCACTGGACCCACCTGGTAAAACACTTTGCAGTCCAGAGGGGAGCAAATGACAGGAAAATATCTTCTAACA
>NW_006399959.1:1334056-1334783 GCF_000299155.1 Elephantulus edwardii
TCCACAACCTGAATCAGGTGCACCTTAGTCTTCAAACAGACACAATGGCTCTTCAGCATCTTGGAGAGGTCTCTGAGAGTAAACTTGTCCAGTATAATGTCTCCTGACTTCCTATTTGTACCAAGTATGTTGATGGTTGATCCAAGCAAGATTAATCATTGACACCTTCAATCTTTTCTCCACCTCTCATAATATCGGCCATTGGTCGGTCCTGTGGTAAGGACCTTTGTTTTCTTGATGTTGAGATGCAATCCATACGGAAGTCTGTAGTCATTTGATCTCCTGCAGCAATTGTTTTATACAGTCACTTTCAGCAAGCAAGGTTATGTCATCTGCATAACAGAGGTTGTTAATGTGTCTTCTGCTGATCCTGATGTCACATTCCTCAGCTTTACACATTGTTTTCTCAGCATACAGATTTAATAGATATGGAGAAAGGATACAACCCTGATGCTTACCTTTCCTAATTTTAAACCATGCAGTGTTCCCCTGTTCTGTTTGCACAACAGTTTGTTGGTCTAAGCATGGATTTCTCATGAGCACAATTAAGTGTTCTGGGACTCTAATTCTTTTGGTTTTGTTTTATTTTTAATTCTCATTCTTCCTAATGTTAGTCATAATTTGTTATGATCCACACAGTCAGATGCCTTTGCATAGTCAATAAAATACAAATATTCATTCTTCTGGTATTCTCTGCTTTGAGCCAGGATCTGTCTAATATCAGAAA
>NW_006399959.1:1345290-1351160 GCF_000299155.1 Elephantulus edwardii
CTGCGTCGCCCTCGCGCTGCGTCGCCCTCGCGCTGCGTCGCCCTCGCGCTGCGTCGCCCTCGCGCGCTGCTGGGTTGTAGATTCTAACCTCTATGATGTTAATAAGGGAGGATTAGAACCATGTCTATAACGTTATGATCAAGTTATGTGATTAACAAGTCTCCTCAGGAGTGTAACCTGTTAGATAGCACGAGTCTGATCTGATGAAGGGGAGCGTTCCACAGGGGAGTGGCCTGCCTGGTGGACATGTTTGGACTATAAGCTGTCTACATCTGTTCTTTGGACTGAACCAGTAACCTGCTGTACTCACTGACGCTGGACTTATCAGCCAGCAAAGCCAACCATCTGTGATGCTGCTCACCCATGATGACCCTTGGACAGGTCAACCTCTGAAGTTGGCAGCCTCAAAGCTGGCACCCTGCCTGCCCGCTGACAACTCTGAGGGCTAACAGATCTGAGGTCTGCCGGCCTGCACAGCTATGAGCCATTTCCTCGAAAGAAATCTCTCGCTCTGTCTTGTCAGGAGGTACTAACCCTTAGAAAAGACATCGTGTTAAGAAAAATAAAGTGTCAGGAAAAAAGAGGAAGGCCTTCAGTGAGATAGTTGACAGAAACAGTGACTGGAACCATTAGCATGAACATGGTGGAGATCATGAGGCTGGAGCAAGACAGGACAAAGCTTCCATCTATTGTTCACAGTATTGCAATGCGTGATAGTCAAGTGTGTGTGTGTGTGTGTGTGTGTGTGTGTGTGTGTGTGTGTGTGTTTGTACTCTTCATTGCTTCTCTGGAGAACCAGCCTAAGACAGGCACAAATACAAATCTTTTCCAGTCCTTGGTCACTTGGTTGTCTTCCAAATTTCTTGGCATAAACAAATGAACACTTACAGCCTTGCACCTATTTGTTGAAATATCTCAGTTAGTATTCTGTCCATTGCCAGAATTTTTTTTTAAAATGATGCCTTTAGTGCATCTGGGACTTCTTCCTTCAACATCATTGGTTCCTGACCATATGGTACCATCTGAAATGATTCACTGTGACTCACAATGTCCCCATGAACAACGTATCTGACTCCTGCCCTGTCCTGCACCGTCCTCACCATCTCCGTCATGCTCAAGCCCACTGTGGTGGTCACTGTGTCAATCATCTTGTGGAGGGTCTTCTTTTCTTTCACGGATACTTTACTTTCCCAGAATGATGGGAAAAGGATTCCAAGAACTGATTCCTCTTGAAAATATGCCCAAAATAAGTGAGGCAAAGTTTCACCATTCTTGCCTCTATGGTGCACTTTGTACTTCCCTCAGCACAGATTTGCTTTTTATCTTGGCTTAGTATAGTCAATACTCTTCTTCAACACTGCAATCCAAAGACATAAGTTCCCCTTTAGTCTTCCTTATTCATTATCTAACATTCCAATGCATACATAGCAACTGAAAATACCATGGGTTGGATCAGATGCACTTTAATATTTAAACTTCCATCCTTGCTCTTCCTAATGCAATACATCTTTTTATTTCTTGGCTTCTGCTACCAAAGGTTTTGATTGTGTACCCAACTAAAATGAAAATGTTGACAACTTCACTCTTTCTCCCTCTATGTTGCCTAATGGTCCAGTGGTGAAGATATTTGTTTTCTTGCTGTTCAGATGTAATCCATATTGAAGGCTGCAATCTTTGACCTTCAGTAAGTGCTTCAAGCCTTCTTTACTTCTGCAAACAAAGTTGTGTCATCTGCATAATGCAAGCTATTAATAAGTCTTCCTCCAATTCTGATGCTACAGTCTTCTTCGTAGAGCTCAGCTTCTCAATTGATTTGCTCAGCATACAGACTGAATAGATATGGAGAAAAGATACAGTCCTCCAGAAATCAGCCCATCTACCTATAGTCAACTGATTTTTGACAAGGAGATGAAATCAGTCAAGTGGGGAAATGACAACTTTTTTAATGAATGATGCTGGCAAAATAGGAAAACTATTTGCAGAAAACTGAAGCCAGATCCACACTTTACTCCATACACAAAAACCAACTAAAGTAGATCATGCATGGACTTAGGACTAAAACCAAGGACTATAAACTTCATTAGAGAAAAGCTTGGAAGAACTCTAGAAGTCCTAATCCACAACATAAACAGTCTTCCAAGCATCTTGAAAAATATATAACCAGGAGAGGATAAAATAGATGAATGAGACCTTCTAATAATCAAATCCCTATGCACATCCAAAACCTTCTCCAACAGGGTAAAAACGGAAGCCACAGACCGGGAAAAAATATTTGGGAAAGACATGTCAGATAAGGGACTTATATCTAGAATTTATAAAATACTTGAGCACCACAACAAGATAAAGGTAAACGACCCAGTCGAAAAATAGGCACAGGATATGAACAGACACTTCACCAAAGAAGACATTCAGGTGGCCAACAAGCACATGAAGAAATGTTCAAAAAAAATAAATAAATAAAAAAGAAATGTTCAAAATCCCTAGCTCTAAGAGAGATGAAAATCAAAACAACTATGAGATATCATCTCACCCCAGTCAGAATAGCAAAATTTAACAGAACAGCAAACAACACATGCTGGTGAGGTTGTGAAGAAACTGGAACCCTTATTCACTGTTGGTGGGAGTGTAAAATGGTGCAACCACTATGGAAGGCAGTATAGTCTTTTCTCAAAAAGTAGTAAATAGAAATAGCATTTGACCCAGCAATTTCACTACTGAGAATGTACCCCAAAGAAACCATAACTGCCACCCAAGCAGATATATGCATGCCCATGTTTATAGCGGCTTTGTTCACAATAGCAAAGAGTTGGAAACAACCCAAGTGCCCATCAATAAATGAATGGGCAGAGAAGCTGTGGGATATTCACAATATGCTGCATTGAAAAAAAAAGAACTCATGAAATATTATACAAATGGGTGACCCTGGAGTACATTATGCTGAGTGAAATATCTCAGTCACAAAAGGACAAATACTGGATAGTGCCACTGTTGTAAAATAGGATATAGGGGTTGTGGGGAGACAATGTGTACTGCATTTAAACAAATGAGGGAGTGAACTCTTTAAAAGGGATATATCATTAGGTATTATTGTCATGACAGGAGTCCAGAATGAAGGCAGCACAGTGGACTTGGGGGGAGGGATTGTGTAACAATGAAAGAATTTTTCTTTTAGTTTTCAAAGAGAAGAGCAAATTGGAGGGGAGGGGTGGGCAGGGAGAAAAGTGCAACAATGAATGAATGGAAATCCACAGTCTCTGTAAACTTTCATTAAAATTAATTTTAAAAAAATACAATCCTGACACACATCTTTCCTGATTTTTAATTATGCAACGTTACCTGGCTCTGTATAGGTTTCCCATGAGCATAATTAAGTGTTCTGAGATTCCCATTCTTCTCAATGATACTCATAATTTGTATAATTCACTTAAGCAAATAGTCTTACGTATTCAATAAAGCAGAGTAAACATGTTTTCAACAAAGATGCATCTGACATCAGCAAAGATACCTTTTATGCCCATGACTTCATCTGGATCAAGCTTTGATTTCCTGGAATTCTCTGTTGATTTAAAAAATGTTCCAACCATTTTAAAAATAATCTTTAGGAAGATTTTGGTTGCATTTGATATTAATGATATTTTTTATAAACTTCACATTCTGTTGGATCACCTTTTTTAGAAATGGAAACAAATATGGTGCGCACACCCAAAGTTGCATTTGTTTGCTAAAACACCTCCGATCTGGAAGACAGCTACCTGGCCAACTGCCTGGAAGTGTTAGTGGCTAGTGTGTGAATTTGAGTAATAGTCACATTAACTGATGGTCCTTCCTAGAATATAGATACTATCCTACCACTGATAGCACTGACATCAGGATAGATCTTGGAAACATTCTTTGTGATAATCACTGTAATGCTGTTCCTCCTCAGTTTGTTATTCTTAGCATAGTAATCTATATGATGAACAGATTCAAAATTACCAGTATCAGTCTATATCAGTTACTGATACCTAAAATAACAGCCTTTAAGCTTTCCATTTTATTTTTCATGACTTCCAGTTTCCTAGATTAATGTTTGTCTATTCTATGTTCAGAGTGAAAAACAAATTCAAGCCACGGGTGGCAATACTTAAAGATAATTTGGGTCAAATGTTGAATGATCCAGGAAGTATCAAAAGAAGATGGAAGGGGTACACAGAGTCACTGTATCAGAAGGAATTGGCTGACACAGAGGAATTTCATGAAATGACATATGAGCAAGAGCCTATGGTGATGAAGGAGGAAGTTCAAGTTGCTCTGAGGAATTGGCAAAACACAAGGCTCCAGGAGTTGATGACATACCAGTTGACATATTTCAACAGAGAGACACTGCCCCGGATGTGCTCACTAAGTTGGGCCAAGAAATCTGGAGAACAGTCAGCTGGCCCACTGACTGGAAAAGATCTATATTTGTTCCTATTCCAAAGAAAGGTGACCCAGCAGAGTGAGGAAATTATCAAACAATATCATTGAGATCACATGCAAGCAAGATTCTGCTGAAAGTTATCCAAAACTGCCAGATGTACAGGCTGGATTTAGAAGAGGTCATGGTACTTACTAGCTAATGTTAGATGGATCTTGGCAGAAAGCAAAGAATACCAGAAGAATGTCTATCTGTGCTTCATTGACTATGCAAAGGCTTTTGACTGTGTGGATCACAACAAGCTGTGGCTGACTCTGAGAAGAATGGGAATCCCAGAACATTTGATTATGCTAATGCGAAACCTATACTTGAACCAAGAGGCAGTTGTAAGAACAGAGCAAGGAGACACTACATGGTTCAAAATAAAAAAGCGGGTCCATCAGGGATGTATTTTGTCTCCCTACCTTTTCAGTCTGTATGCAGAACAGATCATCCGAGATGCTGGGCTATACGAAGAGGAATGTGGCATCAGGATTGGTGGAAGAGTCATCAACAAACTGCATTATGCAGATGACACAACCCTGCTTGCTGAAACTGAGGAGGACCTGAAGTGCTTACTGCAGAAGGTCAAGGACTGGAGCCTTCTATATGGATTGAAGCTCAACATCAAGAAAAGAAAGCTTCTCACCACTGGGCCAATTGGCAGCATCAGTATGGATGGTGAAGAGATTGAGATAGTTAACAGTTTTAGTTTGCTTGGCTCCACTATCAACAATCTTGGTAACAGCAGCCAGGAAATCAAGAGACTTTCGTTGGCTGTGAGGGACCTCTCAAGAGTACTGAAGATTCATAGCAGTCATCAAAAGTTAATGTTTCTTTGCTCATTGCATATTTTCCTTTGATTATTCAAGACTGGAACAAAGATATAAATGTTATTTATTTCAGACATTTTTTTCCTGTGTTGTTGGTTTGGGTTGGTTTGGATTTGTTTGTTTGTTTGTTTTAACATGTAATTGAAGTAACTAGTTCACCTTTATGTTTTGTTTTGATTTCTGATCCTTTCATATTCATTTGGACCCAGGAAGTTGACTTATTATTTGCTAGTTTCCATTAGTCTTTTTGCTCCATAGGTAGTACGTACCAGTGTAAATTAAGTATTTGTGTTCTGCTATATCTGATATCCGTTACTATCCAGTTCTCCTCAGAGCTTTTGGCAAGGTTGTCTTAAATGGCTACTCTGAAACTTTTTTCAAAGGAAGATTATTATTGCAAGTATCAAAGTCTGGCCTAAATAGTGTACTGTGATAAAGCCAGACAGGCTTTATTTCTGAATTTTCAGTATATAAAATGTGTCCTTTCCTACCTTGACAAGTCCCATGAAAAAGTGAAAGATTTTATTAAAATTATTTCCTTACATGTGTTTAATTTAAGCAGGTAGCACAATCTACTAATGTTGTTTGGTCTGTGTTTGTTA
>NW_006399959.1:1351355-1353522 GCF_000299155.1 Elephantulus edwardii
TTCACCTTGTAAATTACTGTATAAATCTTGTTGACAATGCACTGACTTTAGAAAGATGTTAATGTACATAAATAGAGTGTAAATAAAATAGTGTTGATGTACTGAAATATGAACTGTATAAAAAAGTATTGGTAATTGTATATGGAGTGTACCTGTTTATGTAACTATTATCCAAACAAATTAAATACTGTGGATCCAAAGAAAAAAAAAGAGTACTGAAGAGCAACGATGTCAGGCTGGAGACCAAGGTGCGCCTGATCCGGGTTATAGTCTTCGCAATTACATGCTATGCATCAGAGAGTTGGACAGTGAATAGGGATGATAGGAAGAGAATTGATGCCTTTGAGTTGTGGTGCTGGCGAAGACTGTTGAATATACCATGGACTGCTAGGAGAACAAACAGGTTTGTCCTGGAGAGGGTGAAGCCAGAATGCTCCCTGGAGTCAAGGACTCTGAAGCTTCGTCTGATATACTTTGGGCATGTTGCAAGGAGGGACTGGTCCTTGGAGAGGGACATCATGTTTGGGAGAGTGGAGGGACGGCGCAGGAGAGGAAGACCCTTGATGAGATGGATCAATTCTGTGAGTGGAGTGGCGGGAATGAATGTGTTTGAGACAGCCAGCTTGGCACAGGATAGAACGGCGTTTAGGGCTCTTGTACATAGGGTTGCTATGAGTCGCAAATGACTTGATGGCACATAACAACAACAACAACAATGCTCAGATTATTAATATATGTTTGCAGCTGTTTATCCTCATTTTGACATATATCATGTCAGCAAGTGGAGGTCCCCCCAAACATGGTTTATTCCATCCACATCACTCAGGTCAGCTCTATTTTGAGGAGACAGCTCTTTCCCAGTCTTGTTCTGACCACCTTTCCACCTAGCGGTTCATCTTCTAGCGCTGTCAGTGTTATGTTGCCATTTGGAAGATGTTCACTGGCCGAGGTTTTCACAAACTGACCATGGGGTCCTACTTCCTAGTCTGTTTTAGTCTAGAAACTCTGCTGATGTCTAGCCACCATCGGCGACCCTGCTGGTATAAGCAATGGCTACAGATTAGCTGCTAGTCTCACAATGGCAGGCAAGTATTGCTGCTGGCGCAGGAACTCATTTAATATCTGGTAGTAAAAATGCCCACCAAGTGCCTCAAGAATGCCAGGCCCTGTGTAAGAGCAGGATAGATTCTAGCTCTTCCTGCCCTTGTGCATCTTGGAGTCTAGCTGGGTACAGCGATCTGAATCATGACCTCCATGCCAGGAGGTGGATGCCTTTCTTGTAACTTCCTTTTTTCTACACACTTCATGGATAGGCATGTTACTTCCAGGGAGAACTCTAACAACAAGGGACAGTTTTAGAAAAAAGCAGCATGTGGGGACTTCTGGCGCTTGGATCTTCACAGTCACTGCCACATGCCCAACAACCCTGTAGGACACACCAGAGCTGCCCCGTGGCGTTTCTGAGCTGTGACTCTTTATGAAAGCACACTGTCACATCTCTCTCCAAAAAAAAAACAAACCAACAACAGTTGATAGGTTTAAACTACCATTTGGTCAACAGCCAAGCTCTTTAATCACTCATACCCCCAGGGCTCCTTTGTCCTGTCAATTCCAGGACCAAGAGTCCCTTCTTAGTGTCCTCTTAGGCACGGCCACAGTAACACAGTGGTCCTGCAGGACAGAATAGAACTGTAATCTTTACAGAAGCAGACTGACATACCTTTCTCCCTTGGAGCTGCTAGTGGGTTTGTTTGAACTTCAACCTTTGTTCACTGCACAACTAGGGCTCCTTGGAGCCTCCCCTAACAGCCAGTAAACCTCTCAACTTAGCTCCTATTAGAAAGCTTCAATAATGACTGAAGGTAATTAAAACCCACTGCTGGCAAGTTGGTTCTGACCCATAAATTTCCAAGGCTATAAATCTTTTTTTTTTCTTTTGAGGGTCTTTTTAAAAAATTTATTATTAGTTTCAATGAAAATTTACAGAGAATTTGGATTTTCATTCGTTCATTGTTGCACTTTTCACCCCTCCCAACCCCCCCCCCCCCCCCGCCCCAGTACACTCCCCTCTTGGAAAATTAAAAGAAAAATTCTTTCATTGTTTTACAGTCCCTCTCCCCAGGCCCGCTCCACTATGCAGCCTTCGGTCTGGACTCCCATCATGACA
>NW_006399959.1:1353622-1354863 GCF_000299155.1 Elephantulus edwardii
TACACTACGATCTTGGAAAAGTAAAAGAAAAAAAATCTTTCATTGTTTTACAAACTCTCCCCCCAGGTGCACTCCACTATGCAACCTTCGCTCTGGACTCCTGTCAGGACAAAAATAGCTAATCACATATCCCTTTTAAACAGTTTTCTCCCTCATCTGTTTCAATGCAGTATACATTATTGAACCCATCTTTCTTGTCTCCCCCTAACACCGAGATCAGTCCTGTTTTACAACAGTGGCACCATGCAGTATTTGTCCTTTTGTGACTCAGATACTTCACTCAGCATAATGTCCTCCAGGGTCATCCATTTTGAATAATATTGCATGAGTTCCTTGTTTTTCAGTGCAGCGTGTGGTATTCCATTGTGTGAATATACCACAGCTTCTCTATCCATTATTTGTTGATGGGCACTTAGGTTGTTTCCAACTCCTTGCCATTGTGAAAAAAGCCGTGAGAAACATGGGTGTGCCTATATCTGCTTGGATGTCAGTTATGGTCTCTTTGGGGAAAACTATAAATCTTAATGGGCCGACTGCTTTTATTTTCGTCTTGTGGATTTGAACCACTGACCTTTCATTTAGCACCCCAACACATTACACACTATGCTACAAGAGTGACTTTGCAAAACCAACAAGAGTTTTTGTTGTTATGTGCCATCAAGGTGCCTGCAACTCATATAGGATACTATGTACAATGGCTCTGAACCTTGCCATCTGCAGAGGCAGTCTTACTGACTCTGACATACCTACTCCCATTACAACCAGTTGCTGTGTCAATCTATCTCATCCGGGGTCTTCCTGTCCTGTGTTTTCCCTCTACCCTTCCAAGCATGATGTCTTTCTCCAAGTATGTGAGACAGAATTTCAAAATCCTTGCCTCCAAGGAGAAACTTGGCTTCACCCTCTCCAAGACATACCTGTTTGGGGTTTTTTTTGTGGTTCAATACTCTTCTCACCACAACTCAAAGACATCGATTCCCACCAAACATCTGCTGGAGAAGGAGGGACAATCTCCTCCTGTACCTGTCAGATCCAGTTTGACGGTACACACACATAATAATAGTAATAATAATAATAATAATAGTAATAATGACATCAATTCTTCTCCTATCATCCTTAGTCATTGTTCCAGTTTTCTGATGTATAGAAAGTAATTGTGTTCACCGAAGACGACATTCAGATGGCTAACAAGCACATGAAGAAATGCTCAAAATCCCTAGCCCTAAGAGAGATGCAAATTA
>NW_006399959.1:1356171-1357754 GCF_000299155.1 Elephantulus edwardii
CTAATAAAATTTAATAATAATAAAAAAAAGAAAGTAATTCTGAAGACAATGGCCTGGATCAGGCACACTTAGTCTCTCGACTGACATCATTGCTTTTTAGCCCTTTGTTGAGGTCTCTGACAGCACATTTCCTCAAACGCAATTTGTCTTTTAATTTTCTGACAGCTGATGCCAAGAATGTTGATTGTGGAGGTGAGCAAGTTGAAATTGTTAACAATTTCAATCTCTTCTCCATCTATCATGATTAGTAGCAACTAGTCCAGTGGTGAGAATCTTTTTTTCTTTTCTTTTTTTTTTTTTTGTTAATTCACTTTATTGGATCACTTTTAAAACAATTCCTCCCCCCCCTTGTTCTGTACTGTGGAGTCAGATCTGGCTGGCACAGAGATTTCTCCTCCTTCTCCAGTAGGGCATCTGGTGGATTCAAACCGCACACCTTTGAGATTGCTGCACAACTTCTTGCTATTAGGCCACCAGAGCTCCCTCTTGATTACCTGAAAGGAAAAAGGTTAGTGGGGAAATCGACTGAATTCTCCGGAGCCCACTAAAACCTGGAGGGTCTGAGGTGCAGCGTGGACAATAGGAATTGAATCATAACTTTTGTCGAAACTTTTTTCGAGAATCTTTTTTTTGATGTTGAGCTTCCACCTATATTGAAGGTTGCAGACCTTGACCTTCTTCAGCAAACTATTCAGGTACTCTTTAGTTTAGGCAAGCAAGGTTGTGTTATTTGCATAACACAGGTTATAGATGAGTCTTCCTCCAACCCTGATGCCATATTCCTTCTCAAAAGAACAGACTCTTGAATGATCTTTTTTCTACATATAGATTGAAAAGGTATGGAGACATACCTTGAGATAATGGGAATCCTAGAACACTTGACTATGCTCATGTTAAACCTATACTTGTACCAGGAAGCAGTCCTCAGAACAGAATAAGAAAACACTGTCTGGTTCAAAATCAGGAAAGAATGTATCAGGAATGAGTCATGTCTCCAACAAGAGTAAAGAACTCTATAATCAGTGTTGGACAGAATGACTCAGAATCCCCCAATTCTCAGTCCTGTTCATTGCTTATGCTTATGCTCATTGTCATTGAGCTTTACACTCCAATCAGTTTCCAAGGCTATAAAAGCTAATCTTTCTCTGTCTTCTCTGCACTAGGAGCAGCTTTCCTGCCACAGCCCCTCATCCCCTGAAAATGTATACCTGCACCAAGTTTGTCTCCACCCCTTCCCTGGTCAGGAGTGCCTCGCAGCTGCTGAGCCGTCCATTGTCTGCAGTGGTCCTGAAACAACCAGAGACACTGAAAGATGAGAATTTCAGCTGCTTGACAGCCCCATGTTCCTTAATTTCATTTGTCCCTAGTCGCAACTTCCAAACCAGCACTGTCTCAAGGGATATTGACACAGCAGCCAAGTTCATTGGGGCTGGGGCTGCCACGGTTGGAGTGGCTGGCTCTGGAGCTGGGATTGGGACTGTGTTTGGGAGCCTCATCGTTGGTTATGCCAGGAATCCTTCTCTGAAGCAGCAGCTCTTCTCCTATGCCATTCTGGGCTTTGCCCTCTCAGAGGCCATGGGGCT
>NW_006399959.1:1357854-1367796 GCF_000299155.1 Elephantulus edwardii
CTTTCTGATCCTCTTCGCCATGTGAAGGAGCCATCTCCACCTCCCATAGTTTGTTGGTTTTCTCTCCCCATGTCTTGTCTACCCTATGTGTTCCTTTCCCTGTAACTCCCCAGGCAGCCTGGGGAAAGTGATTGGCTCAGGGTTTGACTGAGGAAAGATAAATAAATACTGTTAATAAGAAAAAAAAAGCTAATCTTTCTAACATGGAGCTATTGCTGCATTCAAAGCAACTGGAAGAGGCAGGCTCTGAGTTAGCAGCATACTTGCTATAAACTGTGCTGCCAGAGCTCAACAATTCTCAGTCAGGTCCATCCTTGCTGATAGATAATGAGTATAATGGAATTGCTTTCATTATATTCATATGAATCTGAGGGTGGTCTCATTATGATGCCCATTTTACACAATCTGGTATGAATCTACCAAATATAAATCTAGGGAAATTGGAAATTCTAATGAGTGAAATTTAATACATAAAGATCAATAATACCCTAGGTGTTCAACTCAACAGCTATTTGCCTTTGAGTCAGAAAGTGATCCTCCAAGGTGTTTCCAAGGCCAGAAATCGCACAGTAGAAGAATGCACATCTTTCTCCTGTGGAACCACTGGTGAATTAGACCACTCTTTGGTTAGCAAGGCAACTCTCTGTGCATTATGCACAGACTACCTAAACATTGGTGAGCTGGGATGGACTGGTAGTTGCCATATCATCATATGAACTACTATGCTGGGAAGGGCAAATTGAAGAAGAACGACACCACATTGTCAAAAAGAACATTTCAAGATCTACCCTGATGTTCAGTGCTGTCAAGAACAGGAATATATCCATACGCCAACAAGGAAGACCAGTTTATGTGACAGTTATCCAAATTTACACCCCAATCACTAGAGCCAAAGATTAAGAACTTGAGAATCAAAATGTACAACAATGAAAAAAAATTAAAAAGTGAGGACTTTTACTAACTTCTGAAGTCTGAAAATTGATCAAACATGTAAGGTTGTTGTTTTTATTGTTGTTATGTGCCATCACGTCTCCTGTGAACCATAGTGACCCTATATATAGCAGCTCTGAATCCCACCCAGTTCTGAAACAGTCTCACTAATACCGATACACCTCTCCCCATTGCCCCAGTTACTGTATCAATCCATCTCCTCTGAGTATTTCCCCTCCTGCATTGTCCCTCCACCCTTCCAAACATGATGTTATTTTCCAATGACTGGTTTATGGGAGACAGAGCTTCAATAGCCTAGCCTCCAAGGAGAAACTTGGTTTCACCCTCTCCAAGACAGACCTATTTGTTTTTTTAGCAGTTCATGGTATGCTCAAGGCTCTTCTCCAGCAACACAATTCAAAGGCATCGATTCTTCTTCTGTCATCCTTAGTCATTGTTCAGCTCTCTGATGCATAGCAAGTAATTACGAAGACCATGGCCTGGATTAGGCACACTTTAGTCTCTAGACTGACATCGTTGCTTTTCAGTACCTTGGAGAGGTCATTGACAGTAGATTTTCCCAATGCAATTTGCCTTCTGATTTCCTGACTGCTGGTGTTAAGAGTGTCGATTGGGCTACAATGAGGAGAAGATAAAATACATGAATGGGACCTTCTAAGAATCAAATCCCTATGTACATCCAAAAACTTCTCCAAAAAGGGAAACCACAGACTGGGAAAAAGTATTTGTGAATGACATGTCAGATAAAGGACTTATATCTAGAATTTATAAAATACTCGAGTACCACAATAAGATAAAGGAAAATGACCCAATCGAAAAATGGGCACAGGATATGAACAGACACATCACCAAAGAAGACATTCAGATGGCCAACAAGCACATGAAGAAATGTTCAAAATCCCTAGCTCTAAAAGAGATGCAAATCAAAACAACTATGGGATATCATCTCACCCCAGTCAGAATAGCAAAATTTAACAGAACAGCAAACAACAAATGCTGGCGAGGTTGTGGAGAAACTGGAACCCGTATTCACTGTTGGTGGGAGTGTAAAATGGTGCAGTCCACTGTGAAAGGCTGTATGGAGCTTTCTCAAAAAGTTGCAAATAGAGATACCGTTTGACCCAGCAATTCCACTACTGGGAATATACCCCAAAGAGACTATAACTGCCACCCAAGCAGATATATGCACACCCATGTATATTGCAGCTTTGTTCACAATAGCAAGGAGTTGGTAACAACCTACATGCCCATCAACAAACGAATGGATAGAGAAGCTGTGGTATATTCACACAATGGAATACTATGCTGCAGTGAAAAACAAGGAACTCATGAAATGTTATTAAAAATGGGTAACCCTGGAGGACATTATGCTGGGTGAAACATCTCAGTCACAAAAGGACAAATACTGCATAGTGCCACTGTTGTAAAATAAGATTGACATCCGGCTTGGGAGGAGACTGAGAAAGATGGGATTAAATAATGTAAACTGCATTGAAACAGATGAGAGAGAAAACTGTTTAAAATGGCTATGTGATTAGGTATTATTGTCATGACAGGAGTCCAGAATGAAGGCTGCATAGTGGAGTGGGGAGGGACTATAAAACAATGAAAGAATTTTTCTTTTACTTTTCAAAGAGACGAGTGTACTAGGGGAGGGGTGGGAAGGGAGAAAAATGCAACAATGAATGAATAGAAATCCAAAGTGTAAATTTTCATGAAAATTAATAATTTTTAAAAAGGGGGGAAGAAAGTATTGATTTTGGAGCTGAGCATAATAACAACTGGTGATTGTAAGGGAAAAGCTAGAAACAAAGAGTAATTGGTAGTTGGAAAATATGGCCTTGGTGATAGAAATGAGGCCAGAAATCACACGTTGTACAAATAGCAGCTTAGTAATTTCAAATACTTTCTTTAGAAAACAGCAGATTTACACAATGAACATGCTTGATGGAATATAAGGAACAAAATCAACTACATCTGTAGAAGGAGAAGATGAAGTTCAATATCAGTCAGAACAAGACTAAGGGCCATCTGTGAAGCAGACTATCAACTGCTCATGAGCACATTCAAACTGAAGCCAAGGGAAAGAAAAATAAGTCCATGATAACTGAAGTGCAATCTTGAATATGTCCCACTTAAAATCAGAAACCAACCGACATCCAAGCTGATATATGCACACCCATCTTTATTGCGGCTTTGTTCACAATAGCAAGGAGTTGGAAACAACCTAAGTGCCCATCAACAAATAATGGATAGAGAAGCTGTGGTATATTCACACAATGGAATACCACATGTTGCATTGAAGAACAAGGAACTCATGCAATATTACTCAAAATGGGTGACCCTGGAGGACATTATGCTGAGTGAAGTGTCTCAGTCACAGAAGGACAAATACTGCATGGTGCCACTGTTGTAAAATAGAACTGACCTTGGGGTTGGGGAGAGACTGAAAAAGATGGGTTCAATAATGTATACTGCATTGAAACAGATGAGGGAGAAAACTGTTTAAAAGGGATATATGATAGGGTATTATGGTTATCACAAGAGTCCAGAATTAAGGTTGCATAGTGGAGTGTACTCAGGGCAGGGGTGCGGTGTGCGGAGGGATTGTATACTGATGAAAGAATTTTTCTTTTACTTTTCAAAGAGAGGAGTGAACTGGGGGCGAGGGCTGGGCAGGGAGAAAAGTGCAACAATGAATGAATGGAAATCCAAAATCCCTGTAAATGTTCACTAAAATTAATGAAACTAAATTTTAAAAAAATGAGAAACCATCTTAATAACACACTTGAAGCACCTAACACTAAAGACTGGGGACCAATTGTGAAATGGCATCAAAGACATAATACATGATGAGAGCAAAAGACTATTTAGAAGTCAAGAAAGCATTAAAAGACAAAAATGAATGTCACAAGAGACTCTGAAACTTGCTCTCCAATGGAGAACAACTAAAAAGCTAGATATGGGAATGATGAAGATAGAAACTGGAAGGATAATCTCAAACTCAGGACGACAAAGCAAAATAGTATAATAAACTATGCAAAGGCCTAGAAGTAGAGACCAAATGGGAATAACGTCTCAAACTGAAAGAACTAAAGAAGTGGAGTTCCAACACTAAAGAATTCTATGGGCAAAATATTCAATTACATTAGGGAGTGCTGGTGGCATAGAGGTAAGGATTTGTGCTGTCAACCCAAAGGCACACAGTTCAAATCCACCAGCTGCTCCATGGAAGAAAGAGGGACAATCTCCTCCTATGAGATTTATAATCTCTGAAAATCCACTAGAGAGTCAGCTCTGAGTCAGTTCTGACTCCATGGCACACAACATGAGCAAAATATTGAATGACACCAAAAGTGTTAATATAAGAATGAAGGAATAAATTCATAGTCATTGTACGAAAAAAGGATTGGCCAACACTAGTCTATGTCAAAAAATGTGGAAGACAATTTATTGATAAACAAACTGGAAGAGACTCATATTTGTGTTACTTAATTATGAAAAAAAGTTATTCAAAAGAACATTAAAATTATTGAACAATATCAATATTATACTCAAGTAAAATATATTTTTCTTCCATTTTTAATTATGATATTAACAAAAGTTTGCATTAAAGTTGGATTTTCATTCATTCATGGTTGCACATTTTCCTCCCTACCCCCACTTCACTTAAAAAAAATCATTTATTGTTACATAATGTTCTCCCTACCTCTCCCCAGTTCAATTTGCTATGTACCTCTTATTCTGGACTGTTGTCATACAAATATTGCCTAAGCATATGTTCCTTTAAAACAATTCTTTCCCTCATCTGTTTCATTATCCCCTTTTCTTACCCTAAACCCCATGTCAGTCTTGTTTTATAAAAGTGGTATGTATCGTGCAGTATTTGTCTTTTTGTGACTGAGATATTTCACTCAACATAATGTCCTCCAGAGTCACCATACTGTGTAATATTTTATTAGTTCCTTATTTTTCAGTGCTGCATAGTATTCCATTGTATCATACTTGTCCTGTCCATTTATTTGTTGATGAGCACTTTGGTTGCTCTGTCTCTTTACTATTGTGAATAACACAGCAATAAACATTGTGGGCATACATCTGTTTGGGTGGGAACTCTAGTTTCTTTAGGCTCAAGTAAAATCTTACAAAAGATTGTTCAAGAACAGCGGGAGCTGAGAATGTTGGAAATTCAAATTGAATTCAGAAGAAGCCATGAAAAGAAGAATATTATTGATGGTGTCAGGTGGATCTTGGCTGAAAGTAGAGAATTCCAGGAAAATTTTTACTTGTGTTTTACTGACTATGGAAAGACATCCAATGGTGTAGATCATAATATATTACAGATAACATTAAAAAGACTGGGAATTCCAGAACAATTTAATTGTACTCATGCAGAACCTGTACATAGGCCAAGAAGCAGACATACCAATAGAACAAGGGAATGTTGTGGTTAAAATCAGGAAAGGTGTGTGTCAGGATTTTATCTTTTCACGTGTGTGTGTGTGTGTGTGTGTTATGTGCCGTTGAGTCGTTTGCGACTCATAGCGACCCTATGTACAACAGCCCTAAACCCTGCTCTATCCTGTGCCAATCGCATGGCCTCTGACACACCCATCCCGATTACCCCAGTCACTGAATCAATCCACCTCATAGAGGGCCTTCCCCTCCTACACTGTCCCTCCACCCTACCAAGCATGATGTCCCTCTCCAAGGACTTGTCTCTCCTTACAACATGTCCAAAGTATGTCAGACCAAGCCCCAGAATCCTTGCTTCCAACGAGTAGCCTGGTTTAACCCTCTCCAGGATGAATCTGTTAGTTTTCTTGGCAGTCCACGGTACATTCAATACTCTTCTCCAACACCACAGCTCAAAGGCATCAATTCTCCTCTCCTCCCTAGTCATTGTCCAACTCTCTGATGCAAAACAAGTGATTGCAAAGACCATAGCCTGTATCAGATTCACTTTAGTTTCCAGAGTGACACCATTGCTCTTCAGTACCCTGGAGAGGTCCCTAACAGCAGACTTTCCCATCGCAATACGTTTTTTTTTTTTAATTTCCTGGCTGCTGATGCCAAGAGTGTTGACCATGGAGCCAAGCCGACTAAAGTTTTTAACAATCTCAATCTCTTCACCATCCACACTGATGCTGCCAATTGGCCCAGTGGTGAGCACCTTTTTCTTGACATTGAGCCTCAGTCCATACTGAAGGCTGCAGTCCTTGACCCTCTGCAGCAAGTGCATGAGGTCTTCCTCAGTTTCAGCAAGCAGGTTTATGTCACCTGCATAATGCAGATTGTTAATAGATCTTCCACCAATCCTGATGCCACACTTCTCCTCAGAGAGCCCAGCCTCTTGGATAATCTGCTCTGCATACAGGTTGAAAAGGTATGGAGATAGGACACATCCCTGGCGTACGCCTTTCTCAATTTTGAGCCATGCAGTGTTACCCTTCTCTGTTCCCACGACTGCCTCTTGGTCCAAGTATAGGTTTCACATTAGCACGATTAAGTGTTCCGGGATTCCCATTCTTCTCAGAGTCAGCCACAGTTTGTTATGATACATTCAGTCAAACACCTTTGCATAATCAATGAAACACAGATAGACATTTTTCTGGTATTCCCTGCTTTCAACTAAGATCCATCTAACATTAGCTACAATATCCCTAGTACCACGACCCCTTCTAAACCCAGCCTGGACTTCTGACAGAGTGTGGAATCTTTTCACCTATACTGAATAATCCAAGAACCTGAACTATACTCAGAATCAAGAGTGAAGGAGATTCATCATAATCTTTTGTGTACAGAAAACACAACTTTGCTTGCTGAAAATGAAGAGGACTTGAAGCACTTAATTAAGAAAATCAAATCTAGCCTTCAGTACAGATTACACCTCAACTTCAAGGCAAAACAAAATAAACAAATCTTACAAATGGACCAATAAGCAATATCATGATAGATGGAGAAAATATTGAAGTTGTCAAAGGTTTCGTTTTACTAGAAACTACACTCAATACATATGGAAGTGGACATGAAGAAATCAAACAATGTATGACATTGGGCAACTGTGCTGCCAAGGACATCTTTAAAATTCTAAAGAGCAAGAATGTAATTTTAAAGACTAGGGTGTGCCTGACCCAAGTAATTTTCAATTTCTATTTACAGCCTCTGAAAACTGGAGGGTTCGCTATGAATTGGTTCTAACTCAGTGGCAGTGAGCTGGGTTTGGGTTTCCTAAGTATAGGGAACTCTGGTAGCATAATCTGTAGGGTGTTGTGCTGCTAACCCAAAGGCTGCATCTTTCTGTTGGTTCAAATCTTCAAGTGGCTCCAAAAAGAAAAGTGGATCATTTTCTCTCATGACATTTACAGCTTCAGAACTCCAATAGAGGATCAACTATAAGTCTGTTCTGACTTAAAGGCAAAGAGTTGAAAGCATGTGAAATCTGGGCAATGAATAAGGAAGAGCTGTACAAACAAATCTGTCTTGGAAAAAAATGCTCTTTGCAGACAAAGAGATAAGACTTCCTTTCATAGACTTTGCCATATTACCAGAAGGGGTCAGTCAGTCTCTGAGAAAGGACATCATGTTTGGACAAGTAGGAAGACAGTACGGGAAAGGAAGACCCTCAATGAGATTGACTGACACAGTGACTGTAACAACGGGTTTAAGCACAGCAGAGACTATGAGGATGGTGCAGGTTGGGCGGGGATTTTTGTTTGCTGTACATGGGCTTCACTATGAGTTGAGTCTCAAACCACATTCAATAACTTTTTTTTAACATAACAAAATGCAAATGTATCACGGTAGAATGGAACAGTAGTATGTAATCTTGGGAGCTCTGAGGTCTAGTGTTAAAGATTTACACTGGCAGCACAAAGGTACATAGTTGAAATCCACCAACTCCTCATCTCTAGAGGTTCTGTTATAGGTCAGTGCTGACTCAATGACGTACAAAAACAACAACAGTCTTTTTCTTGTGCAGGTCCAAGAGTATTCTGTAAACTTTTGTTATAAGACTCTTGTGTGAGATGGAATTAACAAAGATTTGTTCCCAATCAGTAGGTTTTCTTTGCACCTGCACAGATCAATAACTTTTTTAATAGAGAAAGAAACTGAAGCACTGAAAGACGAAGCAATTTGGCCAAGGTCTTCCAACCCAGAAGGAAGGAAGCATGGCCCAGATGCAGTTTCTGCTGGTGTTATTCCATAGCCTGGGCTCTTACTAGCAACCTCCCTGAGCATCTGGATGCACATGAAGACACAGGAGGCCAGGTTCTGAGGACATTTTTTGAGGTTGTCTCTTGTGGGAAGGCAGTGCCTACCTTCAGCACTCAGGCCAGTGATGACTTTCTCCTTCTTAGTGAAAAGGAGTGAAATAGGTTCCCTTTCTCCTTTCAACACAAGAGTCCTTCCTGTGAGTGAACTCAACCCTTCATCATCTGAACCTTACCCATGACACTCTGGTTTAGAAATCCAGCTGTTAACAAAAGGCTGTCAGTTGAAACCCACCAGTTGCTCATAGGAGACAAATGAGGCCACATTCTTCTGTAAGGATTAACAAAAACTCAGTTCTCCCTAAGTTACCCACTACACCACACACGGCTCCTTCCGTCCAGGTTAAACCCATTGCCAGTAAGTCAGTCACTTACAGGGAGTCTCCATCAGGTTCCCAATCTTTGTGGGAGGAGACTGTCTTTCTCCTGAGGAGCATCTGGTGGGGTTATTTTTTGTTGGTATATGTGTGTGTGTGTGTGTGTGTGTGTGGTGTTTTTTTGTGATGGTTTTGAGGCATTCTCTTTCTCCAGTTTCAATCAGCTTTTGGTTAATTGCTGGTCTCATCTGCTCATCTTTGTTCATCTTGCTAACCACCATGGACAAGGGCTGTCTCTTCCCAGCGATGAAGTGACCCTTGCGCTGATGACCATTGCCTACCATACTGTTTGAGTGCCCAGACTTAGACCCTCCATCTGGTGGTTTTGAATTATTGACCTTCTGCTTAGCATAGTAAAACACTATGCCATCAGAACTCCTTCAGTAAAGATTATAGCCTTGGAAACCCTGGGGGACACTGTGCTCTCTCTGTAGCATCACTATGAGTTGGGATCTGAGTGGCTGTGGCTTTGGGCTTCCCTTTATAGGGATATTAGGAGCTGTCTCCTCTATTAGGCTGTAGGAAGAGTAGAAGATAGGCCAGCCATCTGCTTTGTCACTTTGCAACATGGCCTGGCCATAATAGCATAAGCTTCAAAATAATGCTGACAGGTTGTTGGCTGCTGGAACTAGTACCCTGATTCTTCTCAGTAACCTCCTTGTTCCCATTCAGTTAACAGATGCTCATTAAACGCTTTTGTGTTAGGAGTTTTGGTGGAATAGTAGTTACAGGTGTGCTCAATTGTTAACCAAGAGGTCAGTGGATCAACCATATCAGATGTTCCTCAGGTGATAGCTGTGCCAGTGAAGGCCTACTGTGTACACTAGAATAGGCATTAAATGTCATACTCATCCCTTCAAAAGATTTCTCAGTCTAGTGTAGTGGGGACCTCAGACTTAACAGTAATGCAGGGTACAGAGCTCACCCAATCCATGCACTGAACATGTGGAGCATAAGGGCTGTTTCTGACACAGGGTTACCACATAGTGTCCAGGTAAACTGCTCCGATGGGCTTTCAGTGGCTGGTTTTTCAGAAGCATATTGCCAGATCATTCTTCCAAAGCACCCTGGATGGACTCGAACCATTAGCCTTACAGTAAACAGCCAAATGTTAACTATGTACATGACCCAGGGACTTGGCTTAGAGCCCACTCATTCTCATGCTATTAAGTGAATTCTGTGTTTTCTCTAGGACAGGGTAGAACTGCCCCAGAGAGTTGTTTGTTTGTTTTTTTTAATTGGAAAAACATATTGGGGGTACAAGGAGGTGAGGGTTGGGGGCAGAAGGGTGAGGATGGGCCAGGATGCAGGTGCAGAGCTGCACAGTTTGGTCGGTGGGG
>NW_006399959.1:1368646-1375448 GCF_000299155.1 Elephantulus edwardii
GGTCATACTATATTTTGAAGTAGGTGTCACTGCCCTCCCCCTTTATATATGATAAAGGGAACCTGAGAATTGTGAACAGACTCCCCCCAGGTCTAACCATCTTTTGGCAGAAGCATTCAACAGAACAAAATATGTGGTGCATTTAGGATGTCAGTCCTCTTGTGCATGCTGCCACTGTTAAGGTTATCAGACTCACAGTAACTTTAAGCAATCCATTGTATAGGCAATCATCTTCTTTGGCCTGTCCAAGGAAACCCAAACCTGCAGATGGTGAGCATACATCCCATCCCCCACCTCCTACGCAGGCAGCCAGGGGGGCACATGGCCCCCCCAGTGGGGGTGGCTGTTGGGGGTGTGCCCCCCCACCCCGCCGCATGGGTGCTTGGCAGGTGCGCGGCTGGCGGGTGCCCGCTTCCCCCACAGCCACCATCCTGGCTTCAAGAATTCTCTCCAGAACAAGCCCACCTTGCGGCAGTGTGGTGGCTTCACTGTACCAGTCTTGAGGAAGGCCGGTGACCAGCATCCATCCTGGGTGAGGGAATCCATTCGTTCTGGCTGTGGAAGACTCATGGAGCTGCAGTGGCTGTGCGGCGCTGCACGGGCTCTGCGAGGGGGGGGGGTTGGGAGCCACGAGACTCACCCATTTCTCCTTGGGAATCCTTGAATTCCTGTTGTTGAGCCTCGATCTTCACTGAGGGCCAGTCATCAACTGTTTAAGTGTTCAATTATCAATAAACCGAAGTCTGTGGAAGGCCATAATGGCCCTGCTTTAAGTGGTTTGCTGCTCCCACAGCTCACCACGCTGTCTCTGCCGCCGCCACCATCTTGGACTCCCCATAGAGTTTTTGAAACTATAAGTCTTTATAGAAGTGGACTGCCTCATCTTTCTCCTGTGGAGTAGTATGGCTTAGAATTCCTCACTTTTTGGTTAACAAGTGAACAGTTTAACCTACCAGTTTGGCAGTGCTCCTTTCTACTTGAACAGTGGCCCTTAAATTAAAGCACAAGGTTAGGTCCTTCCACAGCATTTCACCTATTCTTGGTGCTCAGAAGGAGTCTCATGAAGGAACATAATGAAATGAGCCTAGAGACTTACATGCAAGAGCAAGTATAACCGGAATTCTCTTTAGAAGCAAGGTTATGGGGGTAGGGGGAGAAAGAAGTGAGAATATGAGATGAGGTCTCATTTCTTTTGGACATTTTTTTAGGAGGGACCAAACCCCAGGAAGGATATTATGCTTGATATCTCAGGCTGAACTGTTCTCTAGGGAAGCAAAACCAATGAAGCTTATATGAACTACCCACATAACAACAAATATCTCTGTGTGTGTGTGTGTGTGTGTGTGTACACACACACACACAATGTATGTTGTTTTTTTGTGCCGTTGAATTGCCTGTGACTCACAGTAACCTTATGTACAACAGCTCTGAAGCCTGCCCTATTCTGAGCCAGTCTCATTGCCTCTGACACACCTATCCCCATTACCCCAGTTACTATGTCAATTCATCTCATCTGGGGTCTTCCTGTCCTTCGCTGTCCTTTCACCTTTCCAAAGCATGATGTTCTCTCCAACAACTGGACCCTTTTGGTCATGTGCCCAAAGTATGTAAGACAGAACTTCAAAATCCTTACCTCTAAGGAGAAACTTGGTTTCACTCTTTCTTTTTTTTTTTCATTGGTTAACAAATAATCCTTTACTGAAATATTTTCATCTGTAGTTCCTTAGCTAGCTGGGCATTCCACAGCACCACTGTTGATGTCTTCTATGATGTCATGAGGGTGACGGCCATCAACATTGCAGCCCACAGATTGGGCAGTTCCCAGGATCTCTTTAATAGTTCCAGAGAGTTCTCTGGCTAAAGACCGGTGCCGCATCTGCCGGGCAATGTCAACAATCTCATCAAAAGTGATATTTCCACTGTGCTTAATATTTTTCTGCTTCTTTCTGTCTCTGGGTGGTTCCTTTAGGGCTTTGATGATCAGGGCAGAGGCAGAAGGCACCACTTCAATCTGGGCCTGTCTGTTCTGAATCGTCAGTTTCACTGTAATCCTTAGTCCCTTCCAGTCACCGGTGGCCTTGGCAATGTCATCACCAACCTTTTTTGGAGACAAACCCAGGGGGTCGATCTTGGGGGCCAGAGCGGAAGTGGCACCGACTTCCCCACCGGTACACCTCAGGTACACGACTTTAATCTCGTTGGGATCGAACTTGGGCGGCATGGCGGAGGCGGCTGGTGTCGGATGAACCCGGATGCGGGACGACCGAAGAAAGTTGCACCGAGGCCTCCTCGAACCGAAAGCCGAAAGCGGTTTCACTCTTTCTAAGACAGATTTTTTGTTTTCTTGGTGGTCCATGGTATGTTCAAGACTCTTCTCCAGCACCATAATTCAAAGGCATCAATCCTTCTTCTGTCATTCTTAGTCATTGTCCAGCTCTCTGATGCATAGCACATAATTGTGAATACCATGGCCTGGATATTCATGGAGCTCTGATGGCCTGCGAAAATCCCAAAGGCACACGGTTTGAATCTAGCAGCAATCTCCTTCCAAGCAATTAACTACCTCTGAAAACCTGCCAGAAGGTGAACTATGGTTTGGCTCTGACTTAATGGTACACAACAACAACTAAAACAACTATGCATACTTCTATAGATGCTCCATAAAAGAAAGCTGAGGCAGTCAGCTCTGTAAAGACCTACAGCCTCCAAAACCCTACAGGGCAGTTCTACCCTGTCCTATAGGGTTGCTATGAGCCAGAATTGACTCAAGAGCTGTGAGAATGAGTAGCTGGTGCATTTGAACCATGTGTCTTCAGTATTGGCAGCAGAGTTTACCATTAGGCCATCAGAGCTACAGGTAGATTAGATAGATGAGAGAGAAAGAGAGAGAGATAGAGAGAGAGACTGAGATTTATATCTCCACCTACTGACATTGAGTCAGTTTTGATGATTAGCAAGCCTTCACTACATTTTCAAGGCTGGAAACCCTCATAAGATGAGGCCCATTTTTCTCTTGAGAAGTAGCTGGTGGATTTGAACTACTGAATGTTTGGAGCAGCCCTCTTTACACATTCCACCACTATTGGTTGTGCTTCTCTAGAGAACCCAGCCTAAAACACTATTATTTCACCAAAACAAAATACCCTATCTCGCAAACGTAGGATAGATGATAGGAACCAGGATGGTGGAATGGTGGTCATGCTTGAATTATAGCCCTTGACCTCACCTGGACCATCAAAGTCTCTGAATCTCTGTATCTCCATTTGTAAAAAAGCACATCTCAGATGGCTCATCCTGAGCTGTGTGAGCCTTGGTGGAAGGGTTACACCAGGAATTTTCACCAGGGTCAGGTAGAAAGAAAGTGCATAACAAATGGCAGCAAGAAATATTACTGCTAGAAATAAAGTTTGCAACACACTGTATGCCAGGTCTGGGCCCAGGGAAGGAGCCGTGGAAGCAATGAGATCAGAGTGACTTATTAACCTCGTGCTGGCAGCCTGCTGCTTGTCTCTCCCCATTGGCACAAACCTGCTGTGCCTGCAGAACAAGGACTGTCTCTGGGTGGAGTGTTTGTTCTGGGAAGCAGCCCTGGTGGCTCTGCTCACCCTGCTGCAGTGAGAAAGGAGGGCTGCGAGTCAGAACTGAGGCCTGTGCTCAGCCAGGCATGCTCCACCTGCCAGGGCAAGCCTAGCCCAAGAGTGTTGGCATGAGACTCAGGCTGGAGGGCATAACTGGCTCCATTTACCGTGCAGACCCACCCTTCCTGGGGGACTAACCTGACCTCCAGGAAACCTATTGTAAAGTTTGCTTACCTTAACTACTTACAGCATACCTGACCCAGTGTCACAGTTTCACCTCACTGAAGTGACAATCCATCCACTCAGTGTCAATCCATCTCCATCAGGGGTCCTCTCCTTTTTCTATGACCTTCTACTTTCCCAAGCGTTATGCCTTTCTTGGGACTAGCCTCTCCTGATCACATGTCAAAAGTACATAAGACCAAGTCTCACCATCCTTGCTTCTAAGGAGCACCCTGGCTTTGTTTGTTGTGACATAAATCCATAGATAAGACAAGTGAAGAAGATGAGGAAGGCAAAGGCCCAGTACTTGTTATACCTGAGCTCTGATGGCACATAGTCAAGTACTGAGGATCTTTGATCTCTTGATGTTGAGATGTAACCTATATTGAAGGCTGTAGTCTTTGATTTCTC
The DNA here is from genome assembly GCF_000299155.1 of Elephantulus edwardii. Taxonomy (NCBI): domain Eukaryota; kingdom Metazoa; phylum Chordata; class Mammalia; order Macroscelidea; family Macroscelididae; genus Elephantulus; species Elephantulus edwardii. The sequence goes on from NW_006399959.1 coordinate 1,372,858, forward strand.
TTCTCCAGCAAGTGTTTCAAATCCTCTTCAATTTCTGCAAGCAAGGTTGTGTCATCTGCAAATGCAGGTTGTTGATAAGTCTTCCTTCAGTGCTAATATGACATTTCTCCTCATAAAGTCCAGCTTCTCAAATTATTTGCTCCGCATACAAATGGAATTGATATGGAGAAAGGATACAACCCTGATGCACATCTTTCCTGATGTTAAGTCATGCAATGTTCCTTTGTTCTGTTCAGACAACTGCTTCTGGGTCTATGTTTAGGTTTTGTATGAGCACAATTCACTGTTCTGAGGTTCCTATTCTTTTTTTTTTTTACAGGTAATTATCATTTTTATTGATTAAAAATAGGAAACCATCAGTGAAAGTTAAAAATCACAACATAATCAAAATGTATGACAAAATATGTTAAATATAAGGCAAAAGACTTAAGCCCAGTAACTTTGTAGTGTAAACACAAAACAAGAATGAAAGAGGGACATTGCTGGGTGCTAATATTCCAAATGGGCTCTTCCAAATACTTAAATCCCACCCTCTCTGAAAACCTAAGACATAACTCATTATAAACGGAAACTACAGAACTCTTAACAAAAAAATCAAATAGATGTTGAGTTATATGACTCTCCTTACAAGTACAATTTATTTCTCAGCAAACTAAAAGCCATTGAAAATGTAACTCCATATCCAACAAAGAAAGCCAAACCTCGGTTTGGCTGGCGAAAGGCGAACAAATACGCAATTGTGTGGTAGATCCGTGCTCCAACGAAGAGTCTGAAGTGTAGGAGGGCAGTAGAGAGGCTTGGACCACTCAGTGCATACAGGAGGCCAATGCCGAGAAATGGCACAATGTTCTCAAGGTCATTCAGTTGGGCTCTTCGCACCCATTCCACTGAGTCATCTGTCCGAAGATATTTCTTGGCATTTTCTCCTTTGCCTAAGTGGGCACAGTCTTCTGGATTGATAAAAACCTTTTTTGTCACCCTGAAAAATGCAGTTTCAGAACTAATAAACATCATCTTTAAAAGAACAATTGTTGCATAGGTAGTAAAGGCTAAGAACACCTCATTCTCGCCTAGTTGGGTAAAGTCAGCCATTTTTATTTTTCAATGTTGGTCTTGAATTGTGAATGCGAAGAGAAACAAAGCTGAAAACCTCCACCAAGGTTCCTATTCTTAATGCCAGACATAATTTTTTTTAATGTCAGACATAATTTTTTATTGAGATTTTAATGAAAGAACTTGGATTTTCATCATTCATTGTTGCACATTTCCCTCCTTGCCCCCCCCCAAGCCCCAGTTTCCTTTTTTTTAAACTTTTTATTGTATTATTTTTATGTGTACCATCAAATCAGGTCTGACTGGTATAGGAGGAGATTGCCCCCTCCTTCTCCAGCAGAGCATCTGGCAGTTTCCTTTAAAAAAAATTCATTGTTATACAGTGTCCCCACCCAGACCACTTTATTCTGGCCTCTTGTCATGCCTATAATACTTAATAACATATTCCTTTTTTATAGTTCTCTCCTTCATCTGTTTCAATACTGTGTACATTATTTATCCCCTCTTTTTTAAGTTTCCTCCCAACTCCCATGTCAGTCCTGTTTTATAACAGTGGCATTATGCAGTATTTGTCTTTTTGAGACTGAGATATTTCACTCAGAATAATATCTTCCATGATCACCCATTTTGTATCATATTTCATGAGTTCTTTGTTTTTCAGTGTTGCCTAATATTCCATTGTTTGAATATACCACAGCTTCTCTATCCATTTGTTTATTGATGGTCACTTGAGTTGTTTCCAACTCTTTGTTATTGTGAACAAAGCAGCAATAAAAATGTGCATGCATATATCTGCTTGAGTGGCAGTTCTAATTTCTTTAGGGTAGATTCCCAGTAGTGGAATTACTGGGTCAAATGGTATTTCTATTTGCAATTTTTTGAGAAAGTGCCATACTGCCTTCCATAGTGGTTGCACCATTTTACACTCCTACCAACAATGAATAAGTGTTCCAGTTTCTCCACAACCTCTCTAGCATTTGTTATTTGCCACTCTGATGAATTTTGCCATTACAGGAGATGATATCTCATAGTTGTTTTCAGACATAATTTTTAGTGATGCACACAGACAAATGCCTTTTGCATAGTCAATAAAAGTCAAATAAAGGGAGTTCTGGTGGCCTAGTGGCAGGAAGCTGCACTGCAATTTCAGAGGTGCGTGGTTCAAATCCGCCAGATGCTTTGCTGAAGAAGGAAGGACAATCTCCTCCTGTACCAATCAGATCCAATTTGATTGTACACACACAAAAATAATTAAAAAATTTAAGCATCTTTCTGCTATTCTCTGCTTTCAGTCAAGATCCACCTGACATCAGCAATGATATCCCTCATGCCATGGCTTCTTCTGAATCCATATTGAATTTTTGGCAGTTCTCTGTCAATGCACTGTTCCAGCCTTTTAAAAATACTCCTCAGCAGGGAGCTCTGGTGGCCTAGTGGCAAGAAGCTGCACTGCAATCCCAGAGGCACACACACCATTTGAATCCACCAGGTGCTCTGCTGGAGAAGGAGGGGCAATCTCCTCCTGTACCAGTCAGATC
>NW_006399959.1:1375548-1384783 GCF_000299155.1 Elephantulus edwardii
CACACACACTAAAATAAAATTTTTAAAAATCCTAAGCAAGATTTTACTTTCATGTGATACTAATGACCCTTTTGGGAATTTTCACATACTATACAATCACCTTAATGAGGCGATGTGATAAGCCCTCCTATTTAAAAACCCTTTTTGGTAGGCATCATGGCGCTGGAGACCAGTTTGGAAGTCATCTACAGGAATGTCAAACATTCTTCTAAGTGGTATAGCACTGGTCTGTGTATTGCTGTACGGAGGTAAATCGTGGTTGCTGTGATGCTAAACACTGTGACACTGATGTGCCAAATATGATAATGGTTACACATGGTGGACAGTGTTTAATTGGAACTTCCCTATTAAAACAAACTTGGAAGCAGGGGTGGCATCCACTTCCGAAATGGCTTGCCTCTGGAAACTCTATGAACAGTGCTCAGGTCTTTTGTTCATAGGGTCGCTAGCACTTAACAACAACAACAATTCAATCATCTTATTTAAAATGTTGTTGTTCTTGTTGTTGCTGTTAAGTGCCATCGAGTCACAGGTGACTCATAGCGACCGTATGAAGGAGACTCCTCAATGCTCGGGTGTCTCAAATATGAATCTTTTCCACACAGTTGGTCAGGTCTTCCATATTTGTTGGCAGAGACTGGTGAGCGTGTCCAGAGCTGCATTTGTTTCCTGAAACTCCACATTTGGCATTCCATCAATTCGTGAAGTCTTGTTTTCTTTAGGAAGGGCTTATTTATTTGTCCCAGGAACATGATGATAAATGGAAAAACACTGACATTTTCAATAATCTTATTTGACTTAGATATACAACCAACACACATGATAACAGCAGTCAAAAAATCAAAAGGCATATTGTATTGGGTAAGTCTACTGTCAAGGACCTTTCCAAAATGCCAAAGATTAAGAATGTCAATTCAAAGATCAAGGTGCACCTGATTCAAGCCATGATATTTCCAATTGCTTCCTATGCACCTGAAAATTGGATAATGACTAAGAAAAGCAAAGAAGAATTGATACTTTTGAATTGCACTGTTGAAAAAGAGTATGTAATGTCTTATGGACTTCCAATAGAACAAGGAAATCCATCTTGAAGAAGTGCAACCAGAGTGCTCTCTGGAGGCAAGGATGATGAAACTTCTCACTTACTTTGGTCATATTTTCAGAAGTAAGCAGTCCTTGGAGAGAGACATCATGCTGGGAAAGGAAGAAGGTCAGCAAAAGAGAGGAAGACTTAATCAGATGGATTGACACAGTGAATGCAACAATAGTTTTGAGAATGACAGAGTTTCTGAGGATGGCACAGGACAGGGAAAGGCTCAGATCTATAGTTACTAGAGCCACTGTGGGGTGTAGTTAACTCAAGGGTATCTAACAACAAAAACTGCTAGACTTTTTCTCTTAATTTATACTAGAGGAGAATGCTCATCTTCCTCCTGCTGAGCAGCTAATTTCTTCTGACTGCATGCCTTAGGGTGGCCAGCTCAGCTCCCCACTATAAAGCTACTAGGCCTCCCATAACCACTGGTGTTTTAAATAACAACTGAGCAGTTGAGTACTCAGCTGCTAATGGAAAGGTAACCAGTTGGAACCCACCAGCTCCTCCTCAGTAGAAAGATGGGACAATCTACTTCCCCAAGAATTTTATGGCACAATTTTACTCTTATCTTGTAGGGTCACTGTGAATCCAAATTGGAATTGACTTGAAGATGAAGCGTTTTGTGGAGATTGTTGTTATTGTTGTTGTCATGTGCCCTGGAGTTGGAGTCAAGCCATAGCTGATCCTCCAGCTGGTTTGCAGGGGCTGTAAATTGCATGGGAAAAGATTGCCCATCTTTCTCCCAAGGGTAGCTGGTAGATTTGAACCACTTGTGTTTTGATTTGAATGGTATATCCTTACCCATTAGCCCATTACATTCCCTGTTGGGAGTAGGTATGATCCCTTTGCTGTGGAGCCAATTCTGAGTCATAGTGAACTAGACAGAGTTGCCCTTTATCACTACTCCTACTCGAATGGTCTCCAATTGAAGCCAAGAACCATGCCCAGATAGAGGTAGAATTCTTCTCAAAGTTTATTGCATGCCAGGCTACTCAGCAGGGGGAGTAGCACTGGGGGTTGGGCTTAGGGGATTTATATGGGGTCATTGCAGTGGCTCTTTAGTACATAAAGTTTCTGGTCTTGGGAAACTGGTTCTGAGGAATGTCCTGACATAGGATTTCTGAATTCTGGTTTCAGAAAAATTTCCTGAACTAGGATTTTATAAGTTTCGGTTTCGGAAAATGTCCTGACATAGGATTTTCTGAGTTCTGGTTTTGGAAAATATCCTGACATAGGATTTTTGAGTTAAGCTTCAACCTCCATTTTTATTTTTAGTCTAACACTACTCAGTAGGGAGGTGGGTGGCCTAGAGGCAAGATCCCAAAGGCATGAAGGCACCTGTTGCTCTGCAGGAGAAGGTTGGGCAATCTCCTTCCATGAGATTAACTACTGCTGAAAACCTGCTGGAGGGTCAGCTATAGGTCGGTTCCAACTCAATGGTATACAATAACAACAACAACAAACTATAAAGTCAGAGGTTGGAATCCAGTAAACATTACTCAGGTGAATAACAGCAGTCTGCTTTTGTAAAAATTGTAGCCTTGGAAACATATGGGGCAGCTCTGGTTGTCCTACAGGGTCACAGTGGGTCTGAATTGACCCTACTGACTATAATCCAACAACAGCAGGGATATTACCTAACGCTGGGAGCTTTGATAGTGTAGTCTGCTAGCCAAAAGGCTGCGTATCTCCAGCGGTTCAAATCCCAGAGGGAAGGATGGACTGCCTCCTGCTTAGATTTACAGTCTTTGAAACCCAATAGAGGTTTGCTATGGAGTGGCAATTTACTTAAAAGGTAGTGAGTCTGAGTTTTTGGAATGGATTACTGCAAGCATTAAAGGATGTAGTTAATGTAAGAGACACAAGGCCTGGCTCAAAATAAGGATTAAGTTGAAGGAACAAATTCAAGCCTTGATTTGCAATACTTAAGGATGCTTTGGGCAGAATATTAAATGACCCAGAAAGCATTAAAAGAAGATGAAAAGAGTATACAGAGTCACTGTACCAAAAAGAATTGGGTGATACAGAAGAATTTAATGAAACAACATATGATCAAGAGCCTGTGGTGATGAAGTTCAAGCTGCTCTGAAGGAATTGGAAAAAAAAACCAAAACAACAAAAAAACCCCAACCCAATACAAGAAAACAACAACCTAACAAGTCCCCAGCAATTGACAGCATACCAATTGGCATATTTCAACAAACAGTTGCTGCCCTGGATTCACTCATCAAGTTGTGCCAAGAAATCTAGACAACCTCCACCTGGTCAACTGACTGGAAGAGATTCATATTTATTCCCATTTCAAAAAAAATTGACCTGACAGAGTATGGAAATTATTGAGCGATATAATTAATATCGCATGCAAACAGGACCCTGCTGAAACTTATCAAAAAATGACTGGAACAGCACATCAACAGAGAACTGCCAGATGTACAGGCTGGGTTTAGAAGAAGCCATGACACTAGGGATATTATAGCCAATGTTACATGGATCTTGGCTGAAAGCAGCGTACCAGAGGAATGTCTGTGTTTCAGCAACCATGCAAAGGTATTTGACTGTATAAATCACAGCAAACTATGGCTACCTCTGAGAAGAATGGGAATCCCAGAACATTTGATTGTGCTTATGCAAAATCTATATTTGGACCAAGAGGCAGTCGTCAGAACAGAGAAAGGAAACACTGCATGGTTCAAAATCAGGAAAAGTGTACGCCAGGGATACATCCTATTTCCATACCTTTTCAATCTCTACGTGGAACTGATTATCTGGGAGGCTGGGCTCTAAGAAGAGGAATGTGGCATCAAGATTGGAGGAAGACTCATCAACAATCTGCGTTATGCAGATGCTACAACCTTGCTTGCTGAAACAGAGGAGGACCTGAAGTATTTGCTGCAGAAGGTCAAGGACTACAGCCTTCAATAAAGATTGAAACACAACATGAAGAAAATAAAGATTCTCCCCACTGGTCCAATTGTCAGCATCATGATAGACAGTGAAAGAGATTGAGATTGTTAACAGCTTCAGTTTTATTTGGCTCCACAATCAACACTCTTGGTAGCAGCAACCAGGAAATCAAAAGACAATCTGGGGGAAAAAAAGACACTGGGAAAATCTGCTGTTAGGAACCTCTCCAGAGAAATGAAGAGCAATAATGTCAGTCTAGAGACATAAGGTGCACCTGGTCCAGGCCATGGTCTTCTCAGTTACTTGGTATGCATTAGAAAGTTGGACAATGACTAAGGATGATAGAAGAAGAATTGATGCCTTTGAGTTGTGGTGCTTTGGGCTGCCAGGAAAACAAACATGTTTGTCCTGGGGAGGGTGAAATCAGGCTGTCCCTTGGAGGCAAAGATTCTGAAGCTCTATCTGACTTTTGTTCTTGTTATGTTCTGTTAAGCCACTTGCAACTCACAGCAATCCCATGTTCAACAGCCCTAAACCCTGCTCTAGCCTGTGCTAACCTAATTGTCTCTGACACATCTACCTCCATTACTCCAGTCACTGAATTGATCCATCTCATCGAGGGTCTTCCTCTCTTGCGCTTTGCCTCCACCCTCCCAAACATGATGTCCGCCCTCTAAGGACTGGTTTCTCCTTGCAACATGCCCAAAGTATGTTAGATGAAGCTTCAGAATCCTTGCCTCCATGGAGCAGCCTGGTTTGTTCTCCTGCAGTCCACAGTATGCTCAACAACTCTTCTCCAGCACCACAGCTCAAAGGCATCATCCCTAGTCAATGTCTAGCTTTCTGACGCATAGCAAGTAATTACAAAGACCACGGCCTGTATCAGATGCACCTTACTCTCCAGACTGACATCGTTGCTCTTCAGTACTCTGGAGAGGTGTCTGACAGCAGACTTTCCCAATACAAGTCATCTTTAATTTCCTGGCTGCTGATACTAAGAGTCGTTGATTGTGGAGCCAAGCAAACTGAAGCTCATAACAATTTTCAGTGTCTTCACCGTCTATCATGATGCTGCCAATCTGCCCAGTGATGAGAATCTTTGTTTTCTTGATGTTGAGCTTCAATCTATATTGAAAGCTACAGTCCTTGACCTTCTGTAGCAAGCGCTAACATACTTTGGGCATGTTGTCCAGAGGGACGTGTCTTTGAAGAGGGACATCATGCTTGGAAGGGTTAAGGGACAGCGCAGGAGAGGAAGACCCGGAATGAGATGGATTGACTCAGTGACTGGGGTAATCGGGGTAGGGGTGTCCGAGACAATGAGGCTGGCTCAGGATAGAGTTCAGAGCTGTTGTCGCAAACGACTCGACAGCACATAACAACATATCCAAAGTATTATTATACCTTTAAAAATGATGTTTTAAAGAGCTCAAGTATTTGCCTCAAGGAGAGTTAGCTGTCCCTCCCCTGACCGCATCCGTTCAGCCCTCCCCCCACTCCACCCCGGAGGAGACTACCCCCTCCTGCTGGGGGGCAGGGACTAGGGGGCGGAAGAGCAGGAGTGATACATTTTTGAGTTGTGACCAAGTGGAAACTCCCTCCTGTAGACGGAATCAGGAGCGCCCCTCTGGGACCCACGGACTCCGCTTGGGCGGAACTGGAAGCCAGGGTCCGCCCCTCACTGCTCATGAATATAAATTGGTGCACTGGTTGGGCGGGGCGGAAGTGCGAGCGCGCCCGGGTGCGGCTGGCTCACGCGGCGGGGGCAAGGTCCTGGAGCGCTTCCGGGGCGTGGCCGCAGCGCGCGGATTTGGGTTCCCGGGCGGTGCCACGCTCTCCTGAGGGCGGTGCCGGGGAGCCCGCCAGGTAGGGCTGTTCTGCTATCTGGAGTCCCGGGGCCCCTGCAGCCGCGCTTCTGCCCTCGCCCTCTCAGGGTGACCAAAATCCTCCATTTCCTCAGGCGCCGGGCGCTGAGTGGAAAACGAAGCCAAAAGCTCTGCCTTCTCTATCTTAGGTTCCAGAGAGGTGTGAGTACTCGGTGTGTCCAACGGAGGCTAGACTGAGGAGCATGGGAGGCTTCAGAATTGGGCTTTTCTCCCAGCAGAGGATTACTATTGAATCAGGCTTCTAGGAAGTGAGAGAATTAGCCACGTGGGAAAGGAAGGAAAAAACATTCTAGAAAGAGCATTCCAGACTGAGGAAGCAGCCAGGAGTTGGGCTGGAGTGAGAGTAATGGGAAAGATGCAGAAGGAACCTTGATGGCACAGTAGTTAAGCTCTGATAAAGGGGGAGTTGGAAACCAGCTAGCAGCTCTGTGGGAGAAAGACCAGCATCTTTGCACCCAAAGAATAGCCTGTGGGGCCGTTGGGATCACCTCCATTGTTGTGCCCACGAAATGCCCCTCAAAGAAATCCAAAAACACGTCTGAAATTTCAAGAGCGTTTATTGTTTGATTTGTCCACGCGTGGAGGCTTTTTCGCCTTCCTCAGAAATGTGGTGAAGGGAAAAAAGCCCCGAGTTTTCCCTCCCACTTGCTTTTATAGCTTTTTCTTGGGTGCCCCTGCTAAGGCAAAGAGATTGGCGGGCCAGGGGGTCAGTCATTTGGTCGGCTTTTGATGGGCTGGTTACTTTGCCCGCCTTTACTCTTTTTGTGTCACGTAGACACTAGTTAATTCCTTACTTTTTCAAGGACAGACTGGGCTTTACCCGGGATACTCGTGTTTGCCCTAAGCCAAGAATTTTTATGGCCCGCTTCTGCCTCCAGCGCTATAAAGGGGGTTTATAAAAAAATGAGGTTTCTGCTGCCCCTTCATCCATTACATCTAACCAAGGCCTGACTCCAGCACCGCTGGAGGGAACCCCATCGGCAGCTGAGTGCTTTAACTGCCACATCACCAGAATCCCTTCATCTGAAAACAGCATGATGGCTCACCACTCTAAGCAGTACCCAGGGAACAAGACACGTTCCCTGCCTGCCTCAAACCTCAGGGCAGCCCAGCAAGTGTGCACTTCTGTTGCTGCTGTTAGGAGGCTCCAACTCCCTAGACCCTGCTCATGACACCATGAAGCCCTGCCTGGTCCTGTGCCATCATCACAATTGGTGCTGCTCTTAAACCCATTTTTATAATCATTGCTAGTCCATCTCATTGAAGAGCTTCCTTGTTTTTCCACCTGACTATGCATGATATTCTTCTCCAGAGACTTGTCCAAAGTATGTGAAATGAAGTTCCACCATCCTCACATCTAAGGTTTTTTTGTTTATTTTTAATTAATTTTGATGAAAGTTTACAGAGACTTTGGATTTCCATTCATTCATTGTTGCACTTTTCTCCCTGCCCAACCTCCCCCTGCCCAGTCCGCTCTTCTCTTTGAAAAATAAAAGAAAAATTCTTTGATTGTTATATAATCCCTCCCCCCAGGTCCACTCCGCTATGCAGCCTTCATTCTGGACTCCTGTCATGACAATAATGCCTAATTACATATCCCTTTTAAACAGTTCTCTCCCTCATCTGTTTCAATGCAGTATACATAATTTATCCCATCTTTCTCAGTCTCCCCCAACCTTGATGTCAGTGCCATTTTACAACAGTGACACTATGAAATATTTGACCTTTTGTGACTGAGATATTTCACTCAGCATAATGTCTTCCAGGGTCACCCATCTTGAATAATATTGCATGAGTTCTATGTTTTTCAGTCAATGTAGTATTCCATTGTGTGAATATACCAGAGTTTCTTTATCCGTTAGTTTGTTGATGGGCACTTGGCTTGTTTTCAGCTCTTTACTATTGTGAACAAAGCTGTGATAAACATAGGGGCGTATATATCTGCTTGGGTGGCGGTTATGGTTTCTTTGGGGTATATTCCCAGTAGTGGAATTGTTGGGTCAAATTTTCTATTTGCAACTTTATGAGAAAACGCCATGTAGCCTTCCATAGTGGTTGCACCATTTTATACTCCCACCAACAGTGAATAAGGGTTCCAGTTTCTCTACAACCTCGTTAGCATTTGTTGTTTGCTGTTTTGTTAAATTTTGCTATTCTTACTGGGGTGAGATGATATCTCATAGTTGTTTTGATTTGCATCTCTCTTAGAGCTAGGGTTTTGACTATTTTTCATGTGTTTGCCATCTGAATGTCTTTGGTGAAGTCCTGTGCCCATTTTTCACTTGGGTTGTTTACCTTTATCTTGTTGTGGTGACTTCTGAGAAGTTTTGTGACTGTTAACTCATTCTATCTGGCAAGAAATCACACCCGTTGTTATGTGCCGTCGAGTCCCTTGCGGCTTATAGTGACCCTGTGTACAACAGCCCTAAACTCTGCTCTGTCCTGTGCCAAACTCACTGTCTCCGATACACTCATCCCGATTACCCCAGTCACTGAATCAATACACCTCATAGAGAGCCTTCCCCTCCCGCGCTGTCCCTCCACCCTCCCAAGCATGATTGATGTCCCTCTCCAAGGACCGGTCTCTCCTTACACCATGACCAAAGTATGTCAGACAAAGCCTCAGAATCCTTGCCTCCAAGGAGCAGCTCGATTTAACCCTCTCCAGGATAAATCTGTTTGTTTTCTGAGCAGTCCATGGTACCCTCAATACTCTTCTTCAGCACCACAGCTCAAAGGCATCAATTGTTCTATCCTCCCTAGTAATTGTCCAACTCTCTGATGCATAACAAGTGATTGCAAAGACCATCTGTATCAGACACACTTTAGTCTCCAGAGAGACACCATTGTTCTTCAGTACTTTGGAGAGGTCCCTGACAGCAGACTTGCCCATCGTAATATGTCTTTTAATTTCCTGGCTGCTGGTGCCAAGAGTGTTGACTGTGGAGCCAAGCAGATTAAAACTGTGAACAATCTCAATCTCTTCCCCATCCATCCTGATGCTGCCAATGGTCCAGTGGTGAGAATCTTTGTCTTCTTGATATTGAGCCTCAGTCCATACTGAAGGGTGCAGTCCTTGACCCTCTGCAGCAAGTGCTTCAGGTCCTCCTCTGTATCAGCAAGCAGGGTTTTGTCATCTGCATAACGCAGGTGGTTGATAGATCTTCCACCAATTCTGATGCCACATTTCTCCTCATAGAGCCCAGCCTCCTAGATGATCTGTTTTGCATACAGGTTGAAAAGGTATGGAGTCAGGACACATCCCAGATGTACACCCTTCCCAATTTTGAACCGTGCAGTATTTCCTTTCTCTGTTCTGACGTCTGCCTCTTGGTCCAAGTATAGGTTT
>NW_006399959.1:1385598-1394060 GCF_000299155.1 Elephantulus edwardii
TTCCTTGAGCTTAAGAAATGCTGAGTGAGTTTGGCCCTTTAGATTTTCGACTCCAGCTCCTTACACATTTCATTGTAATATTTTGCTTTGTCATCCCGTGCTGCCTTTTGAAATCTTCTGTTCAGCTCTTGAATTCTTCCTTGTGCTTTGGCTTCTCTGCGCTCCAGTGCAATATTCAGAGTTTCTTCTGACATCCGTTTTGGTCTTTTCTTCCTCTTCTGTCTTTGTAACGAACTTTTGCACTCTCGCCTAGGAAGGCCCAATCGAAGTGGCCAAGGAGACTGGCCGACCTCATTGCCTGCCACCAAACCAGCTGACCCAGGTTCCGCCTTCAGACTGCTGGTGGCCTTAAGTACAATGAATCTGTGTGCTCTGTGCCTCTGTTTCCTTCCAAGTTTCAGGGGGTGGTGGGCAGCCTTTGTGTCCAGCATGTTGTTGTTATGTGCCGTTGAGTCGTTTCCGACTCATAGCGACCCTGACCCTGTGTACAACAGCTCTAAACCCTGCTCTATCCTGCGCCAACCGCACCGCCTCTGACACACCCATCCCGATTACCCCAGTCACCGAATCAATCCATCTCATAGAGGGTCTTCCCCTCCTGCGCTGTCCCTCCACCCTCCCAAGCATGATATCCCTCTCCAAGGACCCGTCCCTCCTGGCAATATGTCCAAAGTATGTCAGACGAAGCCCCAGAATCCTTGCCTCCAAGGAGTAGTTTGGTTTAATCCACTCCAAGATGGATCTGTTTGTTTTCCTGGCAGTCCATGGTACATTCAGTACCCTTCTCCAGCACCACAGCTCAAAAGCATCCACTCTCCTGTCCTCCCTAGTCATTGTCCAACTCTCTGATGCATAACAAGCGATTGCAAAGACCATGGCCTGTATCAGGCGCACCTTAGTCTCCAGAGAGACACTTGCTCCTGAGTACCTTAGAGAGGTTCCTAACAGCAGACTTTCCCATCGCGATACGCTTTTTGATTTCCTGACTGCTGGTGTCAAGAGTGTTGACTGTGGAGCCGAGCAAACTGAAGCTGTGAACACTCTCAATCTCTTCGTCATCCATCCTGACGCTGCCAATTGGTCCAGTGGCGAGAATCTTTGTCTTCTTGACATTGAGCCTCAGTCCATACTGAAGGCTGCAGTCCTTGACCCTTCGCAGCAAGTGCATGAGGTCCTCCTCAGTTTCAGCAAGCAGGGTTGTGTCATCTGCATAACGCAGATTGTTAATAGATCTTCCACCAATCCTGATGCCGAACCTCATAGAGCCCAGCCTCCCAGATAATCTGCTCTGCATACATGTTGAAAAGGTATGGAGACAGGATGCATCCCTGGCGTACACCCTTCCCAATTTTGAACCATGCAGTGTTACCCTGCTCTGTTCTGACTACTGCCTCTTGGTCCAAGTATAGGTTTCGTATTAGCACAATTAAATGTTCTGGGATTCCCATTGTTCTGAGAGTCAGCCACAGTTTGTTGTGATCCACACAGTCAAATGCCATTTCATAATCAATGAAACACAGATAGACATTCTTCTGGTATTCTCTGCTTTCAGCCAAGATCCATCTAACATCAGCAACAATATCCCTAGTACCACGACCCCTTCTAAACCCAGCCTGGACTTCCGGCAGTTCTCTGCTGATGTGCTGTTCTAATCGTTTTTGGATGATCTTCAGTAGAATCTTACTTGCATGTGAAATCAGTGATACTGTTCTGTAGTTTCCACACTCAGTTGGGTCACCTTTCTTTGGAATGGGAACAAATATAGATCTCTTCCAGTCAGTTGGCCAAGTGGTTGTTCTCCAGATTTCTTGGCACAACTTGGTGAGCACATCCAGGGCAACATCTGTTATCTGAAATACTTCAATTGGTATACCATCTATTCCTGGGGCCTTATTTTTTGCTATTTCCTTCAAAGCAGCTTGAACTTCTTCCTTCATCACCATAGGCTCTTGCTCATATGTTATTTCTTTAAATTCCTCTGTATCTGCCAATTCCTTTCTATACAATGACTCAGTATATTCCTTCCATCTTCTTTTAATACTTCCTGGATCATTTCATATTCTGCCTAAAGCATCCTTGACTACAGCAACTCTAGGTTTGAATCTGTTCTTCAGTTCCTTGAGCTTAAGAAATGCTGAGCGAGTTTGGCCCTTTTGATTTTCTGACTCTAGCTCCTCGCACATTTCATTGTAGAAATGTGTCCAGCATAAAGAATAAATTTATTTTTCGGCTCATTTTGCTGACTATTGGTTCCCAGAATTCAGGACTTAAAGCCAAGCCTCAAGTTTACTCCAGGGTATCTTTACTCCTGGGAAGTGTTTTGTTATCTTGGAAGTGCTTGACTCCCCTCCAGGCCTTGGAACAGTTAGCATGAGTTTGGGGGAGTCTGCAGTGGATTGTGAGGAGGGAAAGGGTAGAATTTTGAATAGCTGAGTGCTCTGGGGGAGTGGGAACAAAGACAGACAGACAGGCTTTCCTGCAAGCAATCAGACTCACCCAGGGATCCCTGGAGCCCACAGAAGTGAAAGCGTTCACTCAGCCCATCCACCTGTGCTGGGTATCCCACTATTTTCTAGACTGGACAAGGGCCTCTCCTTCCAGCTCCATTTGCTTTGCTGCTGGGGAGGAGGTGGAGTGTGAATCTCTTGGAATTGATTCTCTTCTCCAGCCTGGACCACCTTTCTTTAGGATGTGATGTGAGATGAGGTCCAGGAGAGTTTGGAGTGGACACAGTCCTGATGTCACTCACTAGCCTGAGGTATTGGTGGTAGGTATAGGACTTGGATGGTGCTGACATTTATTGAGCACTCAGACAATGGACTTTGCTTCTCCCTACAGTCTCACAAACTTTGGGCACATGGCCAGGAGGGACTGATCTTTGGAGAAGGACATCATGCTCGGAAAGGTGGACAGAAGCGCAGGAGAGAAAGATCTGGATGAGATGGATTGATACAGTAACTGGGGTAATGGGAGTAGGTGTGTTGGAGTCAGTAAGACTGGCTCAGAACAGGGCAGGCTTCAAGAGCTGTTGTACATAGGATTGCTATGAATTGCAGGTGACTCGACGACACATAACGACAACAACCTGACCCTGGGGGAAAAACCCAAACAGGAAACCACTAATAATTTAAGTCAATTCCAGCTCATAGCACAGTGTAGCCTATGTTGTGTGCTGCTGTGTGCTTTTCAATTGGAGTTGACTCATAGCTGACCCTTCAGCTGGTTTTCAGAGGCAATAAATCACACGGGAGGAGATTGCTTATCCTCCTGAGGAGCATCTGGTGGATTAGAAACTGAGTGCCTTTGGGATTGCAGCTTCTTACCACTAGGCCACTAGGGCTCCCAGTAGCCCACAGAGTAGAATTGCCTCATAGAGTTTCCAAGACTGGAAATCTTTATCAGAGCACACTGCCTCATCTTTCTTCCACCAACCTTTTGGTTAACAGCTGAGTCCTCAAACCCCTGTGCTGCTGGGGCTTCTGGATCCAGACCAGCAGAAGTTAAATACTCTCATTGCCAAATGCTTGCTGAAATGCATTTGGAAAGAGCCTCCCTCTCCCCTCATCCTACAACATACCCTCTAGAGCATGGTGGGATGGGGGTGGGAAGGGAGAGCCATGAGGACCCAAGAGAACACAAGATGCTTTCTGCTCTTCTTAGCCACTCAGTCTCTGGAGCCTTGTCCCCAGAACTTTGTTTCTGGAACCAATCAGTAAGACTCTTTCCAGATCGGGGCTGGCACAGGTGGGCCTGTAGCCATCTTATGGTAGAAGTAAAGGAAGGGGTATTACTGTCAGTGTCATCTCAGCTGTTTCCTTCCCATATAGTCTGTGACCCAAGTGCCCTTGGTCCTGAAGCTCCACTGGTAATGGCCCTTTGTGGTCCCTGAGATCCATTGGCACCCGCCAGGTTTCAATTTAAAGGCAGCTGAAGCTTCAATCACTGACCAGGTGAGGTATGAGTATCGAAACTGCTAAGTCTTTGATGGCACCCATGGCACCCAGACTTCTAAAGTCACACCTAAGTCCCAAGACTGGTGGATAGAATGGATGCCAGAAAGAGATGAAGAGCTGGTTTTCTCTAAGGCACCCCTTTGGCCTGGACTGTAGCAGCTAGTCACTATTTGTCATTGTTGTCTACTGAACTGGACCTTCATTCCCACTAGAATCTGTAGAATCCGTACTTCTCCAGATATGTTGAGGCTCCAGTGCTGAGGACTCTCAGGCTGCAAGTGCTAGTCTTTACAACTGGGACAGCACGCAGGGACCTGGCATTTCTAACTGGTGAACCTTGTGACCCAAGGCTTGTGATCTGCTGAGTACAATTGGAATGCAAAGCACATCTCTGGTCCTCCCAGGTGGCCAGCCACTGGGGATAGAATCCTGGTGTGCATAATTTTTTTCCATGACTGAGTTGAAATGCTTTCCTGTCTCAGCTGGAGCACTGTCATCAGCTGAGCTTCTCCCCTTGTTTAAATAGATGGAGTCTCAAGTGAAGGCACTGTCTCTTTAACACTGGGCTGCCAAGTCTCCCAGCAGTGCAGATGGCCACAGGTAGGCCATGTGCTCTTGAGTTCAGGCTGGCTCCTTCCCTGCCTCTCTGCTTTCCCTCCAGCAGCATGGCCAAAGTCACCTGCTGTCACATGCTCCTCTAATGGTGAATTCATTGATCTGTACATGGTGCTGTGCTGCAGGTAGACCTCATTTCATAGTGCTTTGAAGACACTACATTTTTCACATATTGAGTTTTCTGGCAAACTTTTGTTAAATATGTCTGTTGGCACCAGTTATTCTAACGGCACTTGCTCACTTTATGTCTCTCACGTTTTGGTATTTAAAACTTTCTCATAATTATTGTTGTTTGCCACTGAGTCACTTGCAACTCATAGCAACCCTGTTTACAACAGCTCTGAAGGGTCTCTATCCTGAGCCAACCTTATTGTCTGACACACCTACCTCCATTATCCCAGTCACTGAATCAATCCATCTCATCAAAGGTCTTCCTCTCCTTCCCTTTCCCTCCATCCTCCCAAGCATGATGTCCCTCTCCAAGGACTGGTCCCTCCTGGCAACATGCACAGTTTGTCAGACAAAGCTTCAGAATCCTTGCCTCCAAGGTACAATGTGGTTCCATCCTCTTCAGGATGGTATGCTGGCCTGTAATAGATTATAAGCATAACTTTCATGTGCACAGGGAAACCAAAACAAACATGTGCATCCCTTTATTGTGGTTCTCCCTTTACTGCAGTGTTCTGGGACCGAACCCGTAGTTTCTCTGAGCTATGGCCCTCACTCTTATATTTGTATCGTCAAGATCTTTCCTGCCCTTTCATCTGCCTGAGGCCCTTCAAAAATGACGCTCAAGGTCCTCTCTTTGAGCCTCTTTTGTTTCATGCTTTCCTTAGTTGCAGAAACAAAAAAGACAGTTCTTCTATATTTTGCCTGGGCCCAGCTGCCTCTGTGCACACTAGGCCCAACCAATCCCAACCCATTGCTGTCCAGTAGATTGCAGTTTACAGGGACCTTGTAGGACAGAGTAGAATTGCCTCACAGGATTTCCAAGGCCATAAATCTCTGTAGAAGCAGACTACCACAGCTTTCCCCCCAGAGTTCTGGGGGGGCTGATCAGTTCCATCTGCCAGTGTTTCTGTTAGTACTGGATTGCTTTAATCACTGATGCCACCAGGGCTACTATGCATACCACACCACATGTTTAGATGCCTGTTGATAATGCCTTTTGGACAACCTGCTGGGGTCTTCCAAGTGGACTGATTTGAGGATAATCTAACAGCATGTACACCCTAGTGTGGACTTGCCAGTCGAGCTGGTTATGTTCTGTGGCACTCTGTCTTGAAGCTCATGACAGAGGTATGAGAACCATTTTCAAGTAGCCAATATGAGTAACCAGAATCCCTGTGCGGTGCAGTTAAATGCCTTGGCTGCTACCTGAAAGGGTGGAGGGATTTCAGTCTATGCAGAAACTCACTGAGGAAAGGCCTGGCCATCTAGAAAACCAATTATGGAAGGAAACACTACAGAACCCAATCCCTTGTCACTGTGGAGTTACCAGGAGCCAGAGATAACTTGATGGAAACTGGCTGATATTTCTGAGTTGTCAAGCTTTTCTGCCAGAAACTTCTGATTTATGGTTACTTCCCCCAAAAATTTTAGTCTCACCTCACTCCTTCTTGCCTTCCTATTCCTTCCCTATGGGTATCCTAGTGCCTCAGACTCACAACCTCAGGGCTTCTCTGTGACTCCTGCTCTATAGCTCTGTCCCCAGAATTTTGTAGCATCTCTTGTGCAAGTCCCTGTTCACTTGACTGGGATATCAGCAGAAGAGACAAATCCTCCTGGGACCAACTCATCACCTGCTCAGAAAGCCACCAGTCTTTCTCTGACTGTTAGTAGCTACAGTGTGTTGAGTCAAGTCTTGACAGAAGCCATGTGATTTGAGTTCAAATCTTCGTTTAACTCTTTCCACCTCCTGACAGACTCCTGTGGCTCTTGGAATTACATTATGGACAGTCTTCACATTTCTGTGTCATAAGGTTCTTAGTTATCTACATACTTTTGCTATAACAGAAAACCACAAGTAGATGGCTTTAACAGATTTATTCTTCCATGGGAAGTATGGATTCAGTATCAGCTGCAGGGCAAGGCTTTCTCTTACAGTAAGTTCTGGGGAAGGTCCTTATTTCAACATCAGTGATCTTGATGTTCCTTCTTCTTGTAGTTAAGGGCCTTCGAGTCAAGTGCAATTCATAGCAACCTTGTGGACAATAGATTTAAACCGTGGCCTATCTTGTGCCATCCTTATTATCTTTGATATACTCGATCCCATTGCAGCAGCCACTGTGTCAGTCCATCTTTTTGAGAGTCTTCCTCTCTGCTGACCCTCCACCTTTCCAAGCATTATGTCCCATTCCAAAGGTATAGCCTCTCCTAACAACATACCCAAAGTTTGTGACATCATCCTTCTTTCCACTAAGGAGCACTCTGGCTGCACTTTTTCGAAGATATAGCTGTTCTTTTGGCAGTCCGTGGGACATGGCACTCATCTCCAACACCACAACTCAAACACATCAATCCTTCTGTCATCTTTATTCATTGCCTGACTTTCAAAGATGCATAGCAGGTGATTGAAAAGACCATGGCCTTCAAAACAACTATGAGATATCATCTCATCCCAGTCAGAATAGCAAAATGTAACAGAACAGCAAGCAACAAATGCTGGCGAGGTTGTGGAGAAACTGGAACCCTTGTTCACTCTAGGTGGGAGTGTAAAATGGTGCAACCACTGTGGAAGGTTGTATGGCGCTTTCTCAAAAAGTTACAAAAAGAGATACCATTTGACCCAGCAATTCCACTACTGGGAATATATCCCAAAGAGACCATAACTGACATCCAAGCAGATAGATGCACACCCATGTTTATCACGGCTTTGTTCACAATAGCAAGGAGCTGGAAACAACCTAAGTGCCCATCAACAAACGAATGGATAGAGAAGCTGTGGTATATTCACACAATGGAATACTACTCTGCATTGAAAAACAAGGAACTCATGCAATATTATTCAAAATGGGTGACCCTGGAGGACATTATGCTGAGTGAAATATCCCAGTCACAAAAGGACAAATACTGCATGGTGCCACTGCTGTAAAATGGGACTGATAATCAGGGTTGGGATAAGACTGAGAAAAACTGGATAAATTGTGTATACTGCACTGAAACAGATGAGGGAGAGAATAAAAGCAATGTATGATAGTGTATTATGGTTATCACAAGAGTCCACAATTAAGGTTGCATAGTGGAATGTACTTGGGGCAGTGGGAGGGGTGTGGGGGGATTGTGTACCAGGGAGGGTGTTTTTCTTTTACTTTTCAAAGAGAGGAGTGAACGGGGGGGGGGGGGGGCGGGGAGAGAAGTGCAGCGATGAATTAATGGAAATCCAAAATCTCTGTAAATATTCATTAAAATTTTTAAAATATTTTTTTAAAAGACCACGGCTTGAATAAAGGATACTTAGTTTTTAGGCTAACATCGTTGCTTTTCAATACTTTGGAACAGTCTCTGATTGCAGATTTTCCTAGTGCAATATATTTTTTTGCTTTCTTTTTTAAAATTTTATTATTTTTTTGTGTGTATCGTCAAATCAGATCTGACTGGTACAGGAGAAGATTGTCCCTCCTCCAGCAGAGCATCTGGTGGATTTGAACTGTGCACATCTTTTGCTTTCTTGACCATGGTACCAATGTTGTTGATTGTGGATCCAAGCAAAATGAAATAATTTGACAACTTCCATCTTTTCTACCATCTATCATGTTGTTGTCTATTTGACCAGTGGTAAGGCTCTTTGTTTTCTTTTTTTTATTAAATTTTATTCGTTTTAATGAACATTTACAGGGATTTTGGGTTTTCATTCCTTCATTACTGCACCATTCTCTCTACCCTCCTCCCCAG
>NW_006399959.1:1401286-1403384 GCF_000299155.1 Elephantulus edwardii
GTCAAATCAGATCTGACTGGTACAGGAGGAGATTGCCCTCCTTCTCCAGCAAAGCATCTGGTGGATTTGAACTGTTCACCTTCAGGATTGCATTGCAGCTTCTTGCCACTAGGCCAGCAGAGCTCCCTAGGCTGTAGTCTTTGATCTTCTGCAACAAGTTCTTCAAGTCCTCTTCACTCCTAGCAAGCAAGATTGTGTCAACTTCATTACAAAGTTTGTTGATGAGTATTCCTCAAAGACTGATACCATAGAGTCCATCTTCATAAAGTCCAGCTTCTCAAATAATTTGTTCAGCAAACAAATTGAAAAATATATGAAGAGAGGGTACCACTCTGACACACATCTTTCTCTCTCTTTTTTTTTCAATTACAATACTGACTGTTTTTTATAACTTAGAATTATTGAAAAGCCATTGAGAACTCTTAGATAACTTTCTCCAAACTGTTATAACCATATTCAGGCTTCTTGTTAGATACCTTCTAGTTACACACACACACACACACCCTACCTTTCTTTTTTTAAAAAAAATTTATACTGGATTATTTACAAAGTTTGAATACATTGTTTTTCACAAAAGATCCTTCCCATTTCCTTCACCCCCTCATCGAATTGTACAACCCTATGATTAACAACACCCCCCCTCCTGTCACCCATCGTCACTCCTCTTATTCCACCGTTCCCTCCCTTTGATCCTCATGTTCTACAATAATGGTTTTATACAGTATTTGTCTTTGTGGGACTGAGTTAGTTCACTCAGCATAATGTTGTCCAGTCCCTCCCAAGATAGGTAGTAATTTACAAAGTCATTGCTCCTGTGTATGGCATAGTATTCCATTGTGTGAATGTAGCACGATTTCTCAATCCATTCACTTGTGGTTGGACATCTGGCCTGTTCCATGTCTTTGCGATGGTGAATGATGCTGCTATGAACATTGGTGTACAAGTTTCCATTGGTGTCTCAGTTCTCATTTTCTTGGGATATTTTCCAAGCAGTGGAATAGCTGGGTCATATTGAATTTCTATGTTCAGCTTTTTGAGGAAGTGCCAGACTGCCTTCCAGAGTGGTTGTACCATTTTACAACCCCACTAACAATGTATAAGAGTTAATTTTTCTCCACATCCTCTCCACCATTTTTTACTTGCTGTCCTGTTAAACTTTTCCACTGCTACCGGAATAAGATGGTTTCTCATTGTGGTTTTGATTTTCATTTATTGCCAGACACGTATCATTCTTGATATTAAACCATACCTTGCTCTGTTTGGACAATAGCTTCTTGGTCTAGGTAGAAGTTTCACATAAGCACATTTACGTGTTCTAAGATTCCTTTTCTCTTCAGTGTTAGCCATATTTTGTTAATGATTCACCCAGTCAAATGCTTTTGTATAAAGAATTTTAAAATACAGATAAAGTAGACATTCTTCTGGTATTCTCTGCTTTCAGCTAAGATCCATCCATCTCACGTCAGCAGTGATATCCCTAGTGCCATGGCCTTTTTAAAATCCAGCTTAAATTTCTGGTACTTCTCTGCCAGTGTTGTTTTACCTGTTTTGGGATGATCTTCAGCAATATTTTGCTTGCATATGATATTAATGATATTGTTTGGTAATTTCCACATTCTGTTGGATCACCTTCCTTGAAAATTGGAACAAATATGAATCTTTTCCAGTCAGCTGGCCAGGTAGTTGTCTCCTTAGGTCTTGGCATCAGTCTTCCCTGGGTCTAAAAGGTTCACAGTCCGTAGATCCTGAGTCCAAAGGATATGAAATGTTCCTGGAAAGTCTTTATTGGTGGTATTGAGGTCCCTCTGATTCCTGTTTAAACTCTTCTATATCTCATCTGATGGCATAGTGTGTAAAGTGTCAGGCTGCCAATCAAAGCTCAGTAGTGACTCCACCAGTTGCAAACTGCACTACTGAAGAAAGAGGGACAATCTCTTCCTATTAAGATTTGCAGCCTCTCTGTCAACATGATGGAGGGACATATGAGCAGAGTTGATGAGATGGAACACAGAATCAGTGAAATCGAAGACAAAATTGTCACCACTGATCTGCTAGAGCAAAAAGCAGACTCAAAAAAGAAGGAAAAAGAAGAAAAACT
>NW_006399959.1:1403949-1406865 GCF_000299155.1 Elephantulus edwardii
TAACTAGCAACAACACCAAAAAGAACTCAACACAATGACAGCAATAAAACCTAACCTTTCAATAGTCACACTGAACGTGAATGGTTTAAACGCACCACTGAAGAGAAAGAGAGTAGCAGATTGGATAAGATTTGCAGCCTCTAAAATCTGATGGAGGGTTGCCTTGAATTGGAATCAACTCTACAGAATTGGGTGTTTTTTTTCTTTTTCCTTATTTTAAAAAATTCATTGGTGTACATTTTCTCTCCACTCTCCTTCCCACAACCCACCCCATAATGTACCCCTTGTCCCATATTGTTGCCATATATAATGCCTAATCATATATTCCTTTTGGACAGTTCTTCCCCTCATCTGTTCTAATGCAGTGTTCATTAGTCTTAAACATACTATGGACTGCCAAGAAAACAAATTGTCTTGGAGAGGGTGAAAAAAAGTTTCTCCTTGGAATCTAGGATTTTTTTCCCCTTTTAACTTATTTTTGTTCTTTGTTCTGTGTACCATCGAATCAGATCCATCTGGCAAGGAAGAGCTTGCTTTCCCTTCTCCAGCAGAGCACCTTATGGATTTGAACAATGCTCCTTAGGGATTGCAGCACAGCTTCTTGCCACCAGGCCACCAGAGCTCTGGAGGCTAGGATTTTGAAGCTCCATCTCACATAGTTTGAGATGTGGCCAGAAAAGACCGGTTCTTGGAGAAGGACATCATGACTGGAAGGGTGGAGGGACAGCTCAGGAGAGGAAGACCCTGAATGAGATGGATTGATATGGTGACAGGGGCAATGGGGGTTAGTGTGTCAGAATTAGTGAGACCGGCTGAGGTTAGGGTAGGGTTCAGAGCTGCTGTATATAAGGCCAATATGGGGCACAGGTAACTTGATAGCACATAACAACAACAACAACTTTTCCCATTCTCTCCCCAACAGCACCCTGACCCTCTCTGTCCTATTTTATAACAGGGGTATTATGCAGTATTTGTCCTTTTGTAACAGATATTTCATTCAGCTTAATGTCCTCTGGGCTCCCCTATGTTGTGTAATGTTTTATGAATTAATTGTTTTTCAAGGATGCATACGTATTATTCCATTGTGTTCATGTACCACAGTTTTTCTATATATTCGTTTGTTGATGGTCACTTGGGTTGCTTCCATCTCTTTGTTATCGTGAATAACACAATAAACATGGATCTGCATACATCTGTTTGAGTATGGCTCTGGTTTCTTGAGAGTATATTCCCAGTAGTGGAATTGCTGGGTCAAACAGTATTTCTATTTCCAGCTTTTTGAAAAAGCGTCAGACTGCCTACTGTAGTGGCTGTACCATTTTACATTCCCACAAGCAGTGAATAAGGATTCCAATCTCTCCACAACCTCATCAGCATTTGTTGTTTGCTGCCCTGTTGAACTTTGCTGCTGTTGCTTGGGGCAGGAGCAATTTTTTTTTAAATTTTAATGAAAATTTACAGACTTTGGCTTTCTATTCATTCATTGTTGCACTTTTCTCCCTGAGCGGTATCCCCCCTGCCTCCAGTACACTCTTCTCTTTGAAAAGTAAAAGAAAAGTTCCTCCATTGCGTTGCAATCCTTCCCCTCAGGTCCACTCCACTATGCAGCCTTTCTTCTGGACTCTTGCCTTGACAAAAATACCTAATCACATCCAACCCGGATGACAGTTCTGTTTTATAACAGTGACACTTTACAGTATTTGTCCTTTTGTGACTGAGATATTTCACCCAGCATAATGTCCTCTAGGGTCACCCATTTTGAATAATATTTCATGAGTTCCTTGTTTTTCAATGCAGCATAGTATTTCATTGTGTGAATATACCACAGCTTCTCTATCCATTCTTTTGTTGATGGGCACTCAGGTTGTTTCCAACTCCTTGCTATCATGAACAAAGCCAGGATAAACATGGGTGTGCATATATCTGCGTGGGTGGGAGTTATGGTCTCTTTGGGGTATATCCCAAGTAGTGGAATTGCTGGGTCAAATGGTATCTCTATTTGCAACTTTTTGAGGAAGCGCCACACTGCCTTCCACAGTGGTTGCACTATTTTACACTGCTACCAATGTGAATAAGGGTTCCAGTTTCTCTGCAACCTCACCAGCATTTGTTGCTTACTGTTCTGTTAAATGTTGCTATTCTTACTGGGGTGAGATGATATCTATCTCATAATTGTTTTGATTTGCATCTCTCTTAGAGCTAGGGATTTTGAACATTTCTTCATGTGCTTATTGGCCTTCTGAATGTCTTCTATGGTGAAGTGTCTGTTCATATCCTGTGCCCATTTTTCAACTGTATTGTTTACCTTTATCTTGTTGTGGTGGTAGGAGCGATTTTGAGGGAGCTCTATGACCTCGTCCCTAGGGAGTTGTACTGCTAGCCCAAAGGTAGCACCTGTCTGGTGGTTTAATCCACTAGTGGCTCTATAGGATTTTACTGCCATGCAGTTTACTGCCTCTGAAAATCCACTTTGGCAATTAGCTGTGTGTTGATTCCGACTCGATGCCAATGAGTTTTAATGGTTCCAAAGATATTAACTCAAAATACAACAGATTCTGTAGATAGCTCACCCTTCAGCAGGTTTTCAGAGACTGTTAATACCATGGGAAGAGACTGTCAATCCTTGTTCCAAAGAGCAGCTGGTGAATTTGAATCATGTGCCTTTAGGACTGCAGCACAGCTTCTTACCACTCAGCCAACAAAGCTGATGTTGTCGTTAACATTATAGACATTATATGTTGTTGTTGTTGTTATGTGCCGTCGAGTTGTTTGCGAGTCATAGCGACCCTATGCACAACAGCCCTAAACCCTGCTCTATCCTGTGCCAACCGCACTGCCTCTGACACACCCATCCCGATTACCCCAGTCACCGAATCAATCCATCTCATAGAGGGTCTTCCCCTCCTGCGCTGTCCC
>NW_006399959.1:1408585-1412164 GCF_000299155.1 Elephantulus edwardii
TTCTTCCTCTTCTGTCTTTGTAATGACCGTTTGCACTCTTCCTGGATGATACCTTTGACATCCTCCCACAACTCATCTGGTCTTCGGTCATTAGTGTTCAAGGCCTCAAACCTGTTCCTGAGATGATTCTGAAATTCAGGTGGTATGAAATCCAAGTCATATTTTGGCTTCTGTGAATTTTGTTTAATTTTTCTCAGCTTCAGCTTGAACTTGCATGAGTAATTGGTGGTCTGTTCCACAATCAGCCCCCGGCCTAGTTTTCACAGCTGATATTGAGTTTCTCCAGCGGTTCCTTCCACAGATTTAATAATCGATCTGATTCCTGTGCAGACCATCAGGTCAAATCCATGTGTATAACCTGCGTTTGTGTCTCTTATAAAATGTATTTGCAGTGAATAAGTCATTGATTGTACAAAATTCAATCATTCTATCTCCCGCTTCATTCCTGTCACCAAGCCCAGAATAATTATATCCAATCATAAGATGGAGGAGAATGTCTTATTTCTGTAGTGGTGCTATAACAGAGATTCTGTAGTGGATGGCCTTAACAAATTTATTCTCTTACTGTTTAAGAGTCTAGCAGTTGAAGTTCAAGGTGTCAGTTCTAGGGGGAAGTTCTCTCTGTTGGTTCTCTGGAAGGTACTTGTTTCCTTCACCATCTGTAGGCTGGTTGTTTTGGTAATTCTTTAGAGATCTCTCTGTGTTTTGGCCTTCCCCAGTGTCAAGAAGCTCATCGCATAGGGACTTGAATCTAAAAAGATACATTTCTACTCCTGGTAATTCTTTGTGGCACTAAGGTGTCTCCTGTCTTCTGACTTTCCTCACCTTTTTTTTTTTTTTAAAGATAGAAGCTGTTACAGGCCTTGCAACAGGGAAACTTCCCATTAATGCATTCTACTCTTTATCTTGTATCTATTTGATTTATCAAATCATAGAGGATCATCACATAGCTTCGCTTTATGTCCTTACATACCTATAGTTTTGAGGGTCACAATTCAATCCATGATGGAGGAAAATTACATAGTACTAAGGATTTTACAGAAGGTCAAAGAAGGTCTTCAATATAGATTGAAGCTTAACATTTAGAAGACAAAGATTCTCACCACTGGGTCAATTGGCAGCACCAAGATAGATGGAGAAGAGATTAATGTTGTTAACAATTGTACCTTGTGTGGCTCCACAATCCAACATTCTTAACACCAGCAGTCAGGAAATCAAAAGACGAATTGCATTGGGGAAATTGGCTGTCGGGGACCTCTCCAGAGGCCTGAAAACAACAATATCAGTCTAGAAACTAACGTGTCCCTAATCCAGGCCATGCTCTGCAATTACTTTTTATGCTTCAGAGAGTTGGACAATTACTAAGGATGACAGAAGAAGAATCAATGCCTTTGAATTGTAGTTCTGGAGAATAGTCCTGAGCATACCATGGCCCACCAAGAAAGCAAACAGGTCTGTCTTGGAGAGGGTGAAACCAAGTTTTTCCTTGGAGGCTAGGATTTTGAAGCTCCGTCTCTCATACTTTGGGCGGTAGACTGGTCCTTGGAGAAGGACATCATTCTTGGAAGGGTGGAGGAAGACCCCAGATGAGATGAACTGATACAGTAACTGGGGCAATGGGGGTTGGTGTGTCAGAATTAGTAAGACTAGCTCAGGGCAGGGTTCATAGTTGCTGTACATAGGGTTGCTATGGGGTGCAGACCACTCAATAGCACATAACAACAATGATTCTTAAGCTCCATCTGACATACTTTTGGCATGTTGACAGGAGGGACTAGTTCTTGGAGAGCGATGTTGTGCTTGGGAGGGTGGATGGACAGTATAGGAGAGGAAGACCCTGCATGAGATGGATTGACTCAGTAACTGGGGTAATGAAGGTGGGTGTGTCAGAGACAATGAGGTTGGCTCAGGATAGAGCAGAGTTCAGACTGACTCTGGCACATAACAACAACAATAAGGATTGTGATCCAACCAACTCGATACATTTTTAGGGTCATAATTCAATCTGTGGCAGGTGGCTAGATTTTATCTTTGTAAACACAGCACATGACGTTGCTTGACCGGTAATGTCTTGTGCAGTTCTCGAAACTACTCTATGAGGTATATTGATTATCATCATGCTCATTTTGTAGCAGAGATGACTGAGGTGCTGAGAAGTTCTTTAGTTCCCCAAGGGCATTCAGCTATCAGGTGATAGAGATGATAGTCAAGTCCAATTGATTCCAATCCTAACTTCTAAGAATTGCACTGGATTTCTTTTCAAACCATGCCATCTTTCCCAGCCCCAGCACCCTATCTCAGGTCCCTTCTATCCATTTGCATTAGTTTTTCAGTTGCTCCATGGGAGAAAGATGAGCAGTCTTCTGTGTTATTAACTGCCTCTGAAAACCCACCACAGGGTCAGCTGTGAGCCAGTTCTGACCCAACAGCACACAACAACAATAACAAAGCACCAAATACCACAAGTGGGTGATTTTAAAGAGTACAAATACATTTTCTCACAATTCACAAGGCTAGAAAGTGCAGATTCAGGTCACAGGCTGTGGGTAGAAGATTTTGAGTAGCATTTGCTGAATTGACTTGGATTTGGGTATGAAGAGAACATGGGTGACAGCAGGACCTGACACAGTGTCTCGGTTCTCTAGGATGTCTGTTAGAACAGACATTCCAGACAGTTGGCTTTAACAATAGAAATTTGTTTTTCATTCAAAACCTTGAACATACTTGTTCACAAAAAGCACTGTAAATAATAGCTTAAAAAATGGAAAGAATTCAGATGCCCATAAGCAGATGCGTTCATAAACACAATGTGTTTCCACAGAGAGTTAATAAAAAAGAATCAAAGCACTGATAGATACTATATTGTGGATGAATTGTAAACAAGTATGCTAAGTGAAAGACATAAGTCACATCGCACTACAGCTCTCTGTAGGAACACCTGAAATAAGTGTAATCACAGGGACAAAGCAATGACAGCTCTGCGTGTAGTGGGTGTGAGGTTTCTTTTAAGAATGATGAAAATGTCCAAAATGTATTGCAGTGGTTGGTGCTTGAGGTTGCAAAAGCAGGCATACCTCGGAGGTAATTAAGGCTAGGATCCAGATCACTACAATAAAGCACATTCTGCACTAAAGCAAGGCAGTCTGTTTCCCCAGGCATAGAAAATTCATATTTACATTAGCCTGTTAGTTTCCATGAGTGTGACAGAAAACTTTGAAACCTTGTAAGAGTGACCAAAATGGGACACAGAGACACAAAGTGAGCACATGATTTTAGAAAAAATGATGCCGATGGATTTGCTCAAGGAAGGATCACCACAAGCACTGAAACTTATAACAAATACATTATCTGCATTGTACAAGAGTGGGGGGCAATAAAATGAGGTGCACTTGTAGATTGAGGACTGTTGAATGAATGTACACTTTAAAGTGGAGAATTGTGTGGTTAGTGAATTTTATTTCAATAAAACTGGTATTTTTTTAAAATCCTTAGCTAGACTTCCTGGCTTTTTTAAAAAATTAATTTTAATGGAAGTTTACAGAGACTTTGGATTTCCATTCATTCGTTGTTGCACACTAT
>NW_006399959.1:1412864-1414603 GCF_000299155.1 Elephantulus edwardii
GCAAACTAAAGCTGTGAACAATCTCAGTCTCTTCACCATCCATCCTGATGCTGCCAATTGGTCCAGTGGTGAGAATCTTTGTCTTCTTGATATTGATAACTAATCATATATCCCTTTTAAACAGTTCTCTTCCTCATTTGTTTCAATGTAGTATATACACTTTATCCCGCCTTTCTCAGTCTCTCCCCAACCCTGATGTCAGTCCTGTTTTACAACAGTGGCACTATGCAATATTTGTCCTTTTGTGCCTGAGATATTTCACTCAGCTAATGTCCTCCAGGATCATCCATTTTGAATAATATTGCATGAGTGCCTTGCTTTTCAGTGCAGTGTAGTTTTCCCTAGTGTGACTATATCACAGCTTCTCTATCCATTCGTTTGTTGATGGGCACTTTAGATTGTTTCCAACTCTTTTCTATTGTGAACAAAGCTGCAATAAACATGGATGTGCATGTATCTGCTTGGATGTCAGTTATGGTTTCTTTGGGGTATATTCCCAGTAGTGGAATTGCTGGATCAAATGATATTTCTATTTGCAACTTTTTGAGAAAGCACCATACAGCCTTCTATAGTGGTTGTACCATTTTACACTCCCACCAACAATGAATAAGGGTTCCAGTTTCTCCACAACCTCGCCAGCATTTGTTGTTTGCTGTTCTTTTAAATTTTGCTATTCTTACTGGGGTGAGATATCTCAGTTGTTTTGATTTTCATCTCTCTTAGAGCTAGGAATTTTAAAAATTTCTTCATGTGTTTGCCATCTGAATGTCTTCTTTGGTGAAGTGTCTGTTTATATACTGTGCCCATTTTTCAATTGGGTTGTTTATCTTGTTGTGGTGCTTGAGTATCCTATAAATTCTAGATATAAGTCCCTTATCTGACATGTCATTACCAAATATTTTTTCCCAGTCTGTGGCTTCCCTTTTTACCCTCTTGGAGAAGTTTTGGGTGTGCATAGGGATTTTATCCTTAGAAGATCCCATTCATCTGTTTTTTCTCTCCTGGTTGAAGGTTTTACAGAATGCTTGGAAGACTGTTTATGTTGTGGATTAGGGTTTCTAGAGTTCTTCTAAGATTTTCTCTAATGAAGTTTATAGTCCTTGATTTTAGTCCTAGGTCCTTGATCCACTTTGATTTGGTTTTTGTGTATGGAGTGAGGTATGGATCTTGCTTGCGTTTTCTGCAAATAGTTTTCCAATTTTGTCAACACCATTTGTTAAAGAGCCTTTTGTTTCCCCACTGACTTCATCTCCTTGTCAAAAATCAGTTGACCATATGTAGATGGGCTGATTTCTGGATTCTCAATTCTATTCCATTAATCTATGTGTCTGTCATTATACCAGTAGCACCTGTCTTAAATACCATGGCAGTGTAGTAGGATTTGAAATCAGGGAGTGAGATGCCTCCTACCTTGTTTCACTTTTTAAAATATAATAAGTTATTATGATCATCATCATTATTATTATTAATTTTAATGAAAATGTACCGATATTTTAGATTTCCACTCATTCATTGTTGCACTTTTCTCCCTGCCCATCCCTCCCCTCCAGTTCATTCTTTTTTTTAAATTTTATTTTATTAATTTTAATGAACATTTACAGAGATCTTGGATTTTCAGTCATTGTTAATTCTTAATGTATTATCTTTTCTTTTTTTCTACATTTTATTAATTTTCATAAACATTTACAGAGATTTTGGGTTTCCATTCATTCATTGTTGCACTATTCTCTCTACCCTCC
>NW_006399959.1:1419903-1436468 GCF_000299155.1 Elephantulus edwardii
TAACACTGCATGGTTCAAAATAGGGAAGGGTGTACGCCAGGGATGCATCCTGTCTCCATACCTTTTCAACATGTATGCAGAGCAGATTATCCGAGAGGTTGGGCTCTATGAGGAGAATTGTGGCATCAGGATTGGTGGAAGATCTATCAACAATCTCCGTTATGCAGATGACACAACCTTGCTTGCATTTGTTGCTGTTCTGTTAAATTTTGCTAGTCTTACTGGGGTGAGATGATATCTCATAGTTGTCTTGATTTGCATCTCTCTTACAGCTAGGGATTTTTAACATTTCTTCATGTGTTTGTTGGCCATCTGAATGTCTTTTTATTTAGGGCTCTCTTTCCATTCCAAATGAAATTGGAGATTGCCTTTTCCATCTCATTAAAGGATGGAATTAGTATTTGTATTGGGATTCCATTGAATGTGTAGATTGCCTTTGGTAGGATTGTCATTTTCACAATATTGAGTCTTCCTATCCATGAGCAAGGTAGATTCTTCCATTTCTCCAGGTCTCTTTTTGGGTTTTTTTTTTTTGTAGTAATGTTTTATAATTTTCTTTGAATAGATTCTTTGTGCTTCTGGTTAGATTAACTCCCAACTATTTAATCTTGTGACTAGCTATCGTGAAGGGTATTGTTTTTCTTAGTTCCAGTTCTGTATTCTCTTTGTTACTGTAGAGAAATCTAATTGATCTGCATATGTTTCTTGTATCCTTCTACTGTGCTAAATTGCTCACCTATGTCCAACAGTTTTCTTGCTGAATCTTTAGGATTTTCTAAGTAAATTATCATATCATCTGCATAGAGAGATAATTTTACCTCCTCTTTGCCAATTTGGATACCTCTTATTTCCTTCTCTTGTCTTTTTGCTATCGCTAAGACTTCGAATACAGTATTGAATAGGAGAGGTGATGGTGGACATCCTTGTCTAGTTTCTGTTCTCAAAGGAAATGCCTTTAATCTCTCTCCATTGAGAACAATGTTGGCTCTCATGTTTGCGTATATACTTTTTATTATGTTGAAGAAATTACCCTCTAATCCTATTTTGTTGAGTGTTTTAATCAGGAACGCGTGTTGGATTTTGTCAAAGGCCTTTTGTGCATCAGTTCATAGGATCATGTGGTTCTTGTTCTTTGCTTTGTGAATGCGATGAATTACATTGGCTGTTTTTTCTTATGTTGAACCATTCTTGTGTACATGTTATGAATCCCACTTGGTCATGGTGAATTTTTTTTTAATGTATCAGTGGATTCTATTGGCCAGGATTTTATTCAGGATTTTTGCACCTATGTTCATGAGAGAGATTGGCCTATAGTTTTCTATTTTAATGGTGTCTTTACCTGGCTTTGGTATCAAGTATATGTTTGCTTCATAAAATGAGTCTGGGAGAATTCCATCTTTTCCTATTTCCTGACATAGTTTATGTACAATTGATGACAGTTCTTCACTGAATGTTTGATAAAATTAACTTGTAAAACCATCAGGGTTTTCCCCCCCACCCTTCTTTTTGTGGCTGGAAGTTGTTTTATTACCTTTTCACTTTCTTCTTTTGTAATGACTCTGTTCATGTGTTCAGTTTCAGTTTGTGTCACTTTAGATAAGATGTGAATTTCTAAGTATTTGTCCATTTCCTCTAGGTTTTCATATTTGTTTAAGTACAGTTTTTATTAATATTCCATTGTTAGCCTTTGTATTTTTGTTGGTTCTGTTGTGATGTTGCCCATTTAATTTTTTTTGGATTGTTTTTGTCTTTTCCTTTGTTAGTTTTGCTAGTGGTTTGTTGATTTTATCCATCTTTTCAAAGAAATAACTCCTAGTTTTGTTGATGGTTTCAGTTGTTTTTCTGTTTTCTATTTTATTTATTTCTGCTCTAAGTTTTATCATTTCAGCTTTTTTAGAGGGTGTTGGGTTTTCTTGCTGTTCTTTTTCAATTTGTTGGAGAGTCAATGATCATTTTTTCCTGCCTTCTGATATGTTTGCTTACTGCTATAAATTGACCTCTGATTACTGCTTTGGCTGTTCCCTAGAGGCTTTGGTAAGTGGTATTTTCATTGTCATTTGTTTCAAGAAACTTTTCAACTTCATTTTTTATTTCTTCTAGTACCCACTCATGTTCAAGCAAGGGGTTGTTCAGCTTCCAAATGTATGGTGGGTTTTTTTTTCATTTTGTGCATAGATATTTGTTATTGTTATGTCCTCTTGTTCTATTGACCTTCCTTGTCCTTTGTAATGGTTTTTACACTGAAATTTATTTTTTCAGAGATTAATATTGCTCCTGCTTTTTTTTTCTGGTTGCCATTTGCTTGGTATATTTTTCCCCCCATACTTGTCTTTTCAGTCTTCCTTTGTCTTCATTTTTCAGGTGTGTCTCTTGTAGATAGCATGTTGATGAATTTTTCTTTGTTATCCAATTTGCTAGTCTTTTTCTCTTCAGTGATGTATTTAAACTGTTCTAAGGTTTTATTTCTATCTTTTTGCTGAGTTCCTTTTGGTGTTCTTTCTAGTTACTTTAGTCCATCCTGCTTTCTGTGGTGCCTCCATAAGAAGGATGTCTCTCAGTGTTTCCTGCAATGCTGGTCTTGTTTTTACAAAATCCCTCAAGTTCTCTTTTTCTGGGAATGTCTTGATCTCTCCTTCATATTAATGGCCAATTTTGCTGCGTACAGTATTCTTGGTTGACAGTTGTGTTTTTGAGTGTTCGATATATGTCATTCCATTGTCTTCTTGCTCACATGGTTTCTGCTGAAAAATCAGCATTTAATCTTCCTAATAGGTTACTCTTTGTTCCTCCCTCATTGCTTTCAGAATTCTCTCATTATCTTTGGTTCTCTTTTGACTCATGGAAGGGTCTTGTCTCCTTCAGCATCTGGGATCTAGAATTCCTAGGATATGTGTCTTGGTTGTCTCCTATGCAGAAGTGTTTCCCAGCACAGTGACCTGGGTCCAAAGAATGTGGTCCACTCCTGTTCTTTCTTGGTAATTCTGAGGTCCCCCTTTTAGATCACTTCTGCTGTCCTTTTACCTGCCTTCAGACAAATCGTGTTACATACGACTCCCAGGGAAACTCCCCTGGCATCAGAGCAGAGCTGTGACCTGATTAAGGGTGCCTCATCCAACCCTAGTCAATTGACAACTGTTTGGCTGGTCATAGATCACATTTGGTGGGATAGCCACATCTTTACATAACTGCCTGTAACCTTGTCTCATTAACATCATGTTGTTGTTGTTGTTGTTCTTACGTGCCGTCGAGTCGCTTGCGACTCATAGCGACCTATGTACAACAGCCCTAAACCCTGCTCTATCCTGTGCCAATCACACTGCCTCTGACACACCCATCCCGATTACTCCAGTCACTGAATCAATCCATCTCATAGAGGGTCTTCATTTCTTGCCCGCCCCTCCACCCTCCCAAGCATGATGTCTCTCTCCAAGGACCTGCCCCTCCTTACAACATGTCCAAAGTATGTCAGACAAAGCCTCAGAATCCTTGCTTCCAAAGAGCAGCCTGGTTTAACCTTCTCCAGGATGAATCTGTTTTCTTGGCAGTCCATGGTACATTCAATACTCTTCTCTAGCACCACAGCTCAAAGGCATCAATTCTCCTTCTATCCTCCTTAGTCATTGTCCAACTCTCTGATGCATAACAAGTGATTGCAAAGACCATAGCCTGTATCAGACACACCTTAGTCTCCAGAGAGACACCATTGCTCTTCAGTACCCTGGAGAGGTCCCTAACAGCAGACTTTCCCATCGCAATATGTTTTTTATTTCCTGGCTACTGGTGCCAAGAGTGTTGACCGTGGAGCCAAGCAGACTAAAGTTGTTAACAATCTCAATCTCTTCACCATCCATCCTGATGTTGCCAATTGGCCCAGTGGTGAGAATCTTTGTCTTCTTGACATTGAGCCTCAATCCATACTGAAGCCTGCAGTCCTTGACCCTCTGCAGCAAGTATTTCAGGTCCTCCTCAGTTTCAGCAAGCAGGGTTGTGTCATCTGCATAATGCAGATTGTTAATAGATTTTCCACCAATCCTGATGCCACACTTCTCCTAATAGAGCCCAGCCTCTCGGATAATCTGTTCTGCATACAGGTTGAAAAGGTATGGAGATAGGACACATCACTGGTGTACACCTTTCCCAATTTTGAACCATGCAGTGAATTTACAACACACAGTATAATGCCATTGTGCTGAGAATCACGGCCCAGCCTGTTTGACATATATTTTGAGGGGACACATTTCAATCCATGACAAATGATACCTGGGGGAAAAGCAAGGCCTGTTCCTAACCCCAGAAATTTGCTTCATGGGGAGAGTGAAGACTGAGAAGGAGTTCTGCTGCCAGGCTTGAGTAGATTACTTCACAGCTTGTCCTTTAAAAAACACATGGAGTATCCCTTGTACCCACTGCACTCTCGTGCCAGCTGTCCTGTGTCGGCACTACCATGACATAGACCAGTGTCCTTCTTCCCTGCCCATATGCTTTCCCCATGGGCTCTGGTGTGAGTCCCCAGCCTCTTCTCTCTGGCCTAGCCTGGGCTCCAACTCACTCCTGGAGGGTTTATTGGACACACCTGGATCAGAAGCCCACTCTAGTAGTGCAGGGCTGATACCTGGAGAGCCATAAGGGAAAAGTGAGTGTAGGGTGATTCTTTTTTTGTGTGTGTGTGTAGGGTGATTCTTAAAAGCGTGAATACATCATTTCCAGCCATGACATTGATGCTGAAGAAGAAACAAATTAATATATTAACTTCTTTTAAGGGAGAGGGTGATGTTGGCTAAGAAGGATGTCCATGTGCTAAAGCACCCTGAACTGGCAGACAAGAACATGCCAGACCTCCATGTCATGAAGGCCATGCAGTGTCAGGTCATGAGGCCATGTGAAGGGACAGTTTGCCTGGAGACAGTTCTACTGGCACTTTACCAACAAGAGTATCCAATATCTGTGTGATTACCTCCACCTGCCCCCTAAGATTGTGCCCGTCAATGTGCATCACAGCCATTCTGAGACTGGTAGGCCATGACCTGAAGGTTTGGAGGTGAATGACCTGTAAGACTGACTCAGGGGACGCTGACAGGGACACAGATAGCAGAGCACAGGGCCTCCTGGTGCCTATGAGAAAGCTAAGGCTGGGCCGGGTCAGCAACGGAATGCCAGTTTAGAGGCAGATTTGATCTTGGACATGGTCAGCTTCCCCAGTAAAGTTGGAGGGAATTATTTTGGGTTGAATAAACATAGATCCAGAAAAACTAAAAAGAAAAACAAAACAGAAGAGTGAATGTTAGCATGGAGCAGCACTAGCAGCGCCTACTACCCTGCTGCTTTGGTCTGGGCCTTTGCTGGACTTGGAGTCCTCTGAGGGGCTCTATCTGCCAGATGGGCCTCTGTTTAAGCTCCTGAATTACTAGAAGCTCCATTTCTTTCCTGGAGTTTCAGGATTGAATGAGCAGATACAGGGGAGGCATGGTAACTCCAAGTCACATCTCTCCTCCTATATAAAGATTGTGGCCCACCCTGTGGGCTGCAGGGACAGGGGGAGGTGGAGGTGTCAGGCCAGCAGCTTCTCTCTTCTCAAGGAGCTCTGTATTATTCAATATTTCTTCTGAGAGGATTGGGGGTAGAGGATTGGGGTGGTTGGAGAAAGAGAGGACAGAAAAGGTCAGTCATTAGCATGGAGTTGGAACTGATCCTCCAGCAAGTTTCTGAAGCTGTAACTCACATTAAAGGAGATTGCTTGTCTTTCTCCCTCAGAGCAGCTGGAGGAATGGAGCCACCAGAAGGCATGGCCTTTGGGTTTACAGAGCATTATGCCACCAGAGCTTTTGTGAAGGGCAGAAGATCTCAGTCTGTTTAGCTATGGGCCTCAGTTGCCTGGCCTGCAGACTCAGATTTTCCCCTGAGAAGCATCTTCCTGGCCCCCATGAGGCTGGAGAAGGGGCCCCAAGCAACTCTTTCCTACCTCTGGGGACATCTGGTCATTTGACATTAAGAGGCAACCTGCAGGGAGCTCTGGTGGCCTAGTGGCAAGAAGCTGTGCTGCAATCTACGGTACAGGACAAGGAAAAAAAAAAGAGGGAACCTACTGGTTGGCTGATCATGTAGACCCAATCATGTGGAATCTAGGGTTCCTGAAGGAAAGAGAGAAGGGTACTCCTGGGTCTGAGGACCAAGTGTCCAAGTCAGAGCCTCCTGGAAGACTTTGGAATGTTCTAGAAGGAGAGTGGGCAGACCTGCTGCAAACTTTTAGCAGCTATTTTCAAACTGAGTGAAGCACCTCCTAGAACTCTTGGGGTGAATGGAGTATCTGGGCACATAGATGATGCCCTGGGAGTCGTACCTCTGAGCTGTCACAGTTCCTCAGATGCCTGCTTGTTCCTCTACTGAACCTCCCAAGTTGTACAAATCTCATGTCCAGCCTCCTACCTTCAGAAGTGGGTACTCACAGCTGTGATTGTTCCACCCAGCAGGTCACAGGGCCCCATCCTTAGCACTCAGGTCTTCTCACTACAGGGTTCTGGCTGCTCCTTGCATTGCGGCCGCTGGGTCCTGGCCCAAAGGTAACCCAAGCCCTCATCATCAGCCTGGGCATCTCTCTTCTGAGTGTTGACATTTCTTGCTTTGGTATTTCTATTAATTAGAAAAACATCTATTTTTACTATAATCAGGCTCAATAGCACCTGTCGTTGTTGTTGTTGTTAAGTGCCATCGAGTTGTAGGCGACTCATAGCAACCCTGTGAAGGAAAGTCGTCCTCAAATCTTGTGAGACTTTCATCCTTTCTCCAGGTTCATAGGGTTTCCGGAGGCAAGCTATTACAGAAGTGGATGCCACTCCTGCTTCCAAGCTTGTTTTAATCGGGGAGCTCCACCAAACACTATGTGCCACGATTAACCATTAACGCATTTGACACATCAGTGTTCAGCTTCGCAGCAACCACAAGTTACCTCTATATGGCAAGTGGACACACCAGAGCTATACGACCTAGAAGAATGTTTGAAGAATGGCACCTAACAACAACAAATTATCACCTGGAAGTGAGTTACACAAGAGAGGATATATGTTGTCTGCTTTGTCCACTGTAATGCCCCAATGCCTAGACAGGTTTTAGAGATATAAGTCTGGTATTACATTCTTTCCTGATTGACTTCATATATGGTTACTCAACAAGATCAATCTTTATCATAATTCAGAGGGAAGAAGAAAATGTTTGTTGTTAGGTGGTCTCCATAGGTTCTTCTGGATGGCAACCCCATGTACTGAAGAACAAAACCATGCCCAGTCCTCATCATCCTCATGTTGTGCCTCACCTCATTGCTGTGTTCAAATCCACTATCAGAGCCACTGGGTCAGTTCATCTCCTTGAGGATCTTCCTCCGCTTTGATGACATCCGCCCCCACCAATCATCATGTCCTTCTCTAGGGATTGGCCTCTCTTCCTAACATGCCTAAAGTAAGCAGAGGATTGCTGAAGCACTTTTTGCATTGCATTATGTTCAACAGTTTTCACTGTGCATATCTTGGTACCTCTTAACTGCCAGCTTCTGGAAGCTGAAGGACCTCTTCATAACAGCTCCAGTTTCTAAGCCCACACTGAGTACCTTTTCTCAAATTGGGATACAATTTCCTTACCATAAAAACTATCCTTTTGAAGAGAACAATTCCGTGGTTTTTTAGTATTTTCAGACTTACGCAACCATCACCACAATCTCCTTCTAGAATATTTTCTTCGCCTTAAAAGGAAACCTTTCAGCAGTCACCCGTTCTCCCATCCTCCAGCCAGCTGCTGGGAGGCTCTCTGACTCAGAGCCTGGTGGTGTGACAGTGGGACTGCAGCCTGCAGGTTTCCAGGCCTCTGGCCTTTTGAAAGCAGTTGCCCCTCTTCTCTGAGGTCTCTCGGGCAGGCAGACCATGACTTAGGCCAGGTTCTCTAGAGAAGCACAGCAATGAGGCTTATTTGTATATTGAAAACTGAAGCCCACAGCCAAGCCCACTGTCCTCAAGTAGATTCCTACTCCTGGTGACAGTGAGTTTCTGTGTCTGTAAATGTTAACTGGAGGAGACTTCCCATCTTTCTGCCACAGAACAACTGGTGCATTTGAACTGCTGTGCTTTTTGGCCAGCAGCCCAATATGTAAAGAGCTACACAACAAGAGTTCCTTATATTTATCAAAAGCAATTCATCTCAAGGAAATGACTCACAGGTTTGTAGAGGCTGACAAATCCCAAATCCCTCAGAAGAGAGGCTTCTGGAGGGTTGATGAATTTGAGGTCAGTAGGCAGGGCAGGCCAGTTGTTCAAATTAAAAGGTGAAGAGCCAGAGACTGAATGAGCAACAGGTAAAAAAAAAATTGTAAATATGTGTACACAGACATATACATTTGTATATATACAAATAGGTATATGTGTGCACATGTGTGTGTGCATTGATTACTCACTGCCATCAAGTTGGAAAGAGCTCCTACCAGGCCCTCCATTCAGTTTCTAAGGCTGTAAATTGAACGAGAATGGATCGCCTTTCTCCTGAGGAGGTGCTGCTGGTGAGTTTGAACTCCTAAGAGGGACATTTGGGTCAGCAATACGGCTCCCTCCAGCTTCACTAGCTCAATCCTATACCACCAGGGATGGCCCTATCTATCCCCTGGCTACTTTAATGTACTTTTTTCTGTAGATTTGTTTATTATGAACATTTTGTCTAAATAGAATCATACAATACTTGTCTTTTTCTGTCTGGCTTTCCCCCCAGTTAGCTCTAGTGGCACAGTAGATTAAACATTGGGCTTTAATGATTAGTCAATGGCTTAAACCCACCATCCATCTGTTAGAGAAAGATACTTTTGTGATGATTAGTTGTAGAAACCTTAATGCTATTCTGTCTCACAGTGTTGTTATCAGCCAGAATTGATTTCACAGCAGTGGGGTTTTTATTATTTTAAATTTGTTTAGTTAGGATTTTCAGGGCTCATTAACATTGTTGCATGGAGAGTACTTCATGCATTTACATGGCTGGGTAATATTCCCTTGTGTGGGAAGGAGGAGCCATGGTGGCATGGTGGTTAAAGTGCTTGGCTGTGAACCGGAGGTTTGTGCCTACTAATTATTCCACAGGAGAAGGAAGAGACTGGCTGAACTGTATAGATTTACAGCTTTGGGAACTCTGTAAGGGCTGTTCTACTCCACCTGTGAGTAGCAGAGGAGAATGGTACCCTTGGATTTTCAGTTACTGAGGTGTTTTGGACATGGTTTATTCTGAGGCACTTCTGGACTGGAACTTTCAGTCTTCTGGTTTGCAGCCATGTGTATTAACAATTTGTATTGTCTATGGTCTCCCAAACCAAAGAACTCTGCCAGTCCTTTTCAAATATTTCAAGTTACCATGAGATCACCATCATAAACTTCATCAATGTAATGCAATGGTTTAGTGCTTGGCTGCAAACCAAAGGGTTGGAAGTTCAAACCCACCAGTGGTTCCTTAGGGTAAAAGCCTAATGGTCTGCTTCTGTAGATTGTTGTTATTTTTGTTGTTACTTAGTGTCAACTTGCTTACAACTCACAGTGACCTGAATTGACCTATGCTGAACCAATTTCACTGTCTGACACACCTACCCTCATTGCCCCAGTTACTGTGTCAATCCATCCAGGATCTTCCTCTCCTAGGCTTCCTTCCACACTTCAGAACATGATGTCCTTCTCCAATGACTGGTCCCTCCTGGCAACATGCCCAAAATATGTGAGATGGAGCTTCAAAATCCTTGCCTCTAGTGAGCAACTTAGTTTGATCCTCTCCAGGACAAACCTGGTTTGTATTTTTGGCAGTCCATGGTATGTTCAATATTATTCTCTAGCACCACAGCTCAAAGACATAAATTCTTTTTCTGTTACCTGTAGTCATTGTCCAACTCTCTGATGCATAGCAAGTAATTGAGAAGACCATGGCCTGTATCAGGTAAATCTTAATCTCCAGACTGACATCTTTGCTCTTCAGCACTCTGAAGAGGTCCTTGACAGCAGATTTTCCTAATCCAGTTAGTCTTGATTTCCTGGCTGCTGGTGCCAAGAGTGTTGATTGTGGAACCAAACAAATTGAAGCTGTCAACAATCTCAATCTTTCTCCATCTATCATGGTGCCACCAATGGGCCCAGTGGAGAGAATCTTTATTTTCTTGATTTTAAGTGTTAATCTATACTGAAGACTACAGTCCTTGACCTTCTAGAAAAGATGCTTCAGGTCCTCCTCAGTTTTGGCGAGTAAGGTTGTGTCATCTCCATAACACATGTCTTCCTCCAATCCTGATACTACATTCCTCTTCATAAAGATAAGCCTCCCAAATGATCTGTTCTGCATATAGATTGAAAAAGTATGGAGGCAGGATTTATCCCTGACACACTCCTCTCCTGATTTTGAACCATGAAATATTTTCTTGCTCTGTTCTGGTCCAAGTATAGGTTTCTCATGAGCACAATCAAGTGTTATGGGATTCCCGTTCTTTTGTAGATTACAGCCTTGGAAACCCGATGGGGCAGTTCTGCTCTGTCCTACATGGTGATTTTAAGTCAGAATAGACATAATAGCATGGGTTTGTTTTGTGTTGGTTTGTTTTTTGGTGGAGGTGTCACACTTTATTCATCAGTTGTTGAGACTGTGTCCAGTTTTTGGCTATTCCTCAGAAGATGGGCAGTCTCCTCACATTAAGATTTACAGTCTTTTCAGTGCAGCCTTTGAACAGACCCAAAGGCAGTGAGTTTTGGCTGTAACAGAGAATGTTGCTATGGACGCATGTAAAAACTTTTGTGTGGACGTAGGATCAGGGTCAGATAGCACTCTTAATTAGATCACAGCCATGATCTGAGGAAAGGGGAATTTCCTTGAAGTGGCTTATAACACTCCCCCCACCCCGCGCAATAAATTAAAGGAGAGAGAAAGCCAGCAGGGATCAGTAATACCAGGAAAGATGCTCTAAGAGGAGTGTTTCTTTTAGACCCTGGTCCTTGTTCTGGGAAGCTCTCTAACACAGGGAAGACCAAGCCTTATGGAGATCTATAGATACTGAACAGAACAAAGACCTTTCTCCAGGAATGGCACTGAGAGAAAGCCTTTCCCTGGAGCTGGTATCCTGAATTCGAACTTTTTTCTAAATTGTAAGAGGATAGATTTCTGTTTGTTAAAGCCATTCACTGTGGCTTCTGTTACAGCTGCCTACAGAATGGAGACAAGCCGCCTATGTAGATCCTGGCCTCATTCCCCTCTGTCAGTTAAGAAACAGAGGCTCAGGGAACTCTAGTGGCCTAGTGGCAAGAAGCCACCTCTGCAATCCTAGAGGTATGTGGTTCGAAGATGCCCTGCTGGAGAAGGAGGAACAATCTCTTCCTGTAACAATCAAATCTGATTTGATGGTACACACACACACACACACACACACACACACACACACACACACACACTTTTTTAAAAAGAAAAAGAAGCAGAGGCTCTGAGAGTGGAGCCGAATCAGCACCCTGGGGTTTGTGGAGGTGGAGCTCTGGCTGTTTGTCCTTTCCCTTCTAGCAGTGCTCCCTAAGGTGTTCCGGTTTTTTTTCAGAAATGCCTTGCCAAGCACGTTTCTCACACAAAATGTGGCCAACTCGCTAAACACAGGCCATGCAAACCACAAACTTTAGAACATGTGAGGCATCACACCAAGTACAGGTTCCCCTGTGGTCCCAGGGGAAGGTCCCCACTGCCTCAGGCTTCAACGCCACAGTCCTAGGACTCTTCCCAGGTGCTGCTGCTTCTTTTCTCATTGTGTTCTGAGTGAGTTTATAGAGTAATTGGTTTCCATTCAGTTATTCATGTAGATTTTGTTTCATGACATTGATGACCATCCCCACATTGTAATAGCATTTTACCCATTACCTCTCTGTGATTTTCATTTTCATCCATCCTTCTGTCTTTTCTCTTCCTGACTTCTAAGCTTTTCCCCTGGGTAAATGTTGTCATTTTCATCTTGTGTGATTGTTTTGAGGAGTGCCACATGGTATTTTCATCTTCTATGCCTATCTGGTGTTTGTCCAGATATTGAGCCATAGGAGTGAGTTTAGTTCCAGGCTCAAGGTTTTCCCAGCTGCTTCAGCCTGGAGCCCCCCAGGATGGCCACTCTCAGACATCACTGGCTGCCCCTTCATGCTTGTGCACACCTGCTTTTGCAGGTTCCCAGGACTGCTTTCCATACCTTGCTATATTGAACTTGGCTTGGATATACCTGACAGGCTGAATCCATTTCCCTGCCATTTTGTGCTTCTTCCACCTTCTGTGGGGCCTGAC
The DNA here is from genome assembly GCF_000299155.1 of Elephantulus edwardii. Classification (NCBI taxonomy): domain Eukaryota; kingdom Metazoa; phylum Chordata; class Mammalia; order Macroscelidea; family Macroscelididae; genus Elephantulus; species Elephantulus edwardii. Next base: position 1,432,201 of record NW_006399959.1, read on the forward strand.
AGGAGATCTGCTGCAGACAAACCATGGAACAAGTGAGCACTGCCACTTGGTGGTTGTCCATCAGGTTAGTGAACGTCTTGGAACCTCTGTTTATTCTTCTGTGAACTGGAGTCATGGTAATGGCACTTAGCCCTTTGGTGATGATGGACTGACTAGGGATAGACTTCAAGAGCCCTGGAGGTGCTCATCACACCTCCCCTCTGGCTAGACCACACCCTTTCCTAAGATTCTGTGCAAAAGCAGGATAACAGGTAGGTGGAGGGGAGCTTTTCTTCTCTACTCTGTCCCTTGGGAGCAATGAGGCTCCAGACAGGAGAGGGCAAGGCCATGATGCTAAGGTTGGGACCCGAAGGGACTTCCTTGTCCCCACTTCCCACTTTCCAGCTCTGTTACAACCCTGTGCTCATTCTCCCCAACAATGCTGTGACAAGACTTGCCAACACCTGATGCAGTCTCTGCAGCACAATGAGTGCTTGGAGACAGAGATACTGGGGCCTGATCATGGCCATTCTGGGCAGATGCCACACAGTCTGTGACCTGACCAGGAGGGCAGCTAGCAAGGAGGGGAGAGGCAAAAGCAGGGAGCCAGGCAGCCTCTTCCACCAGAGAAATCCTCTCCCTGGCCCAGCCTCCCCAACCGACAGATCTTACTACTTCTCACATTTCAGCCTCTGAGTTATTGGCACTACCTCATGCTGCCCAGGCTGCTGCCAGACAGACATTAACCTCTGCTGTGCTGGTAAAGCGGCTCAGGGGCTCTTGGGATGAGAAACAAAACCAAACTCACTGCTGTGGACTTGATCCCCACTCATGGTCCTTCTGGGAGGAGACGACTGTCTTTGCCCTTGGAGTGGCTGGTGGATTTGAACTGCCTCCTTGTAAGTTAGCAGTGCAACCCATAATTCAATATGCCATCAGAGACACTGGAAAACTAACCCTGAGTCATTGAGTCAGTTCCGACTCATATCGCCCCTCTACTAGGTTTCCAAGCTCGAAAATCATGGGAGGCGATTGCCCATCTTTCTCCTGAGGAGTGACTGTGGATTTGAACTGCCCCTGCCCATCCTTAGGTTAGCAGCCAGATATTTTTATATATATTATATTATATTATATTATATTATATTATATTATATTATATTATATTATATTATATTATATTATATTATATTATATTATATTATATTATTATTATTTTATTTTATTATTATACTACCAGGGCTCCTTTGAGGAATGAAAAGGGACTTGAAATCAGTCTGGAATGTTCTGGAATGTTCCTTCCGTTTTCCTCCCTGCCTGCCTGAGCAGGAAGCTACACTTTCAGAGCACACCTTCCCTGACCCCCAAGGAATGCCTGACAAGACCACAGCCCTGACCTTGTAATTTCACACAGACTGTATTTTCCTTGTAGACTTCTGTTGCCCAGCAGGACTCATTGCATGTGCCTGGCCTTAGCTGGCAAGAGCTAGATCACCCAGGCCTACAGGGATCCATGCTGCTCCTGTGAACTGCTGGTTCCTGAGGCCAACTTGGAAGCCAACATGCAGGGAAGTGACACAGGGGGGTCAATAGCAGCCTAACAAAGGCCTGGAATCCAGACTTTGTCGTCTGCTACAGTCAGAACTGATGAGGCACTTTACACCAGGAGCTGTGATGAAGGAGTCCTAGTTGCATAGTGTGTAACCTGTCCAGCTGCCACCTGATTTAACAGACACTCCACAGAAGAAAGATAGTAGCCTCCTCCCATTTCCTGGCCTCAGAAATTGGATGGAGGGTCACTGTGAGTTGAAGTCCACTTTTTGACAGTGGGTTTGGTTAGGGTTTAGCTGTGATGAGGGATGTTCTGAGGTGCAGCCCTTAAAATGCTTGGCTTTTCTGCTTCCAACTGAAATGTCAATCATTTGAACCCAAGAGGAGAAAGATGATGACGTATTCTGCTTCAGTAAAGTTTACAGCCTTAGAGACCTGATGGTATAGCTCTGCTCCATCCCACAGGTTCACTGTGAGTCAGAACAGGAAGGCAGAGGGGTTTATAATGAGGGGAAACTCGTTTAGGTATGTTGTTGTTTGTTGTTATGTGCCGTCGAGTCGCTTGTGACTCATAGCGACCCTATGTACAACAGCCCTAAACTCTGCTCTGTCCTGTGCCAATCGCACTGTCTCTGACACTCCCATCCCAATTATCGCAGTCACTGAATCAATCCACCTCATAGAGGGCCTTCCTCTCCTGCGCTGTCCCTCCACCCTCCCAAGCATGATGTCCCTCTCTAAGGACCGGTCTCTCCTCACAACATGTCCAAAATATGTTAGATGGAGCCTCAGAATAAGATCTCATTTTTATGTAGTGAGAACCCAATACATTTTTTTTTGCTAATTATCTCAGGTATTTTAGTAGTGTGCTATACTAATTTCTTAACATGTTGCTATCAATAAAGTGAGCACAGTGCACTTATCTTGCAGGGACAAGGCACAGTTGGTAAACAAATGTGGGAGATGGGCTTGCTTATGCTATTTTCATAGAAATATGGTAGTATTTCTTAGGGTACTCTTGAACAGGAGCGTGCAGGTGGGATCCAGCTAATTGGCTGGTACAAAGCAGGCATCTGACCTTTGAGTCAGTTCGAACTCCTGATGATCCCCCTGTACTACAAAGGAGGCCTGCTCTGTAGGTTTTTCTTCACTGTGATCTTAAAGATGCAGATCAACACATCTTTCTTCTGAGGCCCTGAGGAATGGGTTCCAATCCTCTACCCTTGAGATAGTAGCCAAGAACAAACCGTCTGCCCTCACTGGAGATCCCTTCCTCTGCCCGGGAAGCCCAGGCCCCCATCTTGCTAGCTGCCATTCTCCACAGCAGCCCTTCCTGGCCACTGTCCAGCCCTTTCCTTTCCACCTGCCCATGTGGGATTTGTTGTCCTGTCATCTGTCCATCTTCTCTTCCCTGCTTGGTATAGGATTACTCCCCTTGTTTTGGCAGTTTGTACCAAGGTTCACTCTTGTCCCTGGTTTCCTGGTGACTCCATTAACCCTTCACCTCTCTGCCTTTACTCTCTGGCTGACTTCCTTCCCTTTTTACTAACGAGGCCATCACTCTACCTGTCAGAGTACAGTATTGAGGGGCATGAATGTTACCTTAATGCCAGAAGCTGTGCCACCAGTATTTAAAATACCAGCAAGGTCACCACAGGTTTCAACAGAGCTTCTAGACCAAGAAGCATGACTGACCTTCCATTTCTGAAATTACAGGTCTTTGAAAGCCTTATGAGAAGCACTGTAACATTTTTGGGTATTGTGGCAGGAGGGGAGCCCTTCTGGTTGGAAAGCCCACTAGACAGTGACTGCAACAATTGGCTTGGTTAAGGTGGAGTTAGGGAGGATGCACAGGACAGGTTAAAACTTACATCTGTTGTTCAGAGAGTTGCAATGAGTCAGTCGTGGCACCTAACAACAACAACAACAAATTAATTAAGTCATTGTTCCCAGGTGGAAAGGGTCCAGCGTATTACTGCCTCAGTTCAGGTGCAGTCTCTCCTGCTTATTCTTAAAGTGTTTCTGACCCCTTTCCATCACTTGCAATGGCAGGGGTTGCTTTGCTTGTAGTGTGGCTAACCAAGGAAGCAGTCAGAGTGGCACTTGTCTGCAGCAGCAGTCTAGCCAGCATCACTGTAAGTCCTGCTTCTTCACAGGAAATCTCCTGCATACAACTGAAACAGCCAGTGTGCCTGCTCTTCCTTGACATGCTAATAGGAGAGGCCTCTATTCCTGGGAAAATCCTGGAGAGATAGAGCTAAGGACTTTCCCTTAGAATATGGGAGTGGAGGAGATAGCCATTAAAAGGTAGAACCTCAGACCTGAGAAAGAGGATGTAGGCAGAGGACGTGCCTCCCAGAAATAACTGCAGTGCTAGGCCTAGAAAGGATGTGGGATTGGGACCAGACAGAGAGAACAGGGGCCTCCCCTTGAGTGGCCTTCAGCATCTCAGGCCACCCTTTAGCTCATTCCTAAGAGGGTGAAGCCTAGAGGGAAGGGCTTCCTTATGACCAAAGCCAATTAGATCCCAGTAGGAAAGGGGCCTGGCTGCTAAGTGTGAAGATCTCGGGTCCCCAACAAGTCCTGTGCCTCCTGGATCGGCTTGGAGCTATGGGCAAAGTGTGACTGGAGGTCAGTTCCTCCATTCCGAACCCTTACCCTAGACCTGATCAGCAGAATCTGCTTGCCTGTCATGTGTGCCAGGTGACCTCTAGTGGTGGTGGTGGTGAGACACCCCCCCC
>NW_006399959.1:1436568-1443829 GCF_000299155.1 Elephantulus edwardii
GGCATGCCCCAGGGACTAGGCTAGGAAACCCAGCTGGAGCACAGCTGGGGGATGTAGAAGAACTCTCTTCAGACTTCGGCAGATATCTATCCCTTATTATGATTTCCTGGAAAGAGGCATATCTCTGCTCCACACAGGGATTTTTCTGCTTCTCTGGAGCTATGTTCCTGCTCCTCTAGCTGCTATCTACTCTCCTCAGCCCTTCTCTCCCTACAAACAAGCTCTTGTCCTCTTATATACCAGAGCATTCTGGGCCCTAGAAGCTATGTGGTGCACGCTCTCACATCTGGTATTTTCATGTAGAGGGAAAAGTCTCAAGTTAACACTGAAAGCATAAATTCCCACTTAGATCCCATCTCTAATTCTCTATATCCTTTGTACCTCCATCACATCTCATCTGGGGTACAATAGTTCTTCCATGTTTGCTTGGCACCATGGTCAACCCTCTTGGCATCAGCAGCCAGGAAATAAAAAAACGTATTGCGATGGAAAAGTCTGCTGTTAGGGACCTCTCCAGGGTACTGAAGAGCAATGGTGTCACTCTGGAGACTAAGGTGAGTCTGATACAGGCTATGGTCTTTGCAATCACTTGTTATGCATCAGAGAGTTGGACAATGACTAGGGAGGATAGAAAGAGAATTGATGCCTTTGAGCTGTGGTGCTGGAGAAGAGTATTGAATGTACCCTGAACTGCCAAGAAAACAAACAGATTATGCTGGAGAGGGTTAAACCAGGCTGCTCCTTGGAGGCAAGGATTCTGGCTCTTCGTCTGACATACTTTGGACATGTTATAAGAAGGGACAGGTCCTTGGAGAGGGACATCACGCTTGGGAGGGTGGAGGAACGGTGTAGGAGGGGAAGATCCTCTATGAGGTGGATTGATTCAGTGACTGGGGTAATCAGGATGGGTGTGTCAGAGGCAGTGTCAGAGGGGGTTTAGGGCTGTTGTACATAGGGTCACTGTAAGTCGCGACTCGACGGCACGTAACAACAACAACTCTTCTTGTAGAGTGCAGGCAACACTTATATCAAGTGTCTTCCAACTTGTAAAGAGTGTAGGCAGCATGGGGACAGTCGGGCCTGACTTGTACTCACTCCACAAAGGGGAACTGACTCCACCAACATCCAAGGCTCAAAAACGAATTCCTGTAAGGTCAGACATTGTCCCCACACTTCTGCACCTACTTCTACTGATTTCAGCACCAGTCTTACTGTTCTACTTACTGCATCTGAAATTCATTGCAGTGACGACATACTTTATAGGATCATTCTCAGGGTTTTGGGGTTTATTAGGGAAGTTAACAGATTGGTAACAGGATACAATCCTTCAGTCCAGACAGCTTCTTAAGCATGGTCACAGACCCTCTGACCTTCAGCCTCATGGCTTAGGTCAGTGTCACAAAATCCCCTCCGTCCTGACCATTGCAGCATCTTCTCTCAGTCCTTCTGCAGACTTGGGTGAAGGCCTTGGTTCTGGCTCTGTGGGGCAGCAGTCCCAAGCCAGCTCGTTCTCATGTTGGTCTCTGGTTCTCAGATGAGGCTGCTCTTGTTGTGGCTGCACAGGAGTCGCTGGCCCCAAAGGGCACACATTGCTTCCTCTTTCTTGTTGGTTTTGAGATTTCCAATTTCTGCCTCTGAATCCATGCAATTTAATTATGAGACTAGCCAATCCTCTTGTGGATAGACTAACACATGCTATTTGTATGATCCTGCCCATCCATGTGACCAAAGGAAATGGCTAGGAAAGTCATTTTTAAATAGTAAACCTTTGCCACCACACAACTTGTGAGACTTCCATTTGTTACAAGAGTGGACCTGCTCTGTAGGGTTTTCTTGGCTGTGATGAGATGGACAGACACAGTGGCTGCCCGAGTAGGCTCGGGCACAGCAGGGACCGTGGGGAGCACAGGAGCAGCAGGGTTCAATTCTGCCTTACATGGGGTTGCTATGAGTTGAAACTACCTTGACAATATCTAGTGAGGACAAACTTTATGGAAGCAGTTTGCCAGCTATTTCTTCTGCAGAGCCCCTGGGTGGGTTTGAACCATCATTGTTGTTCATTTGTGAATATGAAGCAGAGTCCTGCTTAGGCTCTGCCACATGGCAGCATTGATTTTAAAGATTAGGGGACTATCTGGGTGAATTTTCCCAAACCACACACAGGGTTTTAGAGCAGAAGTTTTTCCTACTGTTGTTTTTGGGGTTCCCCCCCAGAAAAAGTCAGAGCTATTTGAGCATAAACAGTCCACTTGTGAGAGCTGAGAGCACAAGGACATGACAGTGCCCTCTAGGACCTAGTAACATATCCCCAGTGACAACTAGCAGTGACTCTGGCCCTGTGGATTCTCCTAGGAGAAGGATGGATAATCTCCTCCTTGCCTCAGAAAACTCGCTAGAGGGTCAACTATGGGCCATTTCCAACTCATGGTACTCAACAATAACATTGGATAGAAAAGTTATGTTTATGTTACACTGTAGTTTAATAGGGAGCTCTGGTGGTGTAGTCCACAGGGAGTTGTGCTCCTAAGCCAGAGGCTGAGCCTCCCTGCTACTAGTATGACTCCACCAGTGGCTCCAAAATTGCAAATCTCCTGTGTGATTTTCCAATGTAGGATACCTGCTAGAGGCTCATTTTTTAGTTTGTTCTCATTTGATAGCAATGAGAGTACGTCTTTTTCAAAAACAGAAGAAAAACAACCAAACAAAAAAATCTCTTAAACTCATTGTCATTGAGTCAGAAACAGTTTATAACTGACCTCTGAAGAGATTTGGGTTTTTATTATTATTATTATTATTTTATTTTATTATTTTAGTGTGTGTACGTGTACCGTCAAATCAGATCTGACTGGTACAGGAGGAGATTGTCCCTCCTGTTCCAGCAGAGCATCTGGTGGATTTGAACTGTGTGCCTCTGGAATTGCAGTGCACTAGGCCACTAGAGCTCCCTTGAGGAGGTTTTTTAAGTTGCAAATTGCATAGCAAGGGAGCTCTTTGGTGGCCTAGTGGTAAGAAGCTGCGCTGCAATCACAAAGAACTGGTTTGAATCCACCAGCTGCTCTGTGGGAGAGATGGGTAATCTCCTCCTGTGCAATTAAACTGTCTATGAAAAAACTCACTGAAGGGTCTGCTGTGGGTCGGCACAACTCAATGGCACTCAACAACAACAACAACAACAACAACAACAACAACAAATTGCATAGTAGATTGCCCAAAAGAAAAATATTTAAAAAAAAAAAGAGGAGAGTCATCATAAACCTATGCCACTTTTAGAATCTGAAAAATGAGATTTTTTTTCAGCCTCATTAAGTATTTATAGGGAGGCTTAGTGCTAATTAAAATGTTAGAATCCATCAGTCGCTCCTTGGAAGGATGGGCAATCTCCTCCCATAAAGATTCTTGGAACCTTGTGGAGAGTCAACAAGAATCAGAACCAACTGAACAACAGTGGGTTTTTGTTTACTTATTTACATTTTAAAATGTCCTCAGGGAACTATGGCTCTGCTGGCACCACCTTAGAATCCCCCCCCCCCCGCAATATCTAAAACACAATATTGCGGATCTGGGAGGACAGAGAGCTACCTTACTTTTTAAATTGACACCCTTGCTCTTTAGCATTTTAAAGAGGTCAATCTGGTAGATTGATTTTTTTTTAACTTCTCCTCACTTTTTAAAACATTTTTTTCTTTTAAACTGGTTTATTTACAAAATTTGTATATATTGTTTTTCACACTGCATCTTTCCCATTTCCTCCACACAGTCCCACCAAATTGTGAGACTTCCATCAGCCTCTGCTTTCACCCTCCCCAACCCTTGGATTCTCATACACGTTCTACAATAACGGTTTTATACAATATTTGTACTTATGGGACTGAGTTAGTTCACTTAGCATAATGCTCTCCAGTCCCTGCAAGTTAGGTAGTAATTTACAAAATCCTTGCTCCTGAGTGCTACATGTGGATGTACCATAATTTTTCAATCCACTCCATTGTGTTTAGACATTTGGGCTGTTTCCATGTTCTTGTGATGGTGAATAATGCTGCTGTGAATATTGGTGTACAAGTAAGTCTCCATTGGTGCCTCAGTTCTCATTCTCTCAAGGTGTATTCCAAGCAGTGGAATAGATGGTTCAATGAAATTTCTATGTTCAGCTTTTTGAGGAAATGCCAAACTGCTTTCCAGAGTGGTTGTTCCATTTTACAATCCCACCAATAATGTATAAGAGTTCCTTTCTCTCCACATCTTCGCCAACATTTTTTACTTGCTGTCCTGTTAAACTTTGCCACTGCTACTGGAGACGGTTCCTCATTGTGGTTCTGGTTTGCATCTTATTGCCAGTGACTTTGGGCATTTCTTCATGTGTCTGTTGGCCATCCGAATATCTTTCTTTGCAATAATTCTTTCTTGTCTTTTGCCCATTTTGTAATTGTATTAGTTGGGTTATCAGTCTTTTTTCTTGTGGAGGCCCTGTAGGATTCTATAAACTTTTGATAGGAGACCTAGTCTGAAACGATATTGCCAAATGGTTTTCCCCCCAGTCAGTAGGTTTTCTTTTTACTCTGTTGGAAAAAGTTTTTGTTGAGCACAGGGATTTATAGATTGACTACTTGACTGCTGCTTCCATGGGGTTGATGGTGGAGCCAAATAAAATGAAACCCTTACCAACATCAGGCTTTTCCCCATTGATCATGATGTTATGTGTCTAGTTGTGAGGATTTTTTTTTTACTTTATGTTTCCATGTAATCCACATTGAATGTAGTCAGGATTAAAGTTTAGGGTGATTTGGGTGGGGGTGGCTAGGGAGGGTATTTCAGGCTTCGGGCCAGGAGAGGGCAGGCTAAGGCAGCCCAGGGTGTTTGTGCACCTGCAGTACCTCAGGGTGCCAGCCTGGGACAAATGATTTGCAAAAGCACCTTTGGTAGAAATGAAAACTTTGGTCTTCGAGAGAATGACTTGGAGATAAGGTCAAGAATAGTGCTGGCAGGACTCATACTACAATCCCCAGGGAAAAAGAAAAAGCAACACTTTGTAATACTGAAAATAGGTGTATATTGTTCATCATGGAATTTTTTTATTATTATTTTTGTGTGAGTGTACCGTCAAATCAGATCTGACTGGTACAGGAGGAGATTGTCCCTCCTTCCCCGGCAGAGCATCTGGTGGATTCGAACCGTGTGCCTCTGGGATTGTAGTTGCAGCTCCTTGCCACTAGGCCACCAGAGCTCCCCTGGAATTTTTTGTTTTGCATTTATTTTGATTTTGTAAAAGAATGCATTGTTGCTGTTGTGTACCATAGAGTCGGAACTGACCCATAGCTGACCCTCCAGCAGGTTTCCAGAGGCAGTTAACCACATGAGAGGAGACTGCCCATCCTTCTCTCATAAGAATGGATTGTTGTTGTTGTTGTTATGTGCTGTCGAGTCGCTTGCGACTCATAGCGACCCTATGTACAACAGCCCTAAACCCTGCTCTATGTGCCAATCTCACTGCCTCTGACACAAGTTACTGAATCAATCCACCTCATAGAGGGTCTTCCCCTTCTGCGCCGTCCCTCCACCCTCCCAAACAGGATGTCCCTCTCCAAGGACCTCTCGCTCCTTACAACATGTCCAAAGTATGTCAGACAAAGGCTCAGAATCCTTGCCTCCAAGGAGCAGCCTGGTTTCACTCTCTCCAAGATGAATCTGTTTGTTTTCTTGGCAGTTCAGGGTACATTCAATACTCTTCTCCAGCACCACAGCTCAAAGGCATCAATTCTCCTTCTATCCTCCTTGGTCATTGTCCAACTCTCTGATGCATAACAAGTGATTGCAAAAACCATGGCCTGTATCAGATGCACCTTAGTCTCCAGAGTGACACCATTGCTCTTCAGTACCCTGGAGAGGTCCCTAACAGCAGACTTTCCCATCACAATATGTTTTTTTGATTTCCTGGCTACTGGTGCCAAGAGTGTTGACTGTGGAGCCAAGTTGACTAAAGTTGTTAACAATCTCAATCTCTTTACCATCCATCCTGATGCTGCCAATTGGTCCAGTGGTGAGAATCTTTGTCTTCTTGAGATTGAGCCTCAATCCATACTGAAGCCTGCAGTCCTTGACCCTCTGCAGCAAGCATTTCAGGTCCTCCTCAGTTTCTGCAAGCAGGATTGTGTCATCTACATAACGCAGATTGTTAATAGATCTTCCACGAATCCTGACGCCACAATTCTCCTCATAGAGCCCAGCCTCTCGGATAATCTGTTCTGCATACAGGTTGAAAAGGCATGAAGATAGGACACATCCCTGGCATATGTCCTTCCCAATTTTGAACCATGCAGTGTTTCCTTGCTCTGTTCTGATGACTGTCTCTTGGTCCAAGCATAGCTTTCACATTAGAACTATCAAGTGTTCTGGGATTCCCATTCTTCTCAGAGTCAGCCACAATTTGTTATGGATTAAGATATTATTTATCTACAACTGCCAAAGGGCCAACGTAGCCTAGATGCTCACCGCTGGATGAATCCCATTTCTGTCTCATAGCAACCTGTAGGACAAAGTAGATCAAATGCCTATAAGGTTTCCAGGGCTGTAACCTTTACAGAAGCAGAAGACTACACTTTTCTCCTGTGGAGCTGTGGATGGCTTTGAACTGCTAACTTTGAGGTTACTCTAAGCTCAATTATGCTTTGTGCCACCAAACTTCCTTAATGGGTTGACAGAATAGCAAAATGTGGTGTATCCACACCAAAATAAGAAAACCAAAACCCAACCAACATCTGTTGAGATGGTTCTTACTTATACCCTATAGGACAGACAGAACTCATACCTAACCCTAATCCAGATTGCTTCAATTTTCTGCCAGGGATTGACTGGTGGGTTTGAACTGACTGCCTTTCAGTTACCAGCTAAGTACTTTAGCCATTGCCCTATGATGGCTCCTACAATTACTTGGTAATAAAAAGGAACTGGACCATGTGGACGAGCCTTGGAAATATGTGCCAAGCAGAAGGTGGACAGGAAAGGACAAATACTGTGTAGTTCCACTTATAGGAAATGACCAGAATACGCAAATTGATAGAGATACAAGCTGGGGGAAGGAGAGGATTGGGGAGTGACTGCATAAAGAGAGCAGCTTTCCTTTTGGGGGGATAGTCAAATTTTGTGCTAGATATTAATGATGATTATATAACATTGGTCTTCGCTCATTAGTGTTCAAGGCCTCAAACCTGTTCCTGAGATGATTCTGAAATTCAGGTGGTATGAAATCAAAGTCATATTTTGGCTC
>NW_006399959.1:1443929-1444715 GCF_000299155.1 Elephantulus edwardii
GGTGGCTCCTTGGAGGCAAGGATTCTGAGGCTCCGTCTAACATACTTTGGACATGTTGTAACGAGAGACTGGTCCTTGGGGAGGGACATTATGCTTGGGAGGGCGGAGGGACAGTGCAGGAGAGGAAGGCCCTCTATGAGGTGGACTGATTCAGTGACCGGGATAATCGGGATGGGAATGTCAGAGACAGTGCGATTGGCACAGGACAGAGCAGAGTTTCGGGCTGCTGTACATAGGATTGCTATTAGTCGCAAGTGACTTGACAGCACATAACAACAACAACAACAACAATAACACAACCAGCCTCATAGTTTCTGCTGGATCCATTGTCAGTCCATGTGGTTGAGGATCATCTTCCTTTTTTCTGACCCAAGTATTATGTCCCTCTTCAGGGACTGATCCCTTCTGATAACATGCCCAACAACATGTGTGACAAAGTCCCACCAAAGTTTTCTTTCAAGACAGATTTGGTTATTCTTTTCGTGGTCCTTGTTTCCTTTCAGCTGTTCCAATATGGACTTCATTTTTGTTGTTGTTAGGGGCCATTGACCCCATGGGAAGCAGAGAAATGTTACCTGCTCCTGGGCTGGACCATCCTCAAAGTCATTGCTCTGTTGGAGCCATAGCCACTGTCAGTCTATCTCTTTGTGGGTCTTCTTTTTTCTCAGAGAGTGTCCCTCTCTGAGAACTGGTCATCACTTGTCTGTTGGTTTGCTGTACTGTGGGTCTTGTGTATTGCTGGAAATCCAGCCACTTGTTGTTGTTGTTGTTATGTGCCGTCAAGTT
>NW_006399959.1:1444815-1453496 GCF_000299155.1 Elephantulus edwardii
GGTGCGGTTGGCACAGGATAGAGCAGGCTTTAGGGCTGTTGTGCATAGGGTCGCTATGAGTCGGAAACGACTCGATGGCACATAACAACAACAACAAACATATAACATTGTGAATACAGTAAATATTATTGAATTTGTTCCCTTTCAAATGTACATTTTATGATGTGTGGACTTTATTTGAACTAAATAAAACAAAAAAGTATTAATCTCATCTTGATTGCTGAGATGTTTTCCCCTACTCCCTTATGTTTATTGAAAGGAGGTCTGGTGTAACTCCATGTATAGGAAATGCTTAGAAATAGGCAAATTTATAGGGCTAGGAATTGGGAATACAGACTGGGAGTGTGTGTGTGTGAAAGCATATAGCAAAGAGTTATGTGTTGAGCTGCCTGGTAGTTCAAATCCGCCAGATGTTCTGAGTTAGAAAGATGCGTTTAGAAACTCAGAGTAAGATCACGTGATGACAGTGGATTTGTTGCTTTTGGGTCTAAACTTTGTGGCCTCACCAAGGTCTTAGCTGTGGAAGTGATTTTCAGGAAGAATGAACAAGCAGCTCTTTCCCATCTAAGGATGCAAATCCTATTTTCTTCCTGGGTTGTTTCCTGGATTCATCAGAGAGGGAGCTGCTATACATACTAGCCAGCCTGCATGGATGGGTCACCCCGAAGCAGGCAGTTCCATGTGTGACTTGTCTTTCTCTGAGGTCGTCTTCTGGGACATAGTTTCATGTTCTGGGAGGCACTCAGGCCTGGGGATGTCTGTTTAGTTAGTATTGCTTCCTTCACGTCTCCCAACCCTGTGTTGCCTTGCGAAATGAGACAAAATGACCATAGGCCCTGTCTAATGGGCTTGCTGCTCTCTCAGAGACAGAACTGGTTCTAATCCACTGGTGAACTGATTCAGACTTACAGCAATCCTGTAGGACAGAGTACAGATGCTCATGCCTAGGTCTTCCACAACCCCCTCACCCCCACCCCAGTTCACATCTTTATTCAAAGTGTCCTCTCAAACAGCTTAACCTGGGGATATGTAAGGGAATAAAGTTCATCTTCTGAGGAACAAAAATACTGGGTGACATCAATGTAGCAGGAACAGAGCTTGTTTCAGGCTACTTGGGAGAAGGCAGGGGCTGAGCTTGTCCCAAACCCAGGCAGGATACCAGTCTCACATACAGTTTCATCGTAGAGAGGATTAAACCAGGCTGCTTCTTGGAGGCAAGGATTCTGGGGCTTTGTCTGACATACTTTGGACATGTTGTAAGGAGAGACAGGTCTTTAGAAAGGGACATCATGCTGGGTAGAGTAGGGGGACAGCGCAGGAGGGGAAGACCCTCTATGAGGTGGATTGATTCAGTGACTGGGGTAATTGGGATGGGTGTATCGGGGGCAATGAGATTGGCACAGGATAGAGCACGGTTTAGGGCTGCTGTACATAGGGTCGCTATGAGTCGCAAACGACTCGACGGCACACAACAACAACAACAACAGTCCGGCCCCATCTATGGCAGGAGGGCAGGGCCAATTTTCCCTGTGTCTTCGTCCTTTAGCCTGAGTGGACCTGAGGATTCAGGACCCAAGAATCCCAGAACCACAAGGATGAGCCCTGCCCCAAGGGAGCCTGGACGACGACTCAGGGCCACGCCAGGCCCTTCCCACGTGTCCTGCTGCAACACCAGCTAGGGCTCAGGGAGCCAGTGCATGGGGTGACTGTGTCTGGTCGGACTCTGGGCTCCTCTGTGTGTTGTCCGTGTCAGGGGCTGTGTCTTCAGGTGAGGCAAGGTGACCTCAGCAGGCGGACATCAGGTGGTTCCTGTTGTGTGAGAACCTCTGTACCTGCTCCACCAGATGGGCCACCAGCTTGTCTGAGATGCTGAGGTAGGACTCTTTGGCCAGACTGAAGGCATTCTCCAGCTCCTTCGGTGACCCCCCCCCCGCACCCCCACCGTTCTGCCAGTGCTTCTCCTTGAGCTCTCCGAAGACAGGGCGGACTAGTGTGGACAGGCTCCGGGACCTTGGCTGATGCTGCACTGGTTCTGTGGACTTTGGGGAGCCATGCAGGGCAGAACCCTTGCACTGCTTGCTGTGAGGGCTGGACTGAATGGTGGGGGGGAACATCCAGATGAGATCCTGGTCACCATCCTCTGCATTACCATCGATGTCTGAGTCATCAGGGCTAGACTCCTCTCCATGGCCCTCGGACTTCCAGTGCTTGTAACGGTTGGTGAGCTCATGTCTTCTTGGTGTAGCCGGCTATGAACTTGTGCTTCAGAAGCTCCTTGGCAGTAGGCCTAAGTCTGCGGTTCTTGTTGAGTCAGGCCTTTATGAACTTCTTGAAGGGCTTGCTGTAGTGGCCTTCTACCATTGGGGTTGTTCTTGGGGATCAGGAACAGGATATACATGGGGTATAGGTCAGAGTTTGGGGGCTCCCCCTTGGCCAGTTCTATGGCTGTGATTCTGAGAGATCAGATGTCTGCCTTGAAGTCACAGGCTGACTTCTTGATGACCTCCAGTGCTATCCAGAAGGGGGTGCCCACAAAGGTGGTCCTCTTGATCTGCATTTCACTGGGCTGGTCTGTCACCCCAAAGTCCGCCAACTTCATGTCCAGTCACCCTGCTCTGACAGCAACGTGTTGGCAGCCTTAATGTCACAGTGGATCTTGCGCTCTGAATGCAGATAATCCGGGCCCTTCAGGATCTCCCGAAGGATAGTGGCAATGTAGGTCTCCTCCAGGGGACCAGGCTTCAGCAGGTTCAGCGCCGATCCACCATCCAGGTACTCCATGACCCACAGCTTTGTACTCTTGAGGTAGAAGACAAAGTAGCGGGCTATCACACTGGCTCAGCACGGTGATCTCCTCCTGGATGTCCTTGATTTCGTCTTTGGCCTCCTCCAGGTCGATGATTTTGATGGCCACAACCTCCTTGGGGCCATTTTTTTTTTTTTCATGACGACTATTTTAATTAAAAGGTGTTAACTTATTGATCAACACAAACTTCATAGCATGGAAACATTCCGTAAAACTCAGAAATAACAGGTTTCAGCGAAACTGGAGCATTCTTGAGACTTCAACGTACGGGATGAAATGGTTCAAGAATTTCTGAATAAGTTTTCTTATCTTTTTCAGGGAAATCTTCTGGATGTGATTTTATATACGCAAACATATCATGGTCTCTCACAGCATACAAATATTCCTGGCGTTTCAAAACATAATATCCAACAACAAAAAAGGAAGTAACATATAGAAGCTGGCGATGAAAACCCGTGGACAGCACTGGCCTCTGCCGCAACGCGTTATCGAGCAGGCCGGCGCAGTAGCCCATGAAGCCTGTGTAGAGAAGCCGCGGGTCTGTCAGCTTGGGCGGCGGCAGGTTTCGGGCCATTTTTGATGCCCTTGTATACCTCCCCAAAGGAGACCTTCCCGATGCAGTCCACCTTGGTGAAGAGTTCCTCAGGGTCCACGTGACATTATGGTGGGCAAAGCCCGAGATGAGCCATTGTCCACCCGCGGCAGTCTCACCAGGCAGTCTCACCATTCGTATGCAATCCGAGGGGCACTGGGATTTTCCTTGGCTCCCGGCCAGCAGCCACTTCAGTCCACTCGGAGGGGCTCCATGCAGCGACAGGCCTCGCAGCCCGCGAAGCAGCAGTGGTGGCAGCAGAGAAAGCTCGGCTTGACATCAGCAACCAAAACCAGAGAATTGCCCTGGGTTTCAGAGCATGTATGTCTTTAGGGTATTTCAACTTTCTTTAGTTGGAATGGGTTAGAACCTTTGACCTTCCAGTTAGCAGCCTTAACTCACTGCGTCCCAGGGCTTCTAAAGTGCTGGAAATAAGTCACAGTAATAATATTTATTAGGGAGCTCTGGTGGTGTAATGGTTAGGAGTTGCGCTGGCAACCCAAAAGGTACACTGTTTGAATCCACCAGCTGTTCTGCTGGAGGAGGATGGACAGTCTCCCCCTGAGTGACTTACCTGCTGGAGGACAACACACAACAATAATATTTATTAGCGATAAAAGTGATCGTTGTTATCAGTAGGAATGTTTCAATGAAGAGGAGTGATTTGAGCGGATCATTAAAGGCGCATGGGCTTGGGCAAGGGGGTGGGCAGACGTGAGGGCATTCCAAGGCAGGCCTGGGTTTCCTGAACCGCCAGGAACCTAGCGACTGCCTGAGCGGAAGAGGGGGTGTGTAACAGAAACGCAAGCGAAGGTGCCCCTCCCGCCCAGCCTCAGGCGACACCCCTCGGTTGGAGCGCGCCCTGGCGGGGGAGCCCGTCCACGCCGCTGGCTCCACACTGAATGGGCAGCTCGGAAGGTTTGGCGTCCGCCGTGGCCGCCCGGCGCGGGCCTCCTGCCGCTGGGCCTCGCGGTGGAACCCTGGTGGGAGGGAGCCGACAGCAGCTACCAGACCTCCCGGACTTGCTGGCTGCCTGCCGCCTCCCGCCCCCCTCACCACTGCCGTTTTGGCCTGCCTCCCCCTTTCCCTCCCTGGCGGGGCCTCGGTGTCCAAGGGCAGATCCAGCATCCGAGGCGCCTGGTACGCCTCTCTGCTCTGGGATTCCCGGGCTCTAGGCGGTCAGCTGGACAGGCAGGGTTGAAGGAGGCCGGTGAGCCAGCAGCCCCAAGACACATATGGGAAGCGACTGCTGTGACGCAAGTTTCCAGGGGACCCTGGGCACAGAGGGAGCGCGCCAGAACGGCTCCACACTGTGCCGTTCCAATCGTGAAACTGAAAAGACAAACCAACCCAACCCCCTTCCCCCAAAACAAGCAACACAAACCAAAACCCCAAAACGAAAAACCCAAATAAAAAGCCCACACCAAAAAGACCCTGCTCCAAGCAGGCATCCTTCCGCAGCACCCTGGACCGGCCACACAGCCTGCCTGCTCCCAACCCCCACCCCGCCCCTGGTGCCGCCGTGAGCACTAAGGCGGCACTGGGCTAGTCTCCTGCAGAACCCCTGCCCTGCAGCCTAGGCTCCCTCTCTGTGGCTGGCCTTTCCCCCCCCCCCCTCTCCTAACGCTTGCCAACCTGTCAGCTGATGGACCTCATCACCCATAGTGGCGCATGTAGCTCGGCCGCAGCTCTCTCCATTCACACCCGGACCCCCCAGCCAGGCAGCGGCCCCCGTTTCCCAGAGCCCAGAAGAAGCGGACAGACCAGGACTGCAGCCGGCCCACGGGGGTTTGCTCCCCTCTTGCCCTAGCCCTGGGCTGCCAGGGGTGGGGGGGCGCTGCAAATAGTCCTTTGTTTACATGCAATTCCTTACTCCGCGGAAGGAGGCCAGGGGAGTGCTGAGTTTTCACCAGCTGTTTCCCGCCTTGAAACAGACATCTGATCAGCTGCAAACACACACACACACACACATACACACGCCCGGGGAGGCAGGCCGGAGAGACCTCCCTCCCGCCCCTCCCGTCCGCCTCCCTCCCCGCGCCTCCGCCGCCGCCGCCGCCAGCATCTGGGACCGGCCGATCCTGCACCTCCGTCCAGAGCTGCCTTTTGATTCGGATTTCCATCTTACATTCTCCGGCGGACCGCGGGACCTGGCTCGTGCAGAGGAGGGGGGCAGATCGCTATGGAGTATTTCATGGTGCCCACTCAGAAGGTGCCCTCTTTGCAACATTTCAGGAAAACAGAGAAAGAAGTGATAGGAGGGCTCTGTAGGTGTGTACTGCTCCCCTCTACCCCTTTTCTACGATAGAAGCCCCAACCCAGCACGCCTGGGCCGGCGCGCGTGTGCGCACGCATGGCCCGGGCTGCCGGCCCCTCTCTCCTTTCTTAGCTGCGGAGGGGGCTGTAGCCCCACAAACTGGGTTCACGCCGCCCGGGGACTCTGCTCTCCCGGAACGTGGGGGCCCTGAGCAACCCTGGCCACTTTTGTCCGCTGCAGGCGGACAAGTCGCGGCGTTTGTAAATTGCAAACAGACCCACGTGGTTCTGCAGCAGTCCCGGCCATGCTGGGTGCTAGTGGCTCCCCCCACCCCGCGCTTCCTCCTCCCCGTCCCACAGACGCTTCCTTCCTCTTGCGCCTTCCTTGCGCTCTCGGGGTACCCCCCGAGGGGAGATCTGGGCGGACTGGGGCGCGAGAGGAGTCGCGGCACCGGCGGCTATAATGCAGCCATGCCGCTCCTCCGGGACACTGGTGGGGGCGGGTAACCGTGGACGGTGCGTGCTTGCAAGGAGTCGGGTTGTAGCAGGGCAACCGTGCTTGCGTTGGGGTGCAGGCGTGGGCGTGACCCGGGGAGCGGGCCGCAGCAGACCGGCCTGGAGGCGCCGCGGCCCCGGGCGCTTGCGTCCCGGCGATGTTTACTAGCGAGGCCTGGACGTGACTCTGCAGCCCTCTTGGAGTAGGCGGGCCTCTGCGTTCGGCTCCTCGCGGGATCTGTAGTTCCCCGCGACTCAGGGTGCTGGATTGTGGGAGTTGTAGGCGCGCCTCGGCCACGCTTTCCAGGGCACAATGCTGAGCCCAGGCAGAGAAGCTTGTTGGAGAGGGGGTTAACCCGGGCGCCCCACGCGACCCAGGCCCCTACCCTCGCCTTTGCCGCACGTGGGTTTCCGCTGCAGACTTGACACTCACACACCCATCCATAAACCTAAGGTCCTCAAGCCGGGTGTGTGGACAGCGTGCAGCTTTGCGATCTTCGGTAGACACCAGCTCAGGATGCAGTGTGTCCAGGCTGGACCCCAGCGTATTCCCGCTAAACTGTTGGTGGACTCTCAGACTTGAGTCGCTACGTACACTTGTTAAGATGAAGAGTCAGAACTCAGGTACCCGGAAAAAGGGCCTGGACATCTGAACTTCTGCACGAGGAGTGCTGATGGGTTCCCTGGCGTCAGAGGGACTGGCTCCCCTTTCCTGACACGGACCTCCTGGAACGATATGGCTCCCGAGAGTCGGGGCCACGTGCTCCTCTGCCACGGCAGGAGTGGAGTCGGGGGAGGAGTCCTGGTCAGCCTGTCCTGCCCAGTGGACCCCTGGGAGCCAGGCAGGGGTGCGGAAGATTGCAACACACGCACCCACCTCCACCCCTAGGCTGTTTCCTTAACCTTGCTCTGTAGTTAATTCACAGTCAGTGTGAGGTGTGGATGGGCCTGTTTGTAAACTGGGTCATGCGCTCCACGAGTGCTGACCCTTCCAGAAAAACCCACCTGGAAGGCCTAACAACAGGATAAATGGAGGAGGGGAAAGGGGGTGTGTGTGTGTGTGTGTGTGTGTGTGTGTGTGTGCGCGCGCGCGCGCGCGCAGTATGGAATCTGTCTACCGTGTTGAATCCTTGCTCTAGGGACTCGTTTTCTAGAACATTTTTTGTGAAAGTTTTATCATGAATTGTTGAAATTATGATTTTTTTCTTATAATTTGAGTGTACATTAACAGGAGATTGGTATTCCATTCAGCCATACTTCTATTTTATGACGTTGATTACAACCCCCACATTATATGTCCTTCTCCCTACTGTGTGCGATTCTTGGACTCTGGCCTCACCACTGTCCCTGCTCCCAGCCCCCGGTTGCCTGGAACTGCCTCCAGGAATGGCCATGGAACTCCTCCAGTGCCTGGTTTTGAGGCCATTGTTAGCCAATGAACCAGCTGTAGGATTGGGGCTTCTAAGTTTGCTCACTTTTAGAAGGGAGGGGCATGGAGTGGGCGGGACTAGCCCACTAGTTGTCTCGGTCTAGTGGACTTCATCCTTCAATGACCAACTGGGTCCTCATCTTCCTCCTTTACTTCCCTGCTCCGCCTGAGGTGCGGAGAAGGCAAGCTGTGTGCTTTGGACCTGTTCCAGAACTGGTCAGAATCTCTGTAAACTTGGGCTCTGGTGTGGATAGACTGGTGGCATGTGGTGGTGTGTACCCAGTGAATGGCGCGAGGATCCGTCCTGGCTGCAAACAGTGGGGAACACACACAATTCTGTAAGATATAGGGTCATCATAGCACAGACCTCATAACAGAGGCATGTGGGGTGTAGATAACCAACCATATGTTTGCAAAATGTGGTGCAGTGTCTGGCCCATGACTGTTGAAGTATAGAGAACGTTGTTGTTAGCTGTGTGTTTGATCACAGTGCCCTGCTTGTGCAATAGAAGGGAATACTAATTAGTCCTGCTCCAGCTTCAACAATCTGCTTTATGCAGATGACACAACCCTGCTTGCTGAAACTGAGGAGGACCTGAAGCGCTTGCTGCAGAGGGTCAAGGACTGCAGCCTCCAATATGGATTGAAATTCAACATCAAGAAAACAAAGATTCTCACCACTAGGCCAATTGGCAGCATCAGGATGGGTGGTGAGGAGATTGAGATTGTTAACAACTTTAGTTTGCTTGGCTCCATAGTCAACACTCCTGGCACCAGTAGCCAGGAAATTAAAAGACGTATTGCTATGGGAAAGTCTGCTGTTAGGGACCTCTTCAGGGTACCGAAGAGCAATGGTGTCTTTCTAGAGACTAAGGTGCATCTGATACAGGCCATGGTCTTTGCTTATCACTTGTTATGCATCAAAGAGTTGGACAATGACTAAGGAGGATAGAAGGAGAATTGATGCCTTTGAGCTGTGATGCTGGAGAAGAGTATTGAGAGTACCATGGATGGCTAGGAAAACAAACAGATTTGTCCTGGAAAGGGTTAAACCAGGTGGCTCCTTGGAGGCAAGGATTCTGAGGCTCCGTCTAACATACTTT
>NW_006399959.1:1455414-1463420 GCF_000299155.1 Elephantulus edwardii
TTTTGGATAATCTTCAGTAAAATCTTGCTTGCATGTGAAATCAGTGAGATTGTTCTATAGTTTCCACACTCTGTTGGGTCACCTTACTTTGGGATAGGTACAAATAGACATTTCTTCCAGTCACTAGAAATGAAAATATCTGGTCCAGGGAGACAGGTTTCAGCAGGACTTACAGTCTGAGACAGGTGAGGAAAAAGATGAGAAATAGATTGGTGCATGAAAACCTTGTGGAGAGCACTCGTAGCTGATAGGTTTGCTGCAACTCAAAGGCATCTCTCAGTTCAAATTCACCCCTAGCTCCAAGGGAGAAAGGTAGGTAGCCTCGGCAATGCAGTGGAGCATTACTATGAGTCAGAAAAAACTTAATGGCAATTATTTATTTTTTTTTTAGTTTTGAGTTAGTTGTCTAAAATTGGAGTGTGGTGACCTCAATCTTTGTATCTGATACTGGCCCTCTTTGGGGAAAACCGTAGAAGTTATCACCTGCTTTTCAGTCATTTCCATGTCCTGGTACCCATGTGTCACAGAAGACCTGTATAGGATTTTCCATGACTGAGTCTTTAGGATTTGATTGCCAGTCCTTTCTTCCATGGTGCCGTGGGTGCACTTGAACCTCCAGCCTTCAGCTAGCAGCTGAACATGTTAACTTTTTGCACCACCCAGAACCTCTTTTAGTTGTAGTCTTGTTACATGCTGTTGACTCAGTTCTACCTCACAATGACCTCGTGTGTGACAGGGTGAAACCTTGCTCCATCCTGTGCTGCCCTCGCAGTCTGCTGGGCTTGAGCCCATTTCTGCAGCTCCTGTGCCAGTCCATCTCATAAAATGTTTTTCTCACTTTTGCTGACCTTCCGTTTTTGCAAGCCTGATGTCTTTCTCCAGGGACTGGTCCCTCCTTATAACATGCCTGCAGAAAAAGGGATGTCACCTCACCATTCTTGCTTCTAAGAAGCATTCCAGGAGATGCAGTTGTCTGCTCTTTGGTTGTTGGTGTGCACTGTCAAGTTGCTGCCATATAGTTGACCCTCCAGAAAGTTTTCAAAGGCACTAAATCGCATGGGAGGAGATTGTCCATCTTTCTCCCATTGAGCAGCTGATAAGTTTGAATGTATGTTAGCAGTGCAGTTCCTTAGCACTAAGTCACCGGAACTCTGTTCTTTTGGTCGTCCGAGAATATTCTCTGTTCTTCTCCAGCACCACAAAGCAAAGCTGTTTTTGGAGTGTGTATTTGGTGTTTTACTGCTTTGTGCTGGAACTGAAGGTACAGCTTGCCCTGTGCCCTCAGCAACTCACAGTTCTGTGGTACCACAGGATGGTGTTGACCCCTAAGAGAAATCTACAGTGGGGTCTCCTGGGAACAGCATCTTACTACTTTTCATCTCTTCAACTTGTCAGTGACCTTGGAAAATGAGGTTGTGTTTCATTGACTATGCAAAGGCATTTGACTATGTGGACCACCACAGACTGTGGCTAACTCTGAAAAGAATGGGAATCCTAGAACATCTGATCATGCTTATGCTAAATCTATACTTGGACCAGGAGGCAGTTGTCAGAACAGAGCAGGGAAACACTGCATGGTTCGAAATTTAGAATGGTGTATGCCAAGGATGTGACCTATTTCCATACCTTTTCAATCTATATACAGAACACATCATCCAGGAGGCTGGGCTGTATGAGGAGGACTGGAGAAGGATTGGAGAAGGATTCATCACTGATCTGTGTTATGCAGATGACATATTCCTGCTTGTTGAAACAGGAGGACCTGAAGCACTTGTTGCAGAAGGTCAAGGACTGCAGCCTTCAAGAGGAATTGAAGCTCAAATCAAGAAAACAAAGATTCTCACCACTGGGCCGATTGGCAGCATTATGATAGATGGTAAAGAGATTGAATTGCATTGGGAAAGTTTGCTCTCAGAGATCTTTCCAAAGTACTGAAGAGCAATAATGTCAGTCTGGAGACCAAGATGCGCCTGATCCAGGCCATAGTCTTTGGAATTACATGCTATGCATCAGAGAGCTGGACAATGACTAGGGATGATAGAAGGAGAATTGATGCTTTTGAGCTGTGGTGTTGGAGAAGAATATTGAATATACCATGACTGCTAAGAGAACAAACAGATCTATCCTAGAGAGGGTGAAACCAGGCTGCTCCTTGGAGTCAAGGATTCTAAAGCTTTGTCTGGCATACTTTGTACATGTTGCAAGGAGGGACCAGTTGTTGGAGAGGGATGTCATGCTTGGGAGTGTGAAGGGACAGCGCAGTAGAGGAAGCCCCTCAACGAGATGGATTGATTCAGTGACTGTGGTAATGGGGATAGGTGAGCCAGTCAAGGATTCTAAAGCTTTGTCTGGCACACTTTGTACATGTTGCAAGGAGGGACCAGTCGTTGGAGAGGGATGTCATGCTTGGGAGTGTGGAGGGACAGTGCAGTAGAGGAAGCCCCTCAATGAGATGGATTGATTCAGTGACTGTGGTAATGGGGATAGGTGAGCCAGAGACAATAAAACAGGGTATGGCTGTTGTACTTAGGGTCACTGTGAGTCGCAGGCAACTCGATGGCACACTGCAACAGCAATAGATGGCTAAATGGAAGCTTTCCATGGGATAAACTGGCTAGGCTTGTTTCCACAGCTGCAGATGTCAGGACCAGAGTTTGAATTGAAAGTTGCGGAGGGGGAGGGGTGATTTCTGATGGAAACAACTTGGATGTAGGGTGTCAGAGAGTGGAGACCCATGGCTGAAGCGGGGTATATGAAAAACAGAAACCATGAGGTAGTAGGTGAGGGTCTCAGGGTATCTCTGTACATGTTTTGGAGAGAGAAGGATGAGAATGTTGGCCCCTTGGTGGAAGAGTCTACATCCCCCTCCATCCTTCTTGCTTGATGTGGGAGAAATGCCCTGTGTGATGTTAGATGACTCTGGGATATATGAGTAATGCCCCCAAACCTCACTTCTGTTAAATAGATTCTAACTCAGGGTGACTGTAGATGATGTGTACTGCACACTAGGATCACCAGGCCACGAAGGCTGCCAGTCTGTGGAAGTGTGCTGCTTCAGCAGCTCAGCGTGGTTGGTGAGTTCCAAATAGTGATTTTTCAGCAGTAGCTGAGTGCTTAACCACTGCACTACCCACCTACAAAACCCATTACTGTCTAGTTGATCCCACCTCCTCAAGACCCAGCTGAACTGCTGGATTGGGTTTCTGAGGTTGTAAGTCTACTGGAACTGATGGATTTCCTTGAAGCAGCCGATGGACTTGAACTGCCCAACTTTTGGTTAGCAACAGCATGATTTAGCCATTGTGCCACCACAGAGAGGGATGGCTCCTTGAGTGCCTTCCAGCTGCAAAATGAGGAACTGATTCCATTGGCCAGTTGATGCTGGTGCTCAGTGGAGGCGTGTGTGAGGGATAGGGCATATCTTGCCTTGGGCTATGCAGGACAGAGGCTTCTGGCCTGAGGACTGGTGTGTCTGATTGAGCACCGTAGGGGGTTGTCTGGCAGAGTGGTGACATCTCTGGTCTTGACATCTGAGGATGGCACCCAGATGTATCTCCTTCAGTTGTAGTTGCTCTGATAACACCTGACCACTGTCCAGGAATCTAGTTGGTGGAAATGTCGTGTCAGTGAAGACAGCCACCTTCACTGCACACCTGGAAACTGTAGTGGAGCTGTGGAAGGAACCTGGGGCTTTTCCACTATGATGGCTAACCAGAATAAGAGACACTTCCCCATCATTATGCAGAAGAATCCATATCAAGTAGTGTCACTTTGAAATTCTAATTAGTCGACATGCAGCTCTGGTTGGTTAGCATTCCACCAACTAGAACCCTCTTTTAATCTGGGTTTCCCCAGATTCCTTGTTTAGTTATTCCACTCATCAGAACATTTGTTTAATGTTAATACACCAACCAGTTGTTATTGTTGCTAGCTGCTGTCCAGTTAACTATGATGCACACTGACCCTGTGAACAATAGATTTGAACCTTGCACTATCCTTCACCATCTTCACTGTCTCTGATATGCTTGAGCTCGTTGTTATGGTTGTTATGTCAGTCCATCTTATAGAAGGTCTCTCTCTCAACACCCTACTTCCCCCGTGTGATACTGTTTTCCAAGGACTGGCCCCTCCTGACAATGTGTATATGAGACGAAGTTCTACCATCCTTGCCTCTAGGGAGCACCTTGCTTTCCTTTCCTACAAGGAAAGACTTCTTTATTCTTTTGGTGGTCTGTGGGATTTCCAGTATTCTTGTTCTTTTTTTAATGGGTGTTTGAGAAGTAGAATTTATTCCATATCAATGTTTCCTCTTCTAATGGTTTGAGGAAGAGGAGTAAAGTTCTGTAAAGTATAGGAAATGCTTTTCTAATAGCATCTTGTTTTGGGTTTCACAAAAATGGGTAAGAAACAGTAGGTACATTCTACTACATATTAGACTACTTCATTGCTCCTAGACTACTTTTTGACTGAGTTTCTCTTTCACTTTTGTAAAAGAGAATACTCTGTTTATGCAGGTCTTCTTGCACACATGTGATTGAGTTTATTGTAGAGAAAAGTAAGAGAATATGGATGCAAGAAAGATAACAAGTGGAGACACAAACTGCCTTAGCAGCCCTACCATGGATCTTCCTGATTCTTTCGCATCAGGGAATTGATTTTTCTGGTCATTTTTATGTTATAAATCCTTCAGCAAGTCTCATAGCTTTCCTGCTACCACTTGCGGCATGGCTTCTTGTAGTACCGCCTTCACTGAATGTCTTCAGTGAGCCCATCCATGCTGAAGATTCTGTTTAGACTCCTGTACGTACCTTCCAGGACTCTCCTTCGTAGGGTCGCTATGAGTCACCTGCGACTCGACGGCACTTAACAACAATAACATCAACAGAGAGAGAAAGGGAGAGAGAGAGAGATCAGCTGGCCCAGTGATGAGAAAACGATGTGACCAAGACCAAGGTGGGTGACTTTTAATCCGCAGCCCTCAGGCCAGTCTTTCATTGTTTTTGTTTAGGCATTCCTCTAGGTCCTATAGCCCTGGTGTACAAGTTGCTGTCCTGCGGTCACTTGTGGTTGCTGTGAGGCTGAACACTGTGACACAGATGTGTCAAATGCGTTAATGGTTGGCTACCCAATGCGGACAGAGAGTGGGGTGGAGCTCCCCGATTAAAACAAGCGTGGAAGGAGGAGTGGCATCTACTTCCATAATAGCTTTGCCTCCGGAAACCCTATGAACCTAGAGAAAGGATGAAAGGCACTCAAGCGTCGAGGACTCTCCTTCATAGGGTCGCTATGAGTCGCCTGCGACACGACGGCACTTAACAACAACAGCAACAGCAACAACAACAACGTACCTTCCACGTTGCCATCCTGTAACTCAAAGTCCTGGCAATGAATTTCAGATTTCTTGCCATAATCTTGGATTTAAAAGTGTTCACTCTTATAGCCTGATGCGCCTTCCTTTCTCAGTCCCAGCATAACCATTTCATTCCAAGTACTCATCCCTCTCTCAGTACTCTTCTTTTTTTTTTTTAGTACTCTTCTTTAACACCACAGTTCAAAGGTATCAGTTCTTCTGCAATCTTTATTCACTGTCCAAATTTCAAATGCATAGGAAGCAATTGAAAATTGCTAGAATCAGGTGCATCTTAGTCTTTAAACTGACATTGTTGCTCTTTGGAACTTTGGAGAGATGCTTGAAAGCAGACTTTTCCAGTGTAGCACGTCTTTTGATTCCTTGATTGTTGAAACCGTGGGTGTTGATTGTGTATCCAAGTAAAAGGAAATCAGTGGCAATTTTAGAATTGTTTCCATCTACCAGTGACCAAAGTCCAAATGAGCTGTGGGAGGATATCAAGAATATCCATGAAGAATGCAAAAGGTTATTACAAAGGCAGAAGAGGAATAAAAGACCAAGATGGATATCAGATGAGACTCTGAATATTGCACTAGAGTGCTGAGAAGTCAAAGCAAATGGAAGAAATCAAGAAATTAAGGAGCTGAACAAAAGATTTCAAAGGACAGCTCGCAAAGACAAAGCAAAGTATTATAAAGAAATGTGCAGAGAGCTGGAATCAGACAAAAGGTTTGAACTCGTTCACCATTTCTCAAGCTGAAGGATTTGAAAAACAAAGTGAAGCCACAAGTTGCAATACTTAAGGATACTTTGGGCATAATGTTAAATGATCCAATAAGCCTTAAAAGAAGATGGAAGGAGTATACAGAGTCACTGTACCAGAAGGAATTGGCTGACACAGAAGAATTTCATGAAACAACATATGAACAAGAGCCTGATAAAGCAAGAAGTTCAAGCTGCTCTGAAAGGATTGGCAAAAAGCAAGGCTCCAGGAATTGATGGCATACCAATTGTCATATTTTAACAAACAGACACTGCCCTGGATATATTCACTAAGTTGTACCAAGAAACATAGAAGACAACCACCTGACCAACTGACTGGAAGAGATCTATATCTGTTCCCATTCCAAAGAAAGGTGACCCAAGATTGCGGAAATTATCAGACAGTATCATTAATATTACATGCTAGCAAGATTCTGCTGAAAATTATCCAAAAAAGGACTAGAGCAGTACATCAACAATTTAAAAGAGACCGTGGTACTAGGGATAGTATAGCTTATGTTAGATGGATTTGGCTGAAAGCAGTACCAGAGGAATGTCTCTCTGTATTTCATTGACTATGAAAAGACTGTGGATCACTGCAAACTGTGGCTAACTCTGAGAAGAATGGGAATCCCAGGACATTTGATTGTGCTTATGCG
Organism: Elephantulus edwardii; assembly: GCF_000299155.1. NCBI lineage: Eukaryota > Metazoa > Chordata > Mammalia > Macroscelidea > Macroscelididae > Elephantulus > Elephantulus edwardii. Next base: position 1,462,186 of record NW_006399959.1, read on the forward strand.
AAACCTATACTTGGACCAGGAGACAGTCATCAGAAGAGAGTAAGGAGACACTGCATGATTCAAAATGCTAGGGATGTATTCTGTCTCCATACCTTTTCAATCTGTATGCAGAACAGTTCATCCAGGAGGCTGGGCTGTATGAAGAGGAATGTGACATCAGAATTGGAGGAAGATTCATCAACAATCTGCGTTATGCAGATGACACAACCCTACTTGCTGAAACTGAGGAGGACCTGAAGTGCCTGATGCAGAAGATCAAGGACTGCAGCCTTCAATAGGGACTGAACAGCAAGAAAACAAAGTTTCTCACCACTGGACCGATTGGCAGCTTCATGATAGACAGAGAAGAGATTGAGATTAACAGTTTTAGTTTTCTTGGCTCCACAATCAACACTCTTGCTACTAGCAGCCAGGAAAGCAAGAGATGTATTGCATTGGGAAAGTTGGCTGTCAGGGGACCTCTCCATAGTACTGAAGAGCAACAACATCAGTGTGGAGACTAAGGTGAGGCTGATCCAGATCATAGTCTTTGCAATTGTTTGCTATGCATCAGAGAGATGAACAATGACTAGGGATGATAGATGCCTTTGAGCTGTGGTGCTAGAGAAGAGTGTTGAATATAACATGGACTGCCAGGATAACAAACAGGTTCATCTTGGAGACGTTGAAACCAGGCTGCTTCTTGGAGGCAAGAATGCTCAGGCATCATCTGACATACTTTGGGCATCTTGCAAGAAGGGACCGATCCATGGACAGGGACATCATGCTTGGAAGGAGGGAGGGATAGAGAAAGAGGGAGACCATTGATGAGATGGATTGATAGAGTGACTGGGGTAATGAGGGTAGGTGTGTCAAAGACAGTAAAGTTGACATAGGATAGAGCAGGTTTCAGGGCTGTTGTACATAGAGTCACAAGCAACTCGATGGCACATAATAATAACAGTATTATTATTATTATGATGATGATGTTATAGCCTATTGGTTTCTAGTGGTCTCCTAATGGTGAGGATTTTTATCTTTTTTAATGCTGAGATGAACCTATATTGAAGACTGTAGTCTTTTTAACATAAGGAACTACCAGCAGCTGATGTGTTTGGAATCACAGAAGCCAAGGAAACTTCATATATAAGTTATTAGATGGAGGGCTGGTCAAAGGGAGATAGATGTGAAGGGAGGGGGTAGAAGTGGATGGGTATCCTGGTGGATGGTGTAGCAGGGAAATAAGTGGGTAAAGA
>NW_006399959.1:1467205-1468716 GCF_000299155.1 Elephantulus edwardii
TTTTGCTATTCTTACTGGGGTGAGATGATATCTCATAGTTGTTTTGATTTGCATCTCTCTTAGAGCTAGGGATTTTGAACATTTCTTCATGTGTTTGTTAGCCATCTGAATGTCTTCTTTGGTGAAGTGTCTGTTCATATCCTGTGCCCATTTTTCAACTGGGTTATTTACTTTTATCTTGTTGTGGTGCTCAAGTACTTTATAAATTCTAGACATAAGTCCTTTGTCAGACATGTCATTACCAAATATTTTTTCCCAATCTGTGGCTTCCCTTTTTATCCTATTGGAGAAGGTTTTGGATGTGCATGGGGATTTAATTCTTAGAAGGTCCCATTCATCTATTTTATCCTCTCCTGGTTGTAGAATTTCCAGGATGCTTGGAAGACTTATTTATGCTGTGAATTAGTACTCCTAGAGTTCTTCCAAGCTTTTCTTTTCTTTTAAAAAATCTTATTTTATTAATTTTAATAAACATTTACAGAGATTTTGGATTTTCATTCATTCATTGTTGCACTTTTTTCTTTACCCTCTTTCCCCCAAGCTTTTCTTTAATGAAGGTTTTAGTCCTAGGTCCATAATCCACTTGGAACTGGGTTTTGTGTATGGAGTGGTGTGGATCTTGCTTGAGTTTTCTGCATAGTTTTCCAATTTTGCCAGCACCATTTGTTAAAAAGGCTGTCATTTCCCCACTTAACTGATTCTATCTCCTTGTCAAAAATAGTTGATCATAGGTAGATGGGCTGATTTCTGTATTCTCAGTTCTATTCCATTGACCTATGTGTCATTATACCAGTACCATGCTGTCTTGACCACCACAGCAGTGTAATAGGATTTGAAATCAGGGAGTGAGATGCCTCCTACCTTGTTTCACTTTCTAAGGAGTGCTTTGCTTATTCTGGGCCTCTTTCCAGTCCAAATGAAATTGAAGATTGCCTTTTCCATCTCACTGAAGAATGGAATTGGTATTTGTATTGGGATTGCATTGAATATACAAATTACCTTTGGTAGTATTGTCATTTTCACAATATTGAGTTTTCCCCTCCATGAGCAAGGGATATTCTTCCACCTCTCCAGTTTTCTTTTTGTTTCTTGTAATAATGTTTTGTAATTTTCTTTCAACAGATCCTTTCTGCTTCTGGTTAGGTTTACTCCTAAGTATTTGATCTTGTGATTAGCTATTGTGAAGGGTATTGTTTTTCTCAGCTCAAGTTCTGTATTCTTTTTGCAAAAATCCAATTGGTTTTTGTATGTTGATCTTTTATCCTGAACTTTGCTGAATTGGTCAACTATGCCCAGTAGTTTTCTTGCTGAGTCTTTAGGCTTTTCTAAGTAAACTATCATATCATCTGCATAGAGAGATAATTTTACCTTCTTTTTGCCAATTTGGATACCTCTTATTTCCTTCTGTTTCCTTATTGCTGTCGTTAAGACTTCCAATACAGTCTATGCACATCCAAAAACTTCTCCAACAGGGTAAAAAGGGAAGCCACAGACTGGGAAAAAGTATTTGG
>NW_006399959.1:1469112-1491500 GCF_000299155.1 Elephantulus edwardii
CCAAGCAGATAGATGGCTTTGTTCACAGTAGCAAGGAGTTCGGAACAACCCAGGTGCCCATCAACAAACAAATGGATAGAGAAGCTGTGGTATATTCACACAATGGAATATTACACTGCATTGAAAAACAAGGAACTCATGCAATCTTAAAATGGGTGACCCTGGAGGACATATGCTGAGTGAAATATCTCAGTCGCAAAAGGACAAATGGGACTGATATCAGGGTTGGGGTAAGACTGAGAAAAGCTGGATAAATTGTTTATACTGCACTAAAACAGATGAGGAAGAGAATAATTTAAAAGCGATGTATGATAGGGTATTATGGTTATCACAAGAGTCCAAAATTAAGGTTGCATGTGGAGTGTACTTGGGGCTGTGGGAGGTGTGCGGGGGGATTGTATATCAAAGAAAGAATTTTTCTTTTACTTTTCAAAGAGGAGCGAACTGGGGTGGAGGGGCAGGGGGAAGGGCTGAGCAGGGAGAAAAGTGCAACAATGAATGAATGGAAATCCAAAATCTCTGTAAATGTTCATCAAAATTAAAAAAAAAAAGACGGTAGTCTCTGATCATCTGTAGCAAGTGCTTCAAGTTCTCTTCACTTTCTGCAAGCAAGGTTGTGTGATCTGCATAAAGCAGATTGTTGATGATGCAACTCCAATCCTGATGCCACATTCTTCTTTATGTAAGCTTCTTGAATGATTTGTTCAGCTTACAGATAGAACCAGATATGGAGGAAGGATATAATCTTGATGCACATCTTGATGTGTTCTATTATTCTGATTGGATAACTACTTCTTACACTTAGAAGTATAGGTTTCATGTGAGCACAGTAAAGTGTTCTGAAATTGTCATTCTCCCAAATGTTAGCCGTAATTTGTTGTGCTCCACATTAGTCAAATGCTTTTGCATAATCAGTACAACACAAGTAAGTATCTTTCTGGTGTTCTCTGCTTTCAGCTAAGATCTCTTTGACATCATCATTGATATCCCTCATGCCGTAGTCTTTTCTCAGTCCACCTTGATTTTCTGGCAGCTCCCTTTTGATGTACTGTTCTAGCTGTTTTTTAATAATCTTTAACAAGATTTTGTTTGCATGTACTATTAATTATACTTTTTTATAATTTCCAAATTCTGTTGCACCACCTTTTTCCAGATTGTGAAAAAAATATATCTTCCAGTCAGTTGACCAGGTAACTGTCTTTCAGATTTCTTGGTGTGGCTAGTGAGCACGTCCAGGGCTGCATTTGTTCTTTGAAACATGTCAGTTGATAGTCCATCAATTCATAAGGCCAGTCAGAGTTCCTGTTTAATCTGCATCCACCAGTCAGAGCTTAGTTGACTTTCCCTCAGTCAGAGTCGTCTATTAAACTCAGCTGGTCTTTCAGCATTCCTGGGGTGAGCTATAATTAAGGATCCAAGAAGTGACCCCTAAGTCCTCATGAGAAATTAATTTTAGGCTGCAGCATGTTTTCTTGGCTTTAGGATCTATAGTTGTTAACAACAGTCAGTTTCTCAGGGGAGCCAGGAGATGGCTGATAGTCTCAAGAGAATCAACAGAATGGAACCTTGGAGAGGCTAGGGGCTGCCGATGTTGAGGAGGAGCCCACAGAGACCCCTGCCTTATGCCTGGACAGGAAAATTTCCTTCAGGGAGCTTTGGATCTGAGGCTTCCAGACCTGGGATCCTAAATCTCCTTTTATGGTCCACTTAATGGGCATCCTGGGTACCTTCCCTGAGGTTTCTGGGGTGGAGGAACTGGCTTGTAGTGACAAGGCACTTTGGGCTCTGGTTTGGGTCAGGCGTGAGGGTGACTTGGGCTGGGACGCATTGGGGGCTGTGCTGAGCAGGTGGGTCTACCCCAGGCAAGTCCATTCACTCCAGGCCTCCAAGTTCATCTCAATCTCCCATGAACTGGCTAAGGTGACCTGGTGGCACAGTGGTAAAATTCCCAGCCGCTCACTGAGAGATGGACAATTTGAACTCTCCAGCCACTCTGCTGGGAGAAAGATGAAGCCACCTGCCTGCATGAGGAGTCTGGCTTTAGGAACTCTGAGGAGTGACTATCTGTCCTCATTGTTGGTCTGAGTTGCCTCCTGGACCATCAGTTTGGCCCTGAGGGTGGCTTGGGGAGCAGCGGTACGTCACCAGTGGAATGTTCACCTTCTGCATGGGCGTCCAGTCCAGTTTCAAGCCTGTGCACTTGAGGTGCAGACACTACCCTTCTTGTGGTGAAGGCTGGCAGATGTGGTTCTGATGCTGAACAGGCTTCAGAGGAACTTGGAGACTAGATAAGAGCTCTGGTTGCATAGCACATAGCTTGTTGCTGCTGACCCAAAGGCTATATGTCTCCTGTGATGTGACTCCACCAGCAATTACTTGGGAGAAAGATGAGCAGTTGCCTCCATGAGGATCTACAGCTTCAGAAGCCTGCTGAAAGTTCACTGTGAGTTGGAAGCAGCTTAACAGTAGTGACTAGGCCATCATGATAGATGGAGAAAAGATTGAACAGCTTGCTCAGATCCACAATCAACACCCTTGGCATCAGGAAATCAAAAGATGAGTGGCAGTGGGGAAAATCTGCTGTCAGGGACCTCTCCAGGGCACTAAAGAGCAGCAATGTCAATCTAGAGACTAAGGTGCCCCTGATCCAGGCCTGGATGGTCTTCACAACAATGACCAGGATGACAGAAGAAGAATTGATGCCTTTGAGTTGTGGTGCTGGAGAAGAGGGTTTAACATACCATGTACCGCCAACAGAACTAATAGGTCTATCCTGGAGAGGGTGAAACCAGGTTGCTACTTGGAGGCAAGGATTTAGAAGCTCTGTCTCACATGGTTTTGGAATGTTGCCAGGAAGGACCAGTCCTTGGAGAAGGACATTGTGCTTGGAAAGATGAGGGAGAGGAGAGGAAGACTCTGGGTGAGATGGATTGACACAGTGACTGGCGATGGGGTCAGATGTGTCGGAGATAGTGAGGTTGGCTCAGGATGGGGAGAGGTTCAGAGCCATTGTTTGTAGGATCTCTGAGTCACTTCACTGAGTTGACTTCATAGCGCTTTCATCTTTTCCCCAACTTTTGCCACCCTTGAGTACAGAGAAAGTAAGAGAAGTGAGATACACCGGGACAGAATGGGGGAGTCCTAGATGCTTGCTGGCTCTCCCTTCTCTTGAAGGTGAGGCTGCTGGCCCTCCTTCCAACATGCTCCAGATGCCTTGCTGGACCCAGGGGCAGGGGGTTCCTGGATGGGGCGAGGCTGTCTTGGGTGAAGGAGGTCACTGAGCCCCACCTGCAGCATTAAGTGGGGGCAGGGAGCAGTCCACTAGCCACCCTCAGGTTTATTGGCAGAAGAGCTGTGGCCCAGGGAGAAGCAGGGTGAGCCTGAGGTCCCCTGAGACAGTGGAGGCCTGCACTGTGCCAAGCTGTTGCAGATGTGTTACTCTCTTGGGCTCAATACAGTTGCTTCTCTACCTGAGGCTGGGAACAGGGGCTGGGCATGGCCAAGGAATTGGACTTGTTACCTCCTGGACTCTTCTAGGGAACCAGGGTTGCCTAGAGTCTTTCTTTGCTGCTGTTTCCCCCAGATCTAAGGACGTGGGCTCACTCCATTGCCCAGGTTTGCAGCAGGTCACCCCAGGAGGAAGGCCCTTCAGGAAGAGGCTGAGGTTGTGGCTTCAGGTGGGGCCTGTGACTTCAACTGGGAGCCAACATCTGGAAACTATCAGGCCCCGGAGGGAGTGAGGAGCAGAGGATCAGGTAGGGGATGCCTCCTCCAGGCAGGGGAGCAGTGGTCCTGCTTGACTGGATAGTGGCCTCAGTCCTCCCCGGCCACTGCCTCTTTCACCTGCTGACCACAGCTCCTATAGCCTTGCACTGCTAAGTGCACTGGAGGTCTCAGTTTGGGGCATGGCGTGGGTCTCCTCTTTTGGTGTAAGTGAGGAGAACCATGCCGGAGCTGATAGCTATAGGGTGGGATGAGTGCTGCTTTTCAGGCCTGCTGCAGACTGGGACACAGTGATGGGAAGGGAGGAGGGTCAAAGTGTCTGAGGGGCTGGTTCAGGTGCAGGTTAAAGTAATCAGACAGGTTCAAGTGTGTATGTGGGGGTCTTTCAGAGGTGTTATATAAAGTGTGCTCTGAGACCCAAGTGTGTATTTGGAGTCACTCGGGTTCAGATGTGTGAGGGGAGGCTTTAAGAGTGCAGAGGTCTAGGTGTGTATTTGGAGGTCACTTAGAGGTCCAGGTGTGTTTGTGGGGGACATTCAGAGGTCTAAGTGTATATGTGGCAGTCACTTAGAGATGCAGATTTGTATGTGGGGGTGTTCAAAGGTCCATGTGCATATGTAGGGGTGCTCAGAGATCCAGGTGTTTATGTGAGGCTCACTAAGATTGCCAGGTGTGTATGTGGGGAGTGCTCAGAGGCCCAGGTGTGTTTATGGGGGGAACACAGAGTTCCAGGTGTGTGTGTGTGTGTATATGTGCGGGTCACTCAGAAGTCCAGATGCCTATGTGGGGGGCACTCAGAGGTTCAGGTGCATATGTGGGGGTGTTTAGAGGGCACTCCTTCTTCAAAGTCCAGAATTGTAAGTGGGGGCACTCAGAAGTTCAATGTGCATGTAGGGATGCTCAGAAAGCAAAGTATGCATGTGGGGTTGCTCAGAGGTCTAGGTGTGTATGTGTGGGACACTTAGAACTTGACGTGTATCTATGAGGGACACTCTGAGGTGTAGGTGTGTATGTAGAGGGCACTTGGAGTTCCATGTGTGTATGTGGGGTGTGCTTAAGGGTTCAGGTATGTTTGTGGGGGAACTCAAGAGATTCAGGTGTATATGGGGGGGCACTCAGAGCTCTGGATGTATATGTATATGTGTATGTGAGTGGAGTGCACACAAGTCCAGGTGTGCATGTGGAGAGAATGCTCAGAGGCCCAGGTGTGTATGGGGGTGTACTCAGAGGTCCAGTTGTGTATGGGATTGTGCTCAGAGGTCCAGGTGTGGTAGAAAGTACTCAGAGGTCCAGGTGTGCATGTGGAGAATGCTCAGAGGTCCAGGTGTGTATGGGGGTGTACTCAGAGGCCCAGGTGCGTATGGGGGTGTACTCAGAGGCCCAGGTGTGCATGTGGAGGATGCTCAGAGGCCCAGGTGTGTATGGGGGTGTGCTCAAAGGTCCAGATGTGCATGTAGTGAATGCTCCAGGTGCACATGAGATGTCTCCAATAACTTTTCTGTATGTCATTTTTTGTTGGTGAGTATACACAACAGAGCACAACAAACAGCTTCTCCAGGCACAATTCAGTGACTTTTTTTTTATTGAATAAAGTTTTATTTTTTAAAATGTACAGGTGGTTGGACCTTTTTATGTGTCTTCACCAGCAGCTGGGGCGTCCCCACTCTGTATTTCCGGAGTAAATTTCTCGAGCTCTGTGTTTTGAAACCAGTATGCTAAGTCTTTTCCTGAGCAGCTCCTGAATCAGTGACATTTTCTACGGTCTCCAGTTGTGCAGCTCCGCATGCACAGCTTTTCTGGGTTATTCTTTCTCACTAGTGTGTGTATATTCATTATATATATATTCATTCCACATTTCCCCCACTCCTTCTGATTCACGATTCTCCTATAAATTCTTTTATTAAAATGTTCAGTAATGGTAGCTGCGTCCTAGCACTTGCTACCTGGTACCTACCTGCTTTAGAACTAAAGCTTGTTAGCTGTGAAGGTTTCTTGACTGTTTCCTGGGAGCTCTGGCGGCCCAGTGGTAAACAGTTGTGCTGTCAATCCAAAGGCATGTGTCTTGACTCCACCAGATGCTCTGCTGGAGAGAGATAAGCTGTATCCTGTACGGTTTACAGCCTCTGAAAACCCGCTAGAGGGTCCGCTCTGAGTTGGTTCTGACTTGATGGCATATAGTGACATCCAGGCCTGTGTGGTTTATAAACTACTGGGTTCTTTGATATCCTATTCTGTAGGACCACTTTTTTCTGTGAAAACAGTAGGGATGGGCCAGGTTAGAAACCCATTTCTCTTCACCTGGGTCTCCTAGTTCCAAGTGGTGAAGGCAGAGGTCCAAGGGCATAGGCATCAGGCGACCAGGCCTCCTCTGCAGGTGACACTTGACTTTCTGGGGATGAATTAAAAGACATCCCTGAACAGAGGGGCCCAGAGGATGCCCAGCCTCAATGTACCTTTGTCCTATAGCCTGGCCAACATTCCACTGACCCCTGAGACCCAGCGAGACCAGGAACGGCGGATCCGGCGGGAGATTGCCAACAGTAACGAGCGCCGCCGGATGCAGAGCATCAATGCTGGCTTTCAGTCCCTCAAAACCCTCATTCCTCACACGGACGGAGAGAAGCTCAGCAAGGTGAGCTAGGGTGGGAGGGCCAGCAGGGTTTCCCAGGGGCTGCAACGTAGCCACTCACTGCTAGCCCCTCATGCCCATAGGCAGCCATCCTCCAGCAGACGGCTGAGTACATCTTCTCGCTGGAGCAGGAGAAGACTAGGCTTCTACAGCAGAACACGCAGCTCAAGCGCTTCATCCAGGTACTGCCCCTGGGAGGCCACCTGCCTGGCTATGCCCAGGGTTCAAGCTCCGTTTTTTACCACTGACTCAGCTGCTTCTGGTACTTCTTTCTTGTCTATGTCTTGCTTTACCTGTGCCCCAAATATGGTGGGGGTGCTGTGGCAGGGACTGGGGTGTCTGAGTCTCCTGTGGTTGCCAAGAACACTCCCAACTGGGCATGGTGGTGGGTGGATGAGGGACTCGGTCTAACAGAAACTCGCTCAGTTTGAGAGACTTGAAGTCTGGAATCAAAGCTCTTGGAAAGAATTCTTTGCATCTACTAGCTTCTTGTGCTAGCCTTCCTTGGCATGTTTGCATGTTATTCTAGCCTCTGCCTCTTTCTCCGTGTGTCTGTATTCCCTGTGATTTCTTCTCTGTTTTGTCCTTCTTTAATGACAGCCTGACGTGAGGTTGGGGCTCACTTGACTCCAGTGTGACCTCGTTTTAACTAATTACATCTACACAGACCCTGTTTCTGAGTTGTCACATAATTTTTTAAAGTCATTTTATACTGGTTCATATACAAAACTCATATACATTGTATTTCATATTTATACATTGTTTCACACATTCTTTCATTTACATTGTGTTTAATATGATCATTCCCATACATTGTGCATTGTTGGGTGTTTTTTTTCTTAAATTAAAAAAAAAATTTATTATTTTGTGTGTGTATATCGTCAAATTGGATCTGACTGGTACAGGAGGAGATTGTCCCTCCTTCTCCAGCAGAGCATCTGGTGGATTCGAACTGCGTAGCTCTGGAATTGCAGTGTAGCTTCTTGTCACTAGGCCACCAGAGCTCCCTCTTACATTGTGTTATAAAATTAATCACCATTGATCTATGCCCACTATTACCCTGTCTTTTCAGGTCCCCACTGTGTCTTTCCTAATTCCTAATTCCTTCTCTCCAGCCCATCAAACTCTGTGACCTCATGATTTACCCCCTGCAGGTTATGTCTTAAGGTTTTTGGTGGAAATAATTTTTATTATTTGGGTGAAAGTTTATAGTAGCACATTTGTTTTCCATCTGACAGTTCTGTTAAGAGGAGGGATGGGCAGGGAGAAAAATGCAACAATGAATGAATGGAAATTCAAAGTCTCTGTAAACATTCATTAAAAAAAAAGAAAAGGGGAAAAACACCCCAAACAACCCCTTTTTATTATGATTTAAGTTGCAGTTTACAGAGGAGATTGCTAGTCTAGCAGACAATTCATGCATACATGGTTTTAGGACACTGATTACAATCACTGTGTGACAACACTTTCCCCACTTCTCCCCAATGGTTCTGGGTTTTGTTCATCCTTCTTTCCTCTCCCTCCCTACCTTCTTAGCTCTGTCCCTGGGCAGATGCTGTGCTTGAGGTCCTGTTTGTTCTAGGGACTGAGTACGCCCCGGGTCGATCTTTAAGATGTGTCTGCTGTTTGGCTGAAAGTTGCCATGAATTCCATGCTCAAAGGGCAATGAAGGGCCTGAGTCTCCAGAGTTCCACCAGTCTCTGTTGAATCAGCAAGCAGAAGAGTTTTTGAGAGAAACTCTTCCACCAAAGGGAGAGCTTGGATGATGCACTTGATTGCCTGCCTGCTAACCCGGTAGATTTTGCAGCCTCCCCTCCCCCCACCACCAGGTGCTTTGGAGGAAAAGCCTGGCAATCCACTTGTGGAAAATCAGCTCTTCACACTCTGGTGTGCAGTTCTATGCTGGCACATGTTGTGGAGTTGGAACCTTGGCATGTGGTTTACATTATGCAAATAACTCTGGTTTCTAGGCAACCAGCATGGTATATAGAGCACTTTGCACATTATATGCATGTGTGCATTTTGTGAGGTCCTGTTATCTGCATATGAAAAAGATATGACTCAGGCCAAGGGGTAACCAAGAGATGATGGGAAAAAACAAGTGGCTGCCTTTTTCGGGTTTGCAGAATGTGGCTCTTTCAGGCTATGTTTTCACAGCTCTGATGGCTGCAACAAAGCCCTCCCTGGTGGTGGGAGGGTCAGTTCATATCCGTTCCTTGGGGTCTGTAGGAGCTGAGCGGCTCGTCTCCCAAGCGGCGGCGGGCAGAGGACAAGGACGAGGGCATTGGCTCTCCAGACATCTGGGAGGATGAGAAGGCGGAGGACCTGAGGCGGGAGATGATCGAGCTTCGGCAGCAACTGGACAAGGAGCGCTCTGTGCGCATGATGCTGGAGGAGCAGGTGAGGCAGCGCCTCCTGCTGGCCGCGGGGCGCTCGTGCAGCCAGACCAGATGTCTTCCACCGGCTTTGCCCCAGGACAGTGCTGACAGGTGGTTGTTAAGGACCTCGACTTGGCTCCACCTTAGCAATGCCATCACAGCAGAATATTGCCAGGTCCCACGCCATCCTCACAGCCCTTGCTGCCCGTTGTTCCAGTGCTGTGTCAGTCCATCTGACTGAACTTTCCTCTTCTTCACTCAAGATTTAGCCAAGTGGCCTGTGTTGTAACCCCGGGCCTGATAAGGGCAGGCAGGAGCTGCTTGGCGGCAGAGGATGGGTGGTCTCCCCTCATTAAGATTTATTGCCTGGGAAACAGAGGGAGGGTCCCTGGGGGTTGGAACCAACTTGACAGCAGAGTTTTTGGTTTGGGTTTCTTTACCAAGCACGGTATCTTTCTCCAGAGACTGGCTCTTCCAGATAACGTGCTCAAAGTACAGGAGACAGATGGAGCCCTGGTGGCGCACTGCATTTAGTGTTCAGCTGCTAACTGAAAGGTTGGTGGCTCACTTAGCGATTCTGTAAGGGAGCAGAAATCAAACTCATTCCTACAGAGTTTGACTGAATCATAGTGACCCATAGGACAGTGTGATAGAATAGAATTGCCCCTTAGTGTTTCCAAGTTGTAATCTTTATGGGGGCTTCATCTTTCTCCCAGTGGGTTTGAACTACTGACCTTTGGAGCTTCTGCTTCTGTAGATGACAGCAAGAAAACCCTGTGGGACAGTTCCACTCTGAACTAACTATGAATCAAAATTAGTCTGAGGTCCCTCCAAAGCAAGATTTTATACCCGAGCAGTCAAATTTATTCTGACATACGGTGACCCTCTATTGGGGGTCTTCAGTTGTAAATCTTTATGGGAGGATACTTTCCATCTTTCTTCCATGGAGAACAACTGGTGCATTTAAGCCACCAACCTTTCACTTAATTGCCTATACATAATGCTTCAGGCCACCAGGGCTCCTTTGTACTGGGCTCCTTTGCCTCGAAGTGTAGCATTCATTGATGGTGCACCAGATGGGCCTCCAACCTTTAGGGGTCTAGTCTCAGTGGTAGTGTTCAGAAGTGAAGATATAACCATCACACAATGTCACCCAACATTTCCCGCGTGATGTCCTGAGGATCTTAGGTCTGGTTCTAGAGGGAGTGGAGTGGGGCATCCCATGGAGATGACTTGGGAGGAGGGTAAGGACGTTTCAGGCAGAGGGAACAACATGACAGAGCCTAGGAGTGGGAGGGAGGCACATGGTGTAATGAGGCCAGAGTGGAGAAGGACCTAGTGGCCTGGCTTATTCTGCAGGTGGTTTGTGCTATGAGGGAATCTTTGGAAGGGTGAATTGTCTGCTTTTGGGGCAGCCTGTTTGGGACCTTGGCTTTGGGGTGCCCCTCATTGTGGTCCATGCTCTGAGCCAGCTGCTCTGCCACAGGTTCGCTCTCTGGAGGCCCACATGTACCCCGAGAAGCTCAAGGTGATAGCGCAGCAGGTGCAGCTACAACAGCAGCAGGAGCAGGTGCGGATGCTGCACCAGGAGAAACTAGAGCGAGAACAGCAGCACTTGCGTACCCAGGTGAGCGGGAAAGCAGCGCCTATGTGCCCAGGTACAAGCAGATGAGCAGGAAGTGCACGCATGCAGCGAAATCAGTACAGCTCGAGGCACCTGTGAAGGGCCTCGCTGGCTGCGTCAGGGCCCCACTGACTTCAGGAGCTCTCATATTCAGTATTGCGCCTCTGAATATTCAGCTGGGCCAACACAAAGCTTAAATTGTAACATTCTAGACCTTTTTTTAGCCTTTCTGGATTCTAGCTGTTTTACATATAGTCTTGTAGGGAGTTGTGCTGCTAATGCAATCGCCACGGCTCTTTGGTGGTGTGAATCCACCAGCAGTTCTGGAGGAAAGATGGATGATCTCCTCCTTTGTGATTTTATAGCTTTGGACCCCATTTGGAAAGTCAGCCATGAGTATGTCCTGACTTGACTATGAGAGAGAGAAAGAGGTCATATTGACAGCTGGCAGCCGCCCTCTGAGGCCTGAAGTTATTCCTGTCACATAGACAAGGAAGTAGAGACATATTTAAGTCACAGCCCCACGGAGTTCCCGTGCTAAGTGATTTGGAGCAGGGTTTGAAGTCTGGAGCAGCACTGGGTCCATGTCAGACACCTGCCTGGAGCTCCAAAGTGAACGGCCCATATATATATTCCTTTTCCTTCATTATTGAAAGTCAGAGTGGTCAGGGTTGTGTCCTGCAGTAGACAGGCGGGGGTGCAGGGGCTCAGGAGGGACCCTGTGGATAGGGATTGAAGGCCTCTTTCTGTGTTGCAGCTTCTGCCCCCTCCAGCCCCCACCCACCACCCCACAGTGATTGTGCCAGCGCCACCTCCCCCACCCTCCCACCACATCAACGTCGTCACCATGGGCCCCTCCTCAGTCATCAACTCTGTCTCCACGTCCCGGCAAAACCTGGACACTATCGTGCAGGTACTTGGGCTCAGGGATAAGTGGCTCACTTGGCTTCTGGGGTGGGGCTTGTGCACTGGGAACCTGGGTGGATGCCCATCCCCAAGGCCCACTGGGTGGGTGGTCGCTTTATGGAGTGAACTTGGGTGGTGTCCAGCATGTCTGAAGGATGAGGTGGCCTAGTAAACCTGGTTCTTCATCCTACATGGAGTTTGCTGAGGGAACACTGTCTCCTCCTCCCTGCTTTTTATTTAACTTTTTTTTTTTTTATGATTTGATGTATAGTTTATAGAACAAATTGGTTTTTCCATTCACCCATTCATACACATTTTTTAGGCCATTAATTATCATCCCCGGGAGGTTCCCTTTTCCATTTGTCCTTCTGTTCCTTCTTTTAGTTTCAGGCTTGAATTATAAGTAGGGGACAATCTTAGAAGTTCCACTAGTTGCTATCAGACAATAAGCCTTGGGCTCTGGAGACAGAGTGCATAGAGAGTCAGAGAGCCCATAGCCTGAGCCTCTGGTTCAAGTCTACCAGCCACATGGGAAAGAAGTGCCATCTTCTGTGTGATTTATAGTCTCCAAAACTCAGAGAGGGGCTGTGAGTTGGTTTAGACATGCTGGCAGTGATTTTTTTTCTTTTTTTTTTTAGAATAGTAGATATTTTTATCTTTTTTCTTTTTAAAATTTTCTTATTGTTGTTGAGGGTATACACAGTTCATGTTTCTGGAGGGTCAGCCATGATTTGGCAATGAGGGTGTGGTTAGCATGTAAAGTTCTGGGAGGTTTTACAGGTACCTTCCCTCTCCCATTCTGAATTGTTCTTCTGTTAACATCAATTCACTGTCCCCACAACATCCTGGTCTAATCATTAAAGTCACTGTTGTCACTTTGATTCCACACAGATACTTCTATAAAAACTCAGTGCCTAGAGACAAAACATTTTTCACTGTTGTTGGTACCCTTGAGTCAGCCCTGACTCACAGTGTCCAACAGGACAAAACACTGCCCAGTCCTCTGGCTGTCCTCTAATTCACAGCCACTTGGCCTTCCTCTTTTTTACTGACCCTCTACTTTCTCAGGCCTGGTGTCTTCCAGGGCCTGGCTCCTCCAGATCACATGCTCACAGTATATGAAATAACCCCTCACCATCCTTCCTTCTGAGGAGTGTCCTGACATTGGTTTACTAATTAAACTAATCCTTTGGTTTTTAAGAAGACTTTAGGACTGTTGGTTTAGGGTTTAAAGATTATTTGAGGGCAGTGGTTTCAAGGATTCATCTAGCCTCTAGGACCTGGCTGAGGAGACCCCTTTGCTCTCAGAGCCTAGGCTACAGAGTTTAAATATCTAGCTCTCAGGTTAATCCAAAATTTTCTTTCCCTTTCATGTTTCTGGAACCTAGTGGTTGGTCTTTTGTTTCACTGAGCGTTGACCCAGGGGAGCTGCAGGCTTGAAGGGGGACTCCAGGTCATATTCTCAGGGGTTCCACTATCTCTATAAGACTAGTAACCTCAGATGGGAGGAGCGGTGATAAGATTAATTGTTCTCTAGTCCTGGTGCTGTGGCCAGCTTTGGCCTAGCCTCTCTGAGGACCTAAGAACATCAAATAAATTAGTTCATTAATAAACCAAAGAAGCCAAATGGGAAAAAGGAAAAAACCTAAAACCCAAACGTTCAACTTTTGGAATTTCAGTTGCACACAGACTCAGTAAATTGAGTAACAAACTTAGTAACAAGACTAATAAGTTAACAGGCATGTATATAGGAATGTGGGAAGGCCACTCACCACTTCAAGCAACACAGAGGGTTTTCTCAAGTTTGTTTCCTGGGACTCTGACCTGGAAGTACAGTGGGGTGGGATGGATGTGGGGTTCATGGAAGTGTGTCCCCCAGGCGATCCAGCACATCGAGGGCACACAGGACCAGCAGGAAGACGAGCGGCGGGTGGTCATTGTGAAGCAGGCCCGCGGTGGCCCTGAGGTCCACACCTCGGACACTACCTCCGACTCCGAGTCCTCTGACACAATGGACCAGAGCCGGGAGGAGCTGGTGGGAGACGGGGAGCTTCCCTGACCACCCCCCACCCCCCGCCCTCTCCTCTCCCTTCCAGGGTCAGGGGTGGGAGAGACGTGGGGCGAATGAGTGACAAATTTTTACAAAATGATCACATCATTTAGGTCTCTTTTATGACCTTCCTTTTCAATACTGTAAGTCCACCTTTGAATGGAGCCAAACAGCCCACGGCACAGGCTGGGCTGGCTTGGGCCACGGGTGAGCATGGGGATGCTAGGGCTGAGCCTCCACCCCGAGGCCAGGAATGCAGCTGTGCACACTGACCTCTCTCTGCCAAAACAAAAACAAAAACAAAAACAACAAAAAACAAAACTCAAAAAAATATTTTTATCCCCCCACTTAAACATTTTTTTAAGAACAGGAAAATGAAATAAAACCCCAGGCTCACTCTTCTCTCCCCAGAACCAGCCCTGTGACTGGCGGTCTTTAACCCCTTTCCACTTCTTTTTGGGTTTTTCCATTTTCCTTTAAGCACTTACATGGGTTGGGGGTCTGGCTGGGTTCGGGCTTTCTGGGGGTCCGACATTGTTTCTTGGTTTGGGGGTTTGCTGCTGCCCTCCTCCCCCATCCCCGCCCCCCTCAGCACTAGGGTCAGCCCTTCTCCATGGCCTCCCAGCCCCCTCCTCTCCCAGGTTTCTTTCCCATCTTCAATCCCAAAAATGTCTTTGTCTCTAGCTTTTTGTTTGTTGTTGGTTTTTTAACTTCCCTCTCTTTTATTTTTGTTTTTTACAATTTTGAGGTCTTTGTGTTCAAGGAGAAGCGATTCTATTTTGTTAAGAATGTGGGGAAAAAAGAAGAGGCTACTGTGCCTTTATAAGAAACAAAATAAAGTTTGTACTTTGTTTTTTAGATTCTTTGTTTCCTGGGTACAAGTTCTCCAAAGAAGGTGGGGAGGGCTTTGTGGATAGAGCTTTTTAAAAAGAAAAAAAAAACAACTGTGGAGTCGATTTGGATTCACGTGTTTAAGTGTAAAGCTGTGCTCCATTTTTTATTGCCAATATTTCAGAAGTAAATTTTCACATACTGCTGGGCAAGTTCAAACTGCCAACGTGTCTGCTAGTAGTTGAGTGCTTATTCATTGTCCACATCCTGGGACTCCTGGGTTAGAATTTTAAAACACCATTGCTGTGAGAGGGTTCCTGCTTCTAATAACCCTGAAAGATGGACTAGTCCGGTCCCACAGAGTCCAGGTCTGTAATCTTTTTGGAAGAGCTCTGGTGGAGTAGTCTGTAAGGAATTCCACTGCTAACCCACAGGTGGCACTTCTCTGACACTTCAAATCCACTCTGCTTCTGAAAATTGGGCGATGAACAAGGATGACAGAAATTTGAGTTAAGTGTCAGAGAAGAGTGCTGAAAGTTCCATGGACTGCCAAAAGACCAATAAATATATCGTGGTAAGGATGCATCCAGGGTGCTCCTTGGAAGCAAGGATAGTGAAAGTTTGTCTCACGTAACATTAGGCATGTTGTTAGGCATGTTCAAGCCCTTGGAAAAGGACATCATGCTTGGAAAGATGGAGAGTCAACAAAGGAGAGAAGACCCTCAAGATGAGTTGACACCATGACTGCAGCAATGGGCGCAAGTATATCAGAGATGAGGATGGGACAGGATAGAGCAAGGTTCAGAACCACTGTTCATTCATAAAGTGGCTAGAAGTTATAGTTGACATGATGACACCTAACAATAGCAGCAATTCCTTAAGGGAAAGATGGATAATCTCTTCCTGCTCAATTTACAGCTTGTAAAAATCTGTTGGTGGTTCAGCTATGAGCTGGCTCCAACTCCATAGCAGAGTTGGGTTGAATCTTTGTGGGAGCAGATTGCCACCTCTTTCCCAAGGACTGTCAGTGGGTTTGAACTACTGACTTTCTGGATAGCAGAGGAAAGCTTAAGCACTGCTCCACCAGGGCTTCTTCGGCTACAGTAACCAAACCCAAACCACTGGTGATGAGTTGGTGGGTTTCAATGACTAAATCTTTCTTCTGGGAGCAATTGCTCAATTCAAATCCCCAACTTTTCAGTTAGTAGCACAGCATGCTGTACCCTACATCATGAGGGTTCCTTCTGGGCTAAAGTAGGAGGTCCTTAGGTATCTCAGAGGGGCACTGGATGTGAGTATGGGAAACCTTCTAATTATGTGGTCCTGGGATGAGAAATCAGGATCACCAGATTTCCTGACATCCCTTTATGTGTTGTTCTGTAAAGGTGGGAGATGGAGTTGGGGGCTAAATGATAGGCAAGAAAAAAAAATGAATAGGGCCCAAACATGGAGAAAAAGATACAGGGTGTTCAAGGATCCTAGCTGACCCCTAGATTGCTGCTTTAGCTTGTGTAACCTCCTTGAACTTTAGTCTCATCTGTAGAAGGGTAGTGGAGCATCCCCTTACAGTGCAAAGTTTGAGAGCTCACTGCTTGGAGTTGGTCTGTCGTACCAGTCAGTTCCACTGCAGGAGAGGAACTTGATCTCTAGGCTTCAGTTTCCTTATCAGAATCCAAATAGAAAAACCTCAGAGCCAACCCATTGCCATTAATTACAGTGGTCCTTCATGGGGTTCAAACCTTTATGGGAAGAGATGGCCTATCTTTCGCCTATAAAACAGCTAGCGGAGTTTAAAGTAGTCAGATGTGTTTATGTTTTGATCAGAAACTGTTGTACCATCTAGATGGCACTCTGGTGAGTTTTCAGAGGCATTTAATTGCTTGGGAAGAGATTGCCCATCCTTCTCCCATAGAGCAACTGGTGGATTTGAACTGCATGCCTTTGGGTTTGCAGTGCAGGTTCTTACCACTAAACCACAAGAGTACGCTTTATCAGAAAGTAGAGAGTGATAATGGCACAAAGTATTGAATCTAACTGGGAATGGGGTGGTTTTAAAAATTTTGTAAATCTTCATGGCCAGAGTGTCCAGCTCATTGTTTTCCCCCATCTGGTAGCATTAACTGCTGCTTTGTCTAGATGAAACCTGTGATAGGTTTCGCTCTGTTAACCCATGGTTGAAAGCTCAACAGATACCACAGGAGAAGGGCCCTTGTGATCTACTTCCATGAAGACTGCAGACAAGGAAACGCTGTCAGACAGACAGTCTTACTCTGCAAAACACAGGGTCACTGTGACTTGGAGCAACTTTTAGGGTGATAGCTTTTTTGAGGGGGCTGGAAGATGCATATTTTTTAGTGCAAGAAAGGATTTGAAGTGTATACTCACATTGCAACAGGTACAGGGGGACTGAAGCCAAAGAGTTAAAACTAGCTGTTGAGTCTGATGGCTCCAGACATAATAAGCTAATTGAGAAGACAGGCAGGAGCCTGTACCCTCCTTTTTTTTTATAATTAAAAAAAAAATTAAGTGGCATTTACAATCTGTAAAATTACATTTTTATCATACCTGGTTAAGTGTGGACTCTGGTGGGTAGCTAGTCTGAAACAAGTTGCGCTGTTCACTGGCTCCCAACAGAAAGATATGCGGTCTCCTGTTAAGCATTTATAGCATCAGAAACCCAGTTGAGGGATGCTGTCTTGGAAAGGGACATCAGTGCTTGAAAAAATGGAGGGTCAGAGGAAGAGGTAGATAGACACTCTCAACGAGACGGGTTCACACCCCAACTGCAGCAGTGGGCTCGAGTGTGCCAGAGGTGATGAGGATGGCACAGGATAGTTGGAGTTCAGATCTGTTGTTCACAGGGAAGCAATGAATTGTCCTACACCTGAAGCTACCTGGTCGCTGTAAGGAGTACTTGGTTTGACCGCACCTAACAACAACATCAAGTCTGAGGGTCAGCTAGAATTGGAGTGAAGACACCCTGCTTCCTAAGGCCAGTTGAATCTCAAAGTTAAACCCGCTGCTGTAATGAACTCAGGGACCCTATAATGCAGAAAAGAATGACTGTGCAATTTCCAGAACTTTATGGAAGCAGAGCGCTGGTAGGTTTAAATGACAGCTTTCAGCTACGTGTTGGGTGCACCACCAGGACTCCTAAGACAGGACTCCTTTTCCTTCCTTCCCGCACCAGGCAACAGCAGCAGCGCCTGAGAAAACCAGCAGAGAGCGCTGTGCACACAACGCTCGGGTCTGCAGGAATGGCGAACCCATCTCTCTCCAGCGTTGCGGCACTGCTCGGTTTCCATTGGCCAAAAGTGGCGCTTGGAGACGGAGCTGGAGAACCCGCCTCCCTTCTGGGAGGACACGCAGGGCCGGGAAAAGTCGGTGTTCTCACCAGCAGGCGGCGGAAGTTAAGGACCCCTCCCGCCCCCCACCCCGCCATAGCCCGCCCCTTCCCGGATGCTCCCTGCGCCTCTCCCACAGTGCGCATGCTTTTTGGCACCTGGTCTCTATTCCCTCCCGCCAGCATCCTTGTCTGGCTGCGACCCGCGCCACCCGCCTCATCTCAACGGCTCTTACGCAGGCTTCTGAATACGCCGTGAATGTGCGGGCCTGCTCGCTCCCGAAATGAGGGGGTTTAGTTCTCTGCTGTCGGCGCTGAGGGGCTGGTTAGGCCCGGTTGGCGCGTTTTTGCGGCCAGCGTCTGGGTCCGTCTCAGCTCGGAGGCCACCTTCCCCGGCCCCGAGGTGAGGAAACTGCAAGTTTGGCTAAGGGTATGGGAGCACGCGTAGCTGCCAATTGGAGCCACACACATAATTTAGAAAGTTCCAGAATTATTTTCCACCTGCTGTGCAAGCTCTGGTGGCTTAGTGGTAATGCCAACCTGGAGGCATGAGTTTCTTGGCCTCCGCCCGGCTTGCTGAACAGTAACGGTGGGCGCTGACCATCCAGCTGGCCTTGAGGCGTGACCCGCTGATGGTCGGTGATCAGACAGTTCGCACTCAACGGCACGTAAGGACAGCAAATGAGTAAATGCGATTTTACTAGGTTTCATTTCCACAGAAAGTAGCTATCCTTTATGATTACAACAGGAGGTCCCTGGGAGGGAGGCCTTCTCCACGTGGTGCGTTCGCCGTTGAGCCTTTGACTGGTGCTGTTGCTGAGAATATGGACAGCAGAAAGCAGCAGGTCCAAGTTCTCGTGCGGTGGAGTGACACTGCTTACATATTCTGAGTTTTGCAACCATTCTCGTCCTACTTTTATGACTTGTTCCTCCATTAACGTAATGTTAACGTCTCTACGAGTTACGGTTGTCAATTTGATCACATAAAGGTGATTTTTGAAAATTTGAAGTTAATTTCCACTTTGTATTTTTATTTTTGTTGTTGAGATTATACACAGTAAAACATCCACGGATTCAGTAAATTTTTCTTGTACAATTCAATGACATTTATGTGTAACCCATTGCCGTCCTCCTCTTAGGAATTCTTAGTCCTTCATGAGTAGAAACGCACTGCCCTGAAACATCCTGTCTAACTTTTTAAATTTACTTTGTAATCTTTGCAGGAGTAGATTGCCACGTTTTTCTCTAGTGTACCCTGGGTGAGTTTGAACTGCCAGTCTTTCAATTAGCAGCTGAGTGTTTGACTGTTTCATTGTCAGGTCTGCTTTGATGAAAAGTTATTAATGAAATATTTCATATTCCCTTTTTCTTGAGAAATCTAAACCTGGGATGTGTTTTGCACTTGCAGCATCAAGTTGTGGCACACATTTTGAGGCCTCAGCACCTCATACGGCTCTGGCTCTTAACATGGCACATCACAGGTCAAGCCAAATGAGAGCCTATGTCTATGTGGGACATGTAGGGGACTCTAGTCGTTCTAGTGGCAAGAAGCTGCTCTGCAATCCCCAAGGCACTTAGTTTGAGGCTACCAGCTGCTCTGCTGGGGAAGGGTGGATATTCTCCTCTGATTTACTGCCTTGTCAGCTATGGGTCGCTTCTGACTTGATGGCACACCCCAACAATTGGTATCAGTGTGGTCTACAGGGTTTGTCCTTATTTTACCATTTACACACATTTGTGTGCGTCTGTACCATTTTCATTCCTACTAGCAAGGTATTCAAGTTGCTCTGTGTCGTCATCAGTACTTAGCATTGTGAGCTTGCTTGTTCTGGAGTTTTATATAAATGGGATTGTACAGGAAAGATACTCTTCTTGTCAGGTTTCTTTTGTTCAGTTTCATATCTTTTGTTGTTGTTGCTATTTTACTGCTACTTTTATTCAAACGTTTGCATAAAATATTCCAGGTAAATGAGTTTAAATCTTTATCATTTTCCCCTTCTTCATCCTGGTTAATATGGATTAATTATGGTTAATTCATAACTTTCTTTGCTTTTAGCAGCTGTGTGCAGCATCACATAGATTCTTCTTTAATTCTTTTTTCCCCCCTTCGTGCTTTTCATGAGTCTGTAGAGGCTAGCAAGTCCCAGGCCCATGTGGAAGCAAACTTGCCAGCTCATAGCAAATCCCTTCAAATGAACGATTACGTTATATCAAACCTCATTATAATGAGTGAGAGGGTGAGGGAAAAGGAAGGATCTGGTGTGATAAACAATGTATTAAAATTTTGCGAATAAACTAATATATAAAAAAACACACAAAAAACCCCACCTCATCATAACAGCCAAGAGAACCGTAGGCAGTCAAGTTGATGTTATGTGTCCTCAAATTGGAGCTGACCCATAGCTGAACTTCCAGCAGGTTTTCAGAGGAATGGGAGAAGATTTTATGTCTTTCTCCTGAGGGGCAGCTGGTGTGTTCAGACAACATGCCTGTGGGTTGACAGTGCAGCTCCTTAGCACTAGGCCACCAGAACTCCCTAGCCCTTAACGATCACAGTTCACCATTTGCCCATTTGGTACTGTATATATCTCCTTAAACCATAATCATAATTACAAAATCATACTTGCAACTAATGTGCTTATTATTGCATGCTGTCAAGTTGAGCATGACTTATAGCAACCCTGTAAACAGTTGATCGGAACCCTGTCCTTTTCCTGTGCCAACCTCAAACTCTGTAACACTCGAGCCCATTGCTACAGTCATTATGTCAGTCCGCCTGGTTGGGGGGCTGCTTTCCCTTCATTGTTCCTCTGTCTTTCCAAGCATGATGTCATCTTCCTAAGAGTAGCCTCTCCTAAGTATGCCAGATGAAGCTTTACCAGCTTTGCTTTCAAGGAACAATTTGACTTCACTCTGCAAGATGTACCTGTTTGTTTTCTTGGCATTCCATAGGATATTCATTGTTTAGAACCAGGAATATAATAGCTCTATTTACATATTATTTAAGTGAAGAATACAAACATAATTCATGTACACGTATAAGAACAAAAGACTCAGCAATTACAGGCCTTTGTTCTGAAGCTTGGTTACATGTGCCTATGTGGTATTTAAAACCACTTTCTTCCACCACCCATTTGGTGTTTCCTGTGCCCTCAGCAAACACCTGTTTATCATGATTCTTTGTGAGTTGGGGTGACCCCGATCTTCATTCTGGACTTTTAGTAGTCATGTCAGAATTGAGTTGCCGTAGTTTTCTGTTTACTTAAATCACAGAGCACAGTGGTACTCAGAGATAAACGAAAGAATCCCCAAAACTCTGGACATATTGTTGTTTAATTATGTATTATCAATCCAGTTTATTTTTGATAATCAGGATCAGTTACACCAGACAGTAGAGTAACTCCTTTCTTTGTCTGTTGATGTGGAGGTATGAGCAACTCAAATGGCTAAGTGGCATTTTTTTTCCTACTAATTTTTATATTATGATATGGTTTTTATATTGGTCTTATATTGGTTTGCTTACAAAGTTGTCTGGGTGGTATTTTTTTCCCCATTTTAAAAAATTTTTATTTTATTATTTTTTTATGTGTGTGTACCATCAAATCAGATCTGACTGGTACAGGAGGAGATTGCCCCTCCTCCAGCAGAGCATCTGGTGGATTTGAACTTCATACCTCTGGGATTGCATTGTAGCTTCTTGCCACTAAGCCACCAGAGCTCCCTTATGGGCTGGTATTTTTAGCATCCAGTCCAGTGGAAATATTCTTTGTGTCTCTAGGTGGCAGTATTGTTCCCTTTGATATTAAGGCTTCCAGACTCACAGAGCATAAGGTTGCAGAGACAGCAAAAATTTTGAGTAGGTCAGTTAAGGGGTAACAGTAAGTGATGTTACCTATTTCTGCTCTGTGATTCCTGGACCCATGAATCTGTTGGAGAAACAGTTCCATATATTGGATTCTGGTTTAATGCATATACAGCCTTGTGAAGCTGTTCAGGCTCAGTTAAGGCCCAATAGCAAGCAAGAAGCTGCTTCTCAAAAGTAGAGGAATTATTTGAAGAGGAAGAGGCTTTGTTCCAAAATCCTAATAGTGTGTGCTGTCATTGACCAGTAGTGGCTTACCAGACTCCACAAGCACTTGTCTGCCACTGCACAGAGCCTGAACCTGCTGCAGAGACTTCTCTTGTTCTGTGCCTCACTCAAAAGTTAAAGCTTGGGATCCAAGATGGTGGCGGAGGCAGAGACAGCATGGTGAGCTGCGGGAGCAGCGAACCACTTAAAGCAGGGCCATTATGGCCTTCCACAGACTTCGGCTTATTGATAATTGAACACTTAAACAGTTGATGACTGGCCCTCAGTGAAGATCGAGGCTCAACAACAGGAATTCAAGGATTCCCAAGGAGAAATGGGTGAGTTTCATGGCTCCCAACCCCCTCTGCAGAGCCCTTGCCGCGCCACACAGCCGCTGCAGCTCCATGAGGCTTTCACAGCCGGAACCAATGGATTCCTTCACCCAGAATGGATGCTGGGCACCGGCCCTCCTCAAGACTGGTACAGTGAAGCCACCACACTGCTGCAAGTTGGTCTGGAGAGAATTCTTGGAGCCAGGATGGCGGCAGTGGGGGAAGCGGGCGCCCGCCACCCGCCCGCACAAGAGGAGCTGCACACCAGCTGAGCGCCCGTGTGGCAGGGTGGGGGGGTGCGCCCCCAATGATTGCCTGCACTGGGGGGGCTTTGCACCTCCCGCAGGCCTCCTGTGCTGGGGGGGTGCGCCCCACTGGCCACCTGTGTAGGAGGTGGGGGACGGAATGCATGACCGCCATCTGCAGGTTTGGGTCTCCTTGGACAGGCCAAAGAAGACGATTACCTATGCATGGACAGGCCAAAGAAGAAGATTACCTATGCA
>NW_006399959.1:1492898-1496524 GCF_000299155.1 Elephantulus edwardii
ACCTGCTCGCCCCACTGACCAAACTGTAGTATCTGGTCCCCACTGGACCCTCATCATTTCCTTCACCTGCTCCCCCCACCGACCAAACTGTGTAGCTCTGCAACTGCATCCTGGCCCATCCTCACCTTTCTGCCCCCAACCCTCACCTCCTTATACCCCCAATATGTTTTTCCCAATAAAAAAAAGGAAAAAAAAATTAAAGCTTTTAGTCACTTAATAAATAGACTGTAGATCATTTTAAGGTGGCTTGAGAGTGACCAGTGAGCGAGAAAGCGAGCCGGGAGCCAATGCTGTGCTTGGGGGTGCTGCACCACCAGCTGCCACCGCAGCTGCAGCTGGGGTGAACACTCTGTGCTTGGACATCTGTGGCTCTGGACAAGAATTTCATTACCTTGAATGGTTTTGTACCAATGACTCTCTATCCTTTCAAGTGAATTGTAGTTCGCAGACAGATTCATATCACATTGATAGTGAGTTAATGCACATAGACTCCTGTGAGGTCCCCTAAAGTTTTAGAAGGCTGTTTACCATTTGAATCAAAGTTGCAAAGTTGGCTAAAGAATGGCCCTTTGTGCAACCACTATGGAAGGCAGTATGGTGCTTTCTCAAAAAGTTGCAAATAGAATACCATTTGCCTCAGAAATTCCACTACTGGGAATATACCCTAAAGAAACCAGAACTACCAGCCTAACAGATATGTGCACACCTGTATTTATTGCTGCGTTACACTGTAGCAAAGAGAAACCCAAGTGCCCATCCACAAATGAATGGATAGAGAAGCTAGTATATTAACACAATGGAATACTATACAGCACTGAAAAACAAGGAACTCATAAAATATTCTACAAAATGGGTGACCCTGGAAGACATTATGCTGAGTGAAATATCTCAGTCACAAAAGGATAAATACTACATAATACCACTGTTCTAAAACAGGACTGACATGCAGATTAAGGGGAAACTAAGAAAAGAGGGGGTAAATAATGAACACTGCATTGAAACAGATGATGGAAAGAACTGTTTAAAAGGAATATATGACTAGATATTATTTGCATGACAACAGTCCAGAATAAAAGTGGACTGGTGGGTGGGAGGGAGGGAAGAAATTTTGCGACAATGAAATCTTTTTAAAGATAAAAGTAAACTAGGGGGTTATGGAGGGAAAAGTACAACAATGAATTAATGGAAATCCAAGTTTTTTGTAAACTTAAGAAAAAAAAATGACCCTGGTGGATAAGCATAAAGTCAAATGTCAGCTATTGAACAGGATTTGTGACTGTATCCACCCCCAGATCATGATCCCCTGCACCCCAAATCCTGGTGGCCAGAAGTGCACTGTGGAGATGCCCATGCTGGAGGACCTGGCCACTGTGGCCTTCTCTGATGACCAGGTGACCCAGGATATCCAGGATAAGGTGCTAAATGACGTTGTTTGCTCCTTGATGTCCCATATCACCGCCCTCACTAGGGAGGACCTAGAGAGGGTCAAGGCTTTGAGAGTGATTGTGTGAATAGGGAGTTACTAGTGACATCAAGGCCACCAGTGAGCTGAGCTGGGGTGGCGGTACACAACATTCCCTTGGTGGTAGTGGAGATGGCCCAACCTGTACTGGAAGAACACGTGGCTGTACCAGGGCTGCCAGAGGGTATGTGGGGCCACCCACATTGGTGGGGAGACACTGGGCCTCATCAGCTTTGTTGGCACAGGGCAGGCAGTTTGAGCCAAGGCCTTCAGACTCAGTGTCATATTTTATGATCCCTACTTGAAGGATGGGATCCAATGGTCCCTGGGTGTGCAGAAGATCTACACCCTTGCTATACCAGGGCAATTGCATGTCCCTGCACTGTAATCTCAGTGGGCATAACCACCACCTCCTGAATGACTTTACTATCAAGCACATGTGACAAAAATATTCCTGGTGAATGCAGCCCATGGGCACTGGTGGATGAGGAAACCTTAGCCTAAGCCCTCAAGGAAGGGAGGATACAAGGTGCTGCCCTCAGCATTCACAAGTCAGAGCCTTTCAGTTTTGCTCAAGGCCCACTGAAGGATGCTGTCTACCTCATCTACATACCCCATATAGCCTGGTCTAGTGAGCAAGTCTCACTAACATGAGGGAGGCTGCTGTGGAGATCCACAGGGCCATCCCAGAAAGCCTACGAAACAGTGTGAACAAGGAATTCTTTGTCATTGTAGTTCTTTGGTCAGTAATAGATCATCAAGCAGTTCATCCAGAGCTCAATGGTGCCACATACAGGTATGTTGCAGACTGAAGGTTAAGTAATTTTATAATTCTTAATAACGAGACAAACAGCCAGGAATGAGATAGAGCAGAGAGCATAAAACAGGGACAGCAGTTCTTGACTGACGACCCCAAGTCATGTTTCTCTGTGTATTTATTGATAATCCGGGGAAGCAAATAATAAAAGGAATTCCTTGCAAATGAAGCTGAATTTTTCTCTATTGTCAACCTAATGCTCTAACTCTGGAAGCATTTCACAGGTAGTAACACTCCCTCTGTAGGGGGGCCCCAGCTGTCTCCTGTCTGCAGGGAACAAATAGCTCATTTTCTGGGATCTGCCACAAGGGAAATCCTAACTTATAAATCTGTAATTCCTTCAACTCCTGAACAAGGGTTTTCATATAATGTTTGGTATAAAGTTTGGCTTCCCATACAGGTGCCTGCCAGGCATCATGGGCATGGCCCCAGGAGGACTTTCTGCAGCCATGGAAGATATCATCCTATGAGGCTTCCATGTCCCGCACAGCCTGCCAGCAGTAGCACATGCTCTCAAACTCCTTCCCATAACCAGCCTACAAATCATGGGGACAGCTGAGAGTACCCCAAAGAGCAATAGCAGTAAATGCCAAAAGGTCATTGTGTAGATAAGTCTAGGGCCAATAGAACATAAAGAATAGAGAGCAACAACAGGAATTGGACAGTCTTTGCAGTTTATTCTGAACACAATACATCATTGCTGTTGCAGTGCTGTAAGCCACAGAAGGGCAAGAAGCTGAGTCTTGGGAAAGCTGTGGACGGTGTCTACTTCCCAAGTGGAGCAATTCTTGGGAATGTAAAATGGTACAACCACTGTGGAAGGCAGTCTGGCACTTTTCCCAAAAAGTTAATAGAAATGGAAATAGAAATATCATTTGACTCAGCAATTCCACTACTGGAAATATATCCTACAGAAACTAGAGCCATGACTCAAACAGTTGAATACACACACCCATGTTTATGGTTGCATTATTCACAATAGCAAATAAAGGATGGAACTAAAATGTCTTTACAAATGCATGGATAGAAAAACTATGGTACGTTCACAGGATGGAATATTATTACACAGCATTGAAAAATAACGAACATGTAAAACATAACATGGACACCCTGGAGGACATTATGCTGAGTGAAATTTCTCAGTCACAAAAGGACAAATGCTGCATAACTCTGCTGTTATTAAATAGAACAAACATCAAAACAACTATGAGATATCATCTCACCCCAGTAAGAATAGCAAAATAGAACAGCAAGCAACAAATGCTGGTGAGGATGTGGAGAAACTGGAACTCTTATTCACTGTTGGTGGGAATGTAAGATGGTGCAACCATTGTGGAAGGCGGTGTG
>NW_006399959.1:1497114-1505370 GCF_000299155.1 Elephantulus edwardii
GCTGGTGGGGAGGGGTGGGAAGGGAGAAAATTGCGGCAATGAATGAATGGAAATCCAAAACCTCTGTAAAAAAAAAAAATTATAAAAAAATAAATAGAACAAACAGGTAGGGTAGTGTTAAGGGAGAGAATAGGATAAGAGTGGATAATGAACACTTCAGTAGAACAGATGAGAGGAAGAACTGTACAAAAGGAATATATGATTAGGCATTATAGGTATGACTACAATCTGGAACAAGGGGTGCATTGAGGGTTGGTCTGGGGAAGCGAAGTGAAGAAAATGTGCAACAATGAATAAAAAAAGAACAAACACTTCAGAACTTCAGATATGTTATTAGATGTGACTGATTCTAATAAGTCCTATTAGATTTGTATCAGCTAGCTACGTATTCATAGCCTTTTGGTTGAGAAAATATGGCCTGTTTTGAGGCTTTGTGTAGGTACAAAAACTTTTTGTGGCAAAGAAGAATAAAAGAAACATTTATAGCTGTACCAAACAGAAAAAGAATGATCAGGAGTCTGTTTTGTTTTGTTTTAGTGTGAATTGCTTTTACTCTATCTGTTTATTGTAAAGGTGGACATTTAACATTCAGTGCTGTTTTCATTAAAAAGTAATAAAAAATTAGACTGTAGTAGCACAGCCAGATTAGGGATCTGTTGCTTCCAAGTTCCAAAGAAGCCCACTTAGTATGATCCTTTTTTGTTGTGTGAGAGGCCAAATGCAAAAACTACCCTTCCCTTTAGTTGAAATGTTTTGACATATTTTTCCCCACACCAGTGGAACCCTAGAAATTTCACTGAAGTGGATGTGACTACATTTTTGTTGAGTTTATTTCCCACCCTGTAACACACAAATATTTTGCCAGTGAGTCTAGGTCACTGATACGACTTCCTTACTAAGTCTAGTAAGTATAATGCCACCAATGTAATGGATTATTGTGGCATCTTGTGGCAGGAGTTATATCCCCCTGAGGTAGGTGGTGAAAATGTTTGTTGGCTTTTGCAAACAGATTTTGATGATTCTTTGAAATCAGAATGAAGAAAAAGGAAATGGCCAGCTCAGTATCAGTATTCCAGTTCCAGGAGATGTATTAATTTGCCCAAGCAATGAGGCCACTTGTGGGATTCTCAACAGTTCACCTGTTTACTGCATAGGCCATATGTTGTTATATATGCTGTTGAGTCGCCTGCGACTCATAGCGGCCCTTTGTAAAATAACCCTGAACTCTGCTGTATCCTGTGCCAATCTCATTATCTCTGAAACATCTACCTCCATGACCCCAGTCACAGAATCAATCCTTCTCATTGAGGGTCTTCCTCTACTGTGCTGTCCCTCCACCCTCCCATGCATGACGTCCCTCTCCAGGGACTGTATGTCCCTCCAATGTCCCTCTCCATGCAACATGTCCACAGTATGTCAGATGAAGCTTTAGAATCCTTGCCTCTAAGGAGCAGCCCGGCTTCACCCTCTCCACGACAAACCTGTTCGTTTTTTTAGTAGTCCATGGTATATTCAATACTCTTCTCCAACACTACAACTCAAAGGCATCAATTCTCCTTCTATCATCCCTAGTCATTGTCCAGCTCTCCGATGCATAGCAAGTGATTGCAAAGGCCATGGCGTGTATCAGGTGCACCTCAGTCTCCAGACTGACATTGTTGCATTTCAGTACTTCAGAGAGGTCTCTAACTGCAGACTTTTCACCATCCGCCATGGTGCTGCCAATCGGCCCAGTGGTGAGAATCTTTGTTTTCTTGATATTGAGCCTCAATCCATACTGAAGACTGAAGTCCCTGACCTTCCATAGCAAGCACCTCAGGTCCTTTTTAGTTTCAGCAAGCAGGGTTGTGTCATCTGCAAAACGCAGATTGTTGATGTTTTTTCCTCCAATCCTCATGACACATTTCTCCTCATAGAGCCCAGCCTCTCAGATAATCTGTTCTGCATAAAGATTGAAAAGGTATGGAGACAGGATACAGCCCTGGCGTACACTCTTCCCAATTTTGAACCGTGCAATGTCTCTTGCTCTGTTCTGAAGACTGCCTCCTGGTCCAAGTATAGGTTTCTCATTAGTACGATCAAATGTTCTTGGGTTCCCATTCGTCTCAGAGTTAGCCACAGTTTGTTATGATCTACACAGTCAGATGCCTTTGTGTAATCAATGAAACAAAGATAGACATTCTTCTGGTACTCCTCCTTGCTTTCAGCCAAGATCCATCTAACATTAGCTACAATATCCCTAGTACCACGACCCCATCTAAACTCAAACTGTACTTCTGGTAGTTCTCTGTTGATGTGCTGTGGCAGTCGTTTCTGGATAATATTCAGCAGAATCTTGTTTGCATTTGATATTAATGATATTTTTCGATAATTTCCACACTCTGTGGGATCACCTTTCTTTGGGATAGGAACAAATATAGATCTCTTCCAGTCAGTTGGCCAAGTGGTGGTTCTCCAGCTTTCTTGGCACAACTTGGTGAGCACATCCATCAGCATCTCTTAGTTGAAATATGTCAGTTGGTATACCATCAATTCCTGGGGCCTTATTCTTAGCCAATTCTTTCAAAGCAGTCTGAACTTCTTCCTTCATCACCATAAGCTCTTGCTCATATGTTGTTTCATTAAATTCTTCTGTGTCTGCCAGTTCCTTTTGTTTTAATGACTCAGTATATTCCTTCCATCTTCTTTTAATACTTGCAGGATCACTTAATATTCTGCCCAAAGCATCCTTAAGTATTGCAACTCAAGGCTTGAATTTCTTCTTCAGTTCCTTGAGCTTAAGAAATGCTGAGCGTGTTTGGCCCCTTTGATTTTCTGACTCCAGCTCTTTGCACATTTCATCATAATACTTTATCTTGTCACGCAACCTTTTGAAATCTCCTGACCAGCCCCTTAATGTCTTGATTTCTTCCTTTTGCTTTGGCTTCTCGATGCTCCAGTGCAATATTCAGAGTTTCTTCTGACATCCATTTTGGTCTTTGCTTCCTCCTTCTTTGCAGTGACCTTTTGCACTCTTCCTGGATGATACTCTTGATATCTTCCCATAACTCATCTGGTGAACTTACTAGTGTTCAAAGCTTCAAATCTGTTCCTAAGATGGTTCTGAAATTCAGGTGGGATAGACTCAAGGTCATATTTTGGTTCCTATGGGCTTGATTTCACTTTCCTTAGCTTCAGCTTAAACTTGCATATGAGTAGTTGGCGATCTGTTCCATAGTCAGCATCAGGCCTCGTTTTCACAGCTGATATTGATCTTCTCCAGCAGTTCTTTCCACAGATGTAATCTATCTGATTCCTATGCATGCCATCAGGTGAAGTCCATGTGTATAGCCTGCATTTATATGAGTTAAAGGTGGATGTGGTGGGAATTACCACACCTGCATCTTACGATTCCTGGGTGGTGTCACAAATGTCTGCAATTCCTCCTGGAATGCTGTGTTGCTTTTGGTTTATTATTTTTCGAGTTAGAGGCACTTCTGATGGCTTCCACTTGGCTTTTCTTCCCATAACAGCCCTTACTGTATGTGCTGGGGTCCATTATGGGGGTTCTGCCAGTTGCTGAGTATGTCTCTTCCAATTATGTATTCTGGGACTTGGGTCACCACTAGAGGTTGCACTCGAGGACTCCCTGGGCTCACTGGGAGGTGAGCCTGAACTGAGACTTGATTGAGTCTCCCTATGCTCCTACCTGGACTGGTGGGCCACAGTGATGTTTTGGGTCTCCTGGAATAAATGTCAATTCAGAACCACTGTTTCATAGTCTTCCAAAAGTCTGTTTGCATATTTCCCCTCGCAGAACAATCACTCTTGTAAAAGGTCTTATATCTCTTTAGGGAAGTATGGGATAAAGATTAACAGTATAAAATTTTGGCTGTGTAGTGCAGTCCTTCCTCAAGAGAACTCAGTCTCCCCTTCATTCAAGGGGCTGTGAGTCTGAAAACTGCCTCAAGTTTGGAAATCAGTTAGAGTCTGTGACTCTGTTCTGATTGTTTGCCTGACATGGAACTCTCTGTACAAATATGATAAATATTTAGTAGATTTCCCTTCTCTTTTACTTATTGTAAATCCATATGAATCAGACAATTACTGTTTTGACAATGTATACTAACTTTATGAACTTTGTAAACCAGGATAAAAGAAAATAAATTACTATTTAGACTGCTGTCCATTGTGGTAACAATGCATAGTCTTTCTATTAAGTGCAGCTAACTAAGCCCTACTACTATCCCCAAAGTAGTTGCTGTTATATGCCATCAAGTCTGCTGCAACTCTATGAAGAACAGATCTGAACTTTGGTCTATCTTCTTCCATCCTCACAATTTCTGATGTGCACAAGACCATTGTTAACGTTACTATGTCCATGTTGTTGAGAGTTTTATTTTGCTAACCCTTCCCTTTTCCCAGCCTGATGTCTTTTTCCAAAAGCTGGTTTCTTCTGACAACTTGTTGGAAGCATGTGAGACAAAGTTTCACCAACCTTACTTCTAAAGAGCACCTTGATTTCACTTCTTCCAAGAGAGACTTGTTTGCTCTTATGGCAGTCCATGAGATAACAAGTACTCTTCTCCAACACCACAATTCAAAAGCCTCAACTCTTCTTTTGTCATTCTTACACATTGTCCAACTTTCAGATGCATAGCAAGTAACTGAAAAGACCATACCTTGGATCAGGTGCACCTTAGTGTCTTTAAACTGACATCTTTGCTCTTTTTAGCACTTTGAAGAGGTCTTTGACTATAGATGTGCCCAATTAAATCAGTCTTTTGATTTCTTGACTGCTGTTATTATTGATGTTGATTGTGGATCCAAGTAAAAGGAAATCACGGACAACTTTAATCTTTGTTTCGTCTATCATGATGTTGCCTGTTGGTCTGGTGGTAAGGATTTTTGTTTTCTTGGTGCTGATTTGTAATCCGTATTGAAGGCTATAATGTTTGATCTTCTGCAGCAGGTATTTAAAATCCTCTTCACCTTTAGCAAGCAAGTTATGTCATATGCACAACACAGTTTTATTAAAGAGGCGTCTCCCCATCCTGATGCCACATTCTTCACATAGTCCAGCTTCTTGAATGATCTCATCAACCTATAGGTTGAATAGATATGGAGAAAAAATATACAACCTTGAACACACCTTTCCTGATTTTAAACCATGCAATGTTCCCTTGTTCTGTTCACACAACAGCTTCTTGGGTTGTATATAGGTTTCACATGAACACAATTAAGTGTTCTGAGATTCTCATCCGTAGTCATAATTTGTTATGATGCACACAATCAAATGTCTTTCCATAGTCAATAAAACACAAGTAAACATCTTTCTGTTGTTAACATCTTTCTGTTGTTGTCACCTTTCAGCCAAGATCTGTCTGACATCAGAAATGGTATCCCTAGTTCCACAGATTTGTGAATCCAGCTTGAATTTCTGGAAGCTCCCTGTAAATTTCAGCTGTTCTTTAAAAAAATAATTTTCAGCAAGATTTTGCTTGCATGTGATATTAATGATATTTCAAAATGATTTCTGTATTTTGTTGGATCACCTTTTCTGGGAATGGGAGCAATATGATTCTCTTCCAATCAGTTGGGCAGGAAAGTCCAAATTTCTTGGCCTAGACTAATGAGAATGTAATCATTGTTACAAGGCTGCATCTATTTATTGAAACACCTCAATTCATATTCCATCAATTCCTTGAGCCTTCTTTTTTTTTTTTTTTTGCTAATGCTTAGGGAGCTCTGGTCACTACAAAGACAGAGGAGAAAATAATCAACTCTCTGGTGGTTCAACTGCATTACGGGCTCCACACAAGAAAGATGAACGGTCTCCTGTGTGATTTATAGCTTTCAGAAACCCACTGGTGGGTCAGCTATGAATTGCTTTTGACTTGACCACAATGAGTTGAGTTTGAGTTGTTGAAACAGATTGTAAGGAGCCCTGGTGCCTCAGTGGCTAGGCACTGGCAGCTAACTGAAAGGCCAGCAATTCAAACGTACCAGCAGTTTCAAGGCAGAAGGATGTGGCCAACTGTTTCCATGAGGATTACAGCCTGGAAATGTGGGGCAGCTCCAGTCTGGCCTGTAGAATTAGCTGTGCCTTAGAATCAACTCCATGGCAATGGGTTTGGTTTTGGCTCTAAGTAGGTTGTACCAGTTTCCCCTCTTGTCAACAGTTGTGAGATGTAAAGTGTCAGTTTCAGGATGAGCCTTCTTAGGTACTTTGTCAATGCTTGTTGGTAGTTGTTTGTTTGGGAGTGGGGCTGGACATTCTTAATCCTTAGTGCACTGCTCCCCCTTCCCTGTCTTTACTAGGGGTATATCTCACCACCTCTGAAATATCTTCTCTAAGGATATTAGCCATCATTATATTATACCTTGCCTTATTCAAGAGGATATTCAGAAAGAATTCTTGTTGAGGCAGTCTTAGTAGCAGATGTAATCTCACTTTTCCCAAGCAGTTGACTTATGTTTATTTTAAGGACACTGTGAATTGGTCAGATGGTTAAGTTACACGTATGCAGGGGATTTTACGTGTCATTTTTCGTTGTATACTAGACCTCTTTCTTAATGACTCTGTTTGGTGTGCCTGTCTTTGTTCTAATGCTATTTCCAGTTCATGCCTTCTTTTGATTCCCAGAGAGCCATCTGAATTCCTTTCTCGTCCAGGGTGGGCTATAGTAAAGAAATGTTCTTTATGACAGCATCAGAAGCTCTGATAGCACAGCAAGGAGCTCTGGTGGATCCAGGCTGTTTCCATAAAGTTTATAGGCTTAAAAAAAAAAAGGTTGCAGCCTTGGGAACTCTGTGGAGCATTTCTCCTCCATCCTTCATGGTCCTCTGAGTCAGAATAAACTTGAGAGCATTGTGTTTGGTTTTTTTGGTCAAAATCTGGGGACACTCTGACTGAGCAGCTGAGCCATTGTCCCAGCTCAGTTAGATGTCATAAGGTCCATTTAGGCAAAGAAGGGCTCTCTGTGACCTTGACATCCTTAAGTCGTGGACTGACTGGCCCCAGACCAGTAGGTAAAGCAGATCCAAATCCTTGGGCAGCCTCTTAGAGCCTCCAGCCATTCTGACCTTATACTTGGGTCTTGTTGGCCCTGACTTCATTCTGCGCACCCCCCCCAACCACATCCCAGTGCCCCTTCTCTGTCTGGCTCTACATGGCCTTGTAGCTTTTGGTGTTCCCCCCACTTTCTCTTACTTCTTCTGGCTGCTCTGTCTTGGAATGAGGGCGAGGTTAGTACCAGGACATCTCTCTCCTCTTTCTTGATCCCTCTCTTCCTTGCCCTGCTGAATTGCAAGTTTCTTCTGTTGATTGACAGAAACGAGTGTTGACTGAGAGAAGCAGATAGGATTGGGGGCTGCTGGGCAGGACTGGTCCTAAATCTGGCAGCTGTAGAAAGGAATGAGCTCTCCAAGTGATTCTCTCCCCACCACGCTCCTAGTGTTGGAAAAAGGATCTGAGTGACAGCTGCAGAGTTTTCTAAATTAGGGGCCCAAAGTCAAAGGCTCCCTGTCTTGGTGGACAATCACAGGACTCAGTTAAAGAGGAAATGGGGAAATGATCTGAGAAGGTTGAAGGAGCTGCACAAATATCAAAGATTAATCTGCTGAGCCTTGAATCTCTCACATTATCCCCCAACCATGTGGAAAATTAAATAGCTGTTCTGAAAGTCAGGTTGAAAATATGACTGACAGAATCTTCTATTCCCTGTGGAGAAAAGAATATCAGTGAGGGAGGACAGAGCCTGATGATTGGTTAGAGGCTGTTTGCTTGAGTTGAGGGGAGTGGTAGAACCATTCTTCATGGGGTCCATGTGACATATAACCCTGACTTTTGGCATGATGTGGAAATGGTAGTCTTGTGTGATGACTGAGAAGTCTAAGGTTCAGTGAGGCCACCTGGCTCACCCAGGATCTCAAGGGTTCTCTCCATCTGAGAAGAGGTAGAGGCACCTTAGTAACAAGAGAAGTAGCTGTCTGAAAAGGAACTGGAAAGAAAGGAAACTGGGATGAGGAGATCTATTCAAAGACCTCCCTTATCAAAGTCACTGGGATGAGGTCTTAGTTTTTCAGTGCTGCTATAACAGAGATACCACAAGTGAATGCCTTTAGCAAACTAATTATTCTTTAAAAAATTAATTTTTCATGATTAATCCACCAAAAAGAATGAATGGAATTGTACAATTTGATGGGGGTGTGTGTGAGGGAAATCGGTTCTGGAAAATAATGTATTTGAATTTTGTAAATAAACTAGTATAATAA
>NW_006399959.1:1505470-1506160 GCF_000299155.1 Elephantulus edwardii
AAAAAAATAAAAAAATAAAAAAAAAATCATGTACCTGCAGCAAGATGGCC
The DNA here is from genome assembly GCF_000299155.1 of Elephantulus edwardii. Taxonomy (NCBI): domain Eukaryota; kingdom Metazoa; phylum Chordata; class Mammalia; order Macroscelidea; family Macroscelididae; genus Elephantulus; species Elephantulus edwardii. Next base: position 1,505,521 of record NW_006399959.1, read on the forward strand.
ATACACATACAAGAAGTCCAGTGAATACCACTATAATTTAAATATATACTCCAACAACTAGAGCCAAAGAGGAGGAAATGGAAGATTTCTACCAACTTTTGCAGTCAGAAATCTACCGAACATGCAGTCAAGATGCATTGATAATAACGGGCGACTGGAACACAAAAGTTGAGAAAAGGGAAGAAAGATCAGTAGCTGGAAAACACGGACTCAGTGACAAAAATGAGGCTAGAGATAGAATGATAGAATTCTGCACATTCAATGATTTGTTCATTGAAAATACCTTTTATAAGAAACACAAACACAAGCTATTCACATGGATTTTACCTGATGGTATGCATAGTAATCAAATTGATTACATTTGTGGAAAGAATCCCTGGAGAAGCTTAATGTCAGCTGTGAGAACCAGGCCAAGTGCTGACTGTGGGACAGACCACCAACTACTCATGCAAGTTCTAGCTGAAGTTGAAGAAAATGAAATCAAATCCACAGGAACCAAAATATGACCTTAAGTCTTTCCAACTTGAATATCAAAACCATCTCAGGATTTGACCCAGCAATTCCACTACTGGGAATATACCCTGAAGAGACCATAGCTGACATCCAAACAGATATATGCACACCCATGTTCATTGCAGCT
>NW_006399959.1:1507210-1511724 GCF_000299155.1 Elephantulus edwardii
CAAAATTTAACAGAACAGCAAACAACAAATGCTGTCAAGGTTGTGGAGAAACTGGAACCCTTATTCACTGTTGGTGGGAGTGTAAAATGGTGCAACTACTATGGAAGGCAGTATGGCGCTTTCTCAAAAAGTTGCAAATAGAAATACCTTTTGACCCAGCAATTCAACTATGGGGAATATACCCCAAAGAGACCAGAACTACCACCCAAGCAGATATATGCACACTCATGTTTATCCTGGCTTTGTTCACTATAGCAAAGAGTTGGAAACAATCTAAGTGACCATCAACAAACGAATGGATAGAAAAGCTGTGGTATATTTACACAATGGAATACTATGCAGCATTGAAAAACAAGGAACTCATGAAATATTCAAAATGGGTGACCCTGGAGGACATTATGCTCAGTCTCAAAAGTACAAACACTGCATAGTAGTACCACTGTTATAAAATGGGGCTGACTAGCATTGTGGGGAGACTGAGAAACATGGGATAAATTATGTATACTTCATTGAAATAGATGAGGGAGAGAACTGTTTAAAAGGGATATATGATTAAGTATTATTATCATGTCAGGAGTCCAGAACAAAGTTTGCAGAGTGGAGTGGACTTGGGGGAGGGATTGTATAAGAATGAAAGAATTTTTTCTTTTACTTTTCAAAGAGAAGTGCGAACTGGGGGGGGAGGGGTGGACAGGAAGAAAAGTGCAACAATGAATGAATGGAAATCCAAAGTGTAAATTTTCATTAAAATTAATAATAAAAAAAATCATCCATTAAGAATGCAAAAGATCATTACAAAGGCTAAAGAGGAAGAAAAGACTAATGTGGATGTCAGATGAGACTCTGAATATGGCATTAGAGTGCCGAGAAGCCAAAGTTAAAGGAAAAAAAATCAAGAAATTAAAGAGCTTACCAGAAAATTTCAAAGGGCAGCTCAGGACAACAAAGCAAAGATACTGTAATGAATGTGCAAAGAGCTGGAGTCAGAAAATTAAAAGGGCTGAATTCACTCAGCATTTCTTAAGGAAAGGATTTGAAAAACTAATTCAAGCCACGAGTGGCAATACTTAAGGATGCTTCAGGTAGAGTATTAAGTTATTGAAAAAGCATTAAAAGAAGATAGAAGGAGTATACAGTTACTGTAGTAGAAGGAATTGCCTGACACAGAAGAATTTCATGGAAAAAACGTATGAGCAAGAAGAACCTGCGGTGATGAAGGAAGACGTTCAAGTTGCTCTGAAAGAATTTGCAAAAAACAAGGTTCTAGGAGTAGACGGCATAGCAATTAATATATTTCAACAAACAGACATTGCCCTGGATGTGCTAAATTGTGCCAAGAAATCCGGAGAACAGCCAACTGGCCAACTGACTGGAAGAGATCTATATTTGTCCCCATTCCAAAGTAAGGTGACCCGACAGAGTGTGGAACTTATTGAACAATGTCATTAATATCACATGCAAGCAAAATTCTGCTGAAAATTATCCAAAAAAATGACTGGAGCAACATGTCAACAGAGAACTTCCAGATGTGTAGGCTGGGTTTAGAAGAGGTCATGATACTAGGAATATTATGGCTAATGTTAGAGGATCTTGGCAGAAAGCAGAAAGTACCAGAGGAATGTCCCTCTGTGCTTTACTGACTATGCAAAGGCTTTTGATTGTGTGGATCACAGCAAGCTGTGGCTGACTGAGAAGAATAGGAATCCCAGAACATTTGATTGTGCTTATGTGAAACCTATACTTGGACCAAGAGGCAGTTGTCAGAACAGAGCAAGGAGACACTGCACGGTTCAGAATTGGGAAGGAGGTCCACCAGAGATGTATTCTGTCCCCATAACTTTTCAGTATGTATGCAGAACAGATCATCTGGGATGCTGGGCTATACAAGGAGGAATATGACATCAGGATTGGTGGAAGAATCATCAACAACCTGCATTAGACAGGTGACACAACCCTGCTTGCTGATACTGAGGAGGACCTGAAGCGCCTGCTGCAGAAGGTCAAGGACTGCAGCCTTCAATACGGATTGAAGCTCAACATCAAGAAACAAAGATTCTTACCACTGGCCCAATTGGCAGCATCAGTATGGATGGTGAAGAGATTGGGATAGTTAACAGTTTCAGTTTGCTTGGCTCCACAGCCAACATTCTTGGTACAAGCAGCCAGGAAATCAAGAGACGAACTGCATTGGGAAAGTCAGCTTTCAGGGACCTCTCCAGAGTACTGAAGAGCAAAGACTAAGGTGCACATGATCCGGGCTATAGTCTTCACAATTATGTGCTATGCATCGGTGAGTTGGACAGTGACTAGGGAGGATAGAAAGATGCCTTTGAGCTGTGGTGCTGGAGAAGAGTGTTGAATATACCATGTTCTGCTAGGAGAACAAACAGGTTTATCCTGGAGAGGGTGAAGCCTGGCTGCTCCTTGGAGTCAAGGATTCTGAAGCTTCATCTGACATACTTTGGGTATGTTGCAAGGAGGGACCAGTCCTTGGAGAAGGACATCATGTTTGGGAGATTGGAGGGACAGTGCAGGAGAGGAAGATGTGATGAACCGATGAGATGGATCGATTCAGTGATTGGAGTAGTGAGAGTAGGTGTGTCAGAGACAATGAAGTTGGCACAGGATAGAGTAGGGTTTAAGGACTCTTGTACATAGGGTCACTATGAGTCGCAAGCAACTCAATGGCACATAACAACAACAATAAAAAATGTTAAATAATTTTTTTCTCCTTTTTTTAAATTTTATTTTTTTTTGTGTGTGTGTGTACAGTTAAATCAGTTCTGACTGGTACGGGAGGAGATTTCCCCTCCTTCGCCAGCAGAGCATCTGGTGGATTCGAACTGCGCACCTCTGGGATTGCAGTGCAGCTTCTTGCCACTAGGCCACCAGAGCTCACCTAAATCATTCTTTTTAAAATTTAGGAAGCTAGACATTCACATTCATCATGCTAGCTCTAGGGGATTACGTTCTGTGTTGTTTATAAAAGAAGATCTTGAGCTCCTTCAACATTTGTAGATTTGTAGGTCCAGAATTCCTTGAAGATCTCAGAATGCCTTGGTTTCCCCTGTGTTGACTTTCCTGGTGCAGGAACCTGAGTCCAAGGGACGTGCCTCTTTCTTGGTCATTCCAAAGTCATCCCACCCTCTACTCAGTTCTTAGCTCTTATGAGATAAGAAGAATTACAGGCCACACTTCCATCAGGAAGTTGCAGCCTGCCCTGATCCCTTTATAACTGATTGACTAGTCACATCATGGGAAATGACTGCATCCCTACATGACTGCTTCTTAATCTTGCATCATTAACATCATGGAGGTTTGTCCTTGTTGTTAAGATTGTTTGTTGTTAGGTGCTGTTTTGCCAGCTACAACTAATAGTGACCCTATGAACAACAGATAAGAACCTTGCCCTATCTTGTGCCATCCTTACATTGATTTACTTGAGCCCATTGACAACTTCAGCTTTTCCCCTATCTATCATGATGTTGCCCATTGGTTCAGTGGTGAAGATTTTTGTTTTCTTGATGTTGAGTTATGATTAGTATTGAAGGCTATAGCCTTTGATCCTCTGCAATTTCAGGCTTCTGTGGGCAGCCAACTCCAGTTTTCTGCTGGAATAGCAGATACCCTCTCCTAGGCCAGCCAGCTTGTTCTCTGTTTTCTATAGCTTGCGTGTTTGTCTTGTGATTTCTGCTTGGTGTGTGGTTTGATCTGGATATGCACTTGTCTGTGAGTTTGCTGTACTATGGTGACTTGCCAGTTGCTATGATGCTGCAGGCTATGGCACCAGATTTCCAATACCAGCAGAATCACTCATGGTGAACATGTTTTCAGCGGAACTTCCAGACTAAGACAGATGAAGAGGTAGGACTGGCCAACCACTTCTGAAATAACAGGCCTTTGAAAACAAAATGAATGACAGGGACCTTGTTGGATACAGTGCAAGTAGATGAGGCCCTCACGTTGAAAGGCATGTAAAAAATGAGAGGCACACACAGGAAGAAAAGTAACTGCACCAGATTGGAAAGACTAGGGTGGACCTCTTTCTTAATGTCCAGTGTCCTTTGTCTTAAGATTTGGTGCGATAAATCATTTTTAAGATCTTTGAGATGAATTCTTAATGAGGAAATGGGGGAGAGAAAATGACATAAAAAAAGAAAAAAAAAAAAAATGAGAGGCAGCTGCAAACATCTTAATATTTGGAACGTGGAGTGTACAACGTATGGATCTAGAAAAATTGGAAATGGTAAAAATGAAATTGAACACATAAATATCAATATCCTAGGTATTAGTAAGCTGAGATAGATTGTTCTTGGCCATTTAAAATGAGATGGTATATAATCTAATATGCAGGGAATGAATGAAAAATTGAAGAGGAATAGTGTCAACATTCATCATGAAAAAGAACATTTCACCAGCAGAAGAGAAAATAGATGAATGGAACCTTCTAAGAATCAAATCCCTATGCACATCCAAAAACTTCTCCAACAGGGTAAAAAGGGAAGCCACAGACT
>NW_006399959.1:1512450-1518557 GCF_000299155.1 Elephantulus edwardii
TATACTGCACTGAAACAGGGGAGGGAGAAAACTGTTTAAAAGGGATATGTGATTAGGTATTTTCGTCATGACGGGAGTCCAGAGCAAAGGCTGCATAGTGGAGTGGACCTGGGGGGAGGGATTGTAAAACAATGAAAGAATTTTACTTTTCCAACAGGAGAGTGTACTGGGGGGAGGGTTGGGCAGGGAGAAAGGTGCAACAATGAATGGAAATAAAAAAAAAAAAAGGAACATTTCAAGATCTATCCTGAAGTACAATGCTGAGGATCATGGCCTGGCAAAGTTGAAATATATTTTGGGGTAACATGATTCCATCCATGACACATGGTGTGGCAAAAGCCATTTTGTTCCTTTGCAGCTCCAGGTTCCCGAGTCCTGCCCCTCCTGTAGCTTGTCCCCACTGTTGGCATGTCTTTCCCTCAAGAACACTACTTGCAGTGTAAATCCCTTACCACTTATGGGACTAGTGTGTGCAGGGTCACTGGACATTTCACGTTTTCTGAGACAATGACATGGGCTGGGCTGGACACTGCTCACAAGAGAACAAGGGAAGTGCTTCATGCAGAAATCTGGGAATCCCGAAGTCTAGAAGAAAGATGTTAGGTTAAGTTAAGCATTCCCTAGGACTCAGACTTAGGATAAGGAAAGTGTGAAGCCATTCATGTACACCTCTTCCACTGTTGGTCAGTTGACACTGGCACATTCTTCCTCACATTAAGGTATCATGCATCACTGTGTAGCCTTTACCCATCAACCTGGCATTGCCCTCAGGAACCACACCAAACAAGCCTATTTCCTTCTTAGGAGGATTCTTTAGCAATTGAAATTTAGTTATCACATTCCTAAATGACCGTGGTGTTGACATGCCGATTTTTAGCATGTCTTAATGTTCTGTAAGGAGACCTGGTAGCACAATGGTTAAAGTACTCAACTGGTAACAAGAAGGTCAGTAGTTGAAGTCCACTATTTGCTCTAAGGGAGAAAGATGCAGCACTCTGTTTATAGCCTTGGAAATTTAGTGGGGCCTCCCTGCCTGCTTGCCGGCCCCACCTGTCATGGCAGCTCTCTTGGCCCTGGTTCTGGTGCTGCCTGGGATTGTGTGTGTGGCAGCCTTGTTCCACTCCAGCCTAGAAGAGGTTATTTCTGAGTGAGTGGAGATCGTGTCCTCACTGGAAGAGAGTGACTGAAGGCTTGTCATTGCTGAACTTGGGACTATCTCCCATATAAATCTATCTTAAGTATGCTGTTGTTTGTTGTTATGTGCCGTCGAGTCGTTTCCGACTCATAGCGACCCTATGCACAACAGCTCTAAACCCTGCTCTATCCTGCGCCAACCGCACCGCCTCTGACACACCCATCCCGATTACCCCAGTCACCGAATCAATCCATCTCATAGAGGGTCTTCCCCTCCTGCGCTGTCCCTCCACCCTCCCAAGCATGATGTCCCTCTCCAAGGACCCGTCCCTCCTGGCAACATGTCCAAAGTATGTCAGACGAAGCCCCAGAATCCTTGCCTCCAAGGAGCAGCTTGGTTTAATCCTCTCCAAGATGGATCTGTTTGTTTTCCTGGCAGTCCAGGGTACATTCAGTACCCTTCTCCAGCACCACAGCTCAAAAGCATCCACTCTCCTTCTGTCCTCCCTAGTCATCGTCCAACTCTCTGATGCATAACAAGCGATTGCAAATACCATGACCTGTATCAGGCGCACCTTAGTCTCCAGAGAGACACTGTTGCTCCTGAGTACGTTTGAGAGGTCCCTAACGGCAGACTTTCCCATCGCGATACGCTTTTTGATTTCCTGACTGCTGGTACCAAGAGTGTTGACTGTGGAGCCGAGCAAACTGAAGCTGTGAACACTCTCAATCTCTTCGTCATCCATCCTGACGCTGCTAATTGGTCCAGTGGCGAGAATCTTTGTCTTCTTGACATTGAGCCTTAGTCCATACTGAAGGCCCATGAAAAGAATAAAGAAGAAAACTCAAAGAAATAATTAGTCCAAAGGACAAATGGATCACAAGAACCACTATCTTGAGACTGTGTCACAATAGAAGGTCCTAGACAGAGAAGAAGAAAAATAGGAAAAAGTCAAAGTCTGCCCAACTTTCTGGTCTGATAGCAACCGATGGAACTCAGGAAACTGTGGTCCTCAGGCATGCTTCAGACACAGAATGGAACCCACCCTTGGGGACTACTGCCCAGTCAAGTAGTAGAGAGACAATGTATTGTTTTGTTCGTTTTCTCTCTTTTTTACTATTTCAATCCATATACATAGCTTGGAACACTCAATATTGGTAATTTCTCATTTCTCCCTAAATTAATTTATGTATTCAAGGTAATCTTAAATAAATACAAAGAAAACAGAAAAAAAAGAAAACATGTAAAGAAATTTGACAGGCTGGTTCTAAAAATTCATATGGCAATACAGAGGGTCTAGAATAGTAAAAATAATTTTGAAAAAGAACAAAACTAGAGATGCATACTGACTGAAGAACTCTCCAGGATATTGTAATAAATCAAGATGATTTGGCGTTAATGAAAAGATAGACATACAGAACAGTAGAATGAAGAGTCTAGAAATAGACCAGACCATAAGTGGTCAGTTGATTTTCAACAAAGGTACAAAGGCAGTTCAGTGGAGAAAGGAGAATCCTTTTAACAAATGGTATCTATTTGTTAAAAAACCCAGCTTTGATCCATATCTTGCAGCATACACAAACTTTAATTAAAAAATGACCATAGACCTTAATATAAACCCTAAAACAATTATATTTCTGGGGGTGGGGGAAGCCAAACCCAGGAAAATATTTGTGTTCTTGGGTTAGGCAAAGAGTTCCTAAAGATGGCACTAAAAACACAGTTCAGAAAAGGGAAAAACTATTTAAAACTCTCATAAGACAAGAGGCCACAGACTGGGAGAAAAAGAATCGTAAATCATGTGATAAGAGGAGCTCTGGTGGGATAGTCTATAGTATATGGTGATGCTCATCAAAAGACCTTGTGCCTCTGGTGGTTCAAATACAGTGGCTTCATGGGAGAAATATGTATGAGGAGTCTCTTCAGGTTAAGTTTATAGCCTTGGAAACCTTTTGGAGGGTTGCTGTAACTCAGAATAGATTCAATGGCAGTGAGTTTTGAGTTTAATATCTGATAAAGGACTTGTATCCAGAGTATATATAAAAAACTCTAGAAACTCAACAACAAAAAAATCAATCCATTCAAAATATATAAGAGTTGAAAAAATAATTCATCAAAGAAGAGCATATGGTTGGCAAATAACTCTTCAGCATCATTAATCATTGACTCCTCAGGATCGTTGTTAGATGAATTCAAATTTACTACAACTCAGAAACCCTGTGAACAATAGTCTGCACATTGCTCTGTTGTGTGCCCTCGTCTCAATCTGTTATACCCCAGCCCATTGCTGTGGTAGTCCATCTTCAGAAGGATCTTCTTCTTTCACCAACCTTCTCACCTTCATCTTTACACTTAAATTTTTGCTCTTTGTAGAGACGACCTTAAAGGAGATCTCCCCAGTGTGAGATGTCTTTTGTTTTTTTAAAATGGATTTTCATTCAATGGTTCAAATAAATTTTGTTTTGTATACTATTTACAATTGATCAATGCCACCCAGGAGGAAGGATGGTGAAACATCATTTCACATACTTTGGGCATGTTGTTAAGAGGAACGAGTCCTTGGAAAAGGACATCAAGCTTGGAAAAGTGGAGGGCCAGCAGAGAGAAGAGGAAGACCCTCAACAAGATGTATCGTCACAGTGACTAACAATGGTCTAAAATGTGGCAGAGATAAGGGTGGCACAGGATTGGGCAGGGTTGAGATAATCAGAAATAAGAGCTTCAACACAAACATATATCTCCACATTCATCCCCATTATCAGGTACTTCCATGTGACAAAAGCTCAGGATTCAGATCTGTTGTTCATGGGGTCATTGTGAGTCATATTGGACTCAATGGCACCTAACAATAACAACATGTTTATACTAGCATTATTCACAATAGCAAAGAAATGGAAATAGCCCAAGTGCCCACATAAGGTTCACAGGGCCACTATGAATCTCTGTGTACTAAAAGGCCCCAGCAGCAGTATCAGATCCTCATTGTACCTTGCCTGCTTGCCTTTCCCTTCATTCTGTCCAATCTCTGCTCACCTCTTGCTCCTTTCCCAGCCCTATTGATCTTTCATGATTGTTTCTGTGTAAACCTTTGCTTGACTTTTCCCAATCAGTTATGCAGATTCTGTTCCATGTTATTAATTGCAACACACATACAATGATCATTTTAACTTGACCTTCCCTTCACTTAGTCCAAGAAATTAATTTCCTACTCTCACCCCTGCTGCTGCCCTTAAGCATTGTTTTGTACTCTGAGGTAGTAAATCACATGGGAGGGAGAAGAGTGCCCATCTTTTCCCCTACGAGCAATTGATGATTTGAACTGAGTGCCCTTGGGCTGACAGCACAATTTCTTACCAGTAAACCACCTGAGCTCCCTCCCCTTAATCATACTTTTTTTTTTTTTAACAATAGTCTCATACACTATATTGTATTTTTGTGATTGACTTATTTCATTCCACATAATGTCCTTCTAGAGGACATGTTGTGTAGCCTTTCACAAGTTCATCATAGTTTTATTTCATGGTGCTTAATATACCATTTTGTGACTGTACTGTAGTTTCTGTATTCACTCCCTTTCTGTGGGCACTTGAACCATTTCCATCTCTTTGGTCTTGTGAATAATGCTACAGTAAGGATGGGTGTGGATATATATGTTTGTGTTACAGGCCTTATTTTTTTTAGGATATATTCCCAGTAGTGGGATAACTGGATCAAATGATATTTCTATATTCTACTTTTTGAGGAAACACCAGACTATTTTCAGTAGTGATTGCGCTATTTTACTCTCTCACCAGCAGTTCATGAGAGTTCCACCTTCTCCTTCTCCCCAGCATTTGTTGTTTGCTGCCTGTTGAACTTAGCAATTGTTTTTGGGGTGAGATGATACCACATTGTTGTTTTGATTTATATTTTTCTAATAGCTAGTGATCCTGATCATTTCTTCCTGTGTTTGTTGGAAATATGAGTGTCTTTTCATATCTTCTGCCTATTTTGTAATTGAGTTGTTTAGCTTTTCTTTGTTGAGGTGCTGGGATTTTCTGTTTATGAGCCCCCTTATTAGAGATGTTATTGTCAAATATTTTTTCCCCAGGTGTGTAGACGATTTTACTCTTTTGGAGAAAGTTTTTGATGTAGGCAAGAATTTAGTTTTTAGAAGGTCCTATTCATCCATGTTATCTTCTCCTGGTTTTGCATTTTGCTCTATGTTTGAAAGCCTGTTCATGCTGTAGATTGTTGTTGTTAAGTGCCTTCTAGTAAAATATGACTCATAGTGCCCCTGTGTACAACTGACCTGAACTCTGTCCTATTCTGTGCCAATCTTATCCTCCCTGACACAGTGAGCCCATTGCTGAAGACACTTTATCAGTCCATCGTGTCAAATGTCTTCATTTCTTTTGCAGACTCTACTTTCCAAGCATGATGTCCCATTTCAAGGAATAGCCACTTTAAAAAAATCATTTTAACAATTTTAATGAACATTGACAGAGATTCTGGATTTCCATTCATTCATTGTTGCACTTTTCTCCCTGCTCAGCCATTCCCCCTGCCGCCCCCCTCCCAGTTTGCTCTTCTCTTTGAAAAAGTAAAAGAAAAATTCTTTCTTTGGTATATAATCCCCCCCGCACCCCGCCCACCGCCCCGAGTGCACTCCACTAGGCAACCTTAATTCTGGACTCTTATGATAACCATAATACTCTATCATATATTGCTTTTAAATTATTCTCTCCCTCATCTGTTTCAATTCAGTGTACATAATTTATCCAGTTTTTCTCAGTCTTACCCAAAACCTGATATCAGTCGCATTCTACAACAGTGGCACCATGCAGTATTTGTCCTTTTGTGACTGAGATATTTCACTGAGCATAATGTCTTCCAGGGTCACCCATTTTGAATAATATGCATGAGTTCCTTGTTTTTCAATGCAGCGTAGTATTCCATTGTGTGAATATACCACAGTTTTTCTTTTTTTTTC
>NW_006399959.1:1519904-1521139 GCF_000299155.1 Elephantulus edwardii
GGCTTCTCTTTTTACCCTGTTGGAGAAGTTTTTGGATGTGCATAGGGATTTGATTCTTAGAAGGTCCCATTCATCTATTTTTCCTTCTCCTGGTTGTAGATTTTTCAGGATACTTGGAAGACTGTTTATGTTGTGGATTAGGACTACTAGAGTTCTTCCAAGCTTTTCTTTAATGAAGTTTATAGCCTTTGGTTTTAGTCCAAATAGCCACTCTTAACATCATGTCCAAAATATGTGAGATGAAGCTTCACCATCCTTCCCTTCCAGGAGAACTCTGGTTGCACTTTCCCCAAAACATATCTCTCTGTTCTTTTGGTGGTTCGTGGGCTATTCTGTAGTCTCTAACACCACGACTCACATGCATCAATTTTTCTTCTGTCATCCTTATTTATTGTCTCTCAGTTACATAGCAGGTGATTGGAAAGACTGTGGCTTGAATCAGATGCACCGTAGTCTTTAAACTAACTTCATTACTCTCCAGGACTTTGGGAAGATTTATGACTACATACTTTCCCAATGCTTTATGTCTCCTAATTTTCAGACTGCTAGTACCAAGAGTGTTGGCTATAGATTCAAAGCATGATGAAATGTATGATAATTTTGATCTTTTCTCCATACCAGGAAGCAGTCTTCAGAACAGAGCAAGGAAACATTGCATGGTTCAAAATCAAGAAAGGAGTGTGTCAGCGGTCATGCTGTCTCCATACCTTTTTAATCTGTATGCAGAGCAGATCATTTGGGAGGCTGGGTTTTATGAGGAGGAATGAGGCATGAGGATTGGAGGAAGACTCCTCAACAACCTACATTATGTAGATGACACAACCTTGCTTGCTGAAATTGAAGAAGACCAGAAGTGCTTACTACAGAAGGTCAAGGACTGTCGTCTTCAATATGGAATGAAGCCCAGCATTAAGAAGACAAAGATTCTCACCACTGGGACAGCTGGCAGCTCCATGATAAATGGAGAAGAGATTGAGGTTGTTAACAGTTAGAGCTCACTCAGCTCCACAGTCGACATGCAGCCAGGAAATAAAAAAGTGAATTGCACTGGGAAAATCTGCTGTCAGGGACCTCTCCAGAGTACTGAGAAGCAACGATTTCAGTCTAGTTTCTCCACAACCTCGCCAACATTTGTTCCTTGCTGTTCTGTTAAATTTTGCTATTTTGACTGGGGTGAGATGATATCTCATAGTTGTTTTAATTTGCATCTCTCTTAGAGCTAGGGATTTTGAACA
>NW_006399959.1:1538732-1541023 GCF_000299155.1 Elephantulus edwardii
CACTTGGAGGACCTTGCTCAAACCTCTGCTGTCTCAGTGTGCTCACGACTGGGGTCCTTACTCAAATTCCTGCTGTCTGTTTCCTACCCAATGGTTTTCTCAGTGTTCCCTGCCTGGTGGCACTTACGTAGGTGCCCTCACACAACAGCTCCTGCTTCAGCAGGGTCTTCTGAAAAGTCAAGGTCAGATTCCCACCAATCCACTAGCCTCTGCCTGGCCTGCAGAGTTCACAGAAGCCAGCTGGCTGGCTCAATTTGGGCAGTTGGTGTAGCCCAAGAGAGCTCGGCCAAATTCTCCACCAGTGGGCACACCCTTAGATGCTCCCCCAGGTAATCAGCAATGCCCCAGTAAACACAGCCAGGATCCTACTGGCCTTTTCTCCTGCCAGGTTAGTTCCACAACAGCTCCGCTGATAGCTCCGGGTGATGGCTGGATCCGCGGTGGTGCCCTGAGTTCACAGGACTTTGGTGGGAGCTGAGGTGCATGGTTGTTTGAGCTGCAAGGGGGGCGGAGGAAGGGGAGGAAAGCAAGGGACTAGGGGGGCCTAAGGAGCACAGGGCTTGTACACTACCACCAAGAGCTGGGGGCGGAGCTTGGGCGCTGCTGGGGGTTTATGCAGCAGCACCCTATGTGTTGGGGGTCACACAGGTGCAGGCTGCAGGGGGGTCACACAGTGACAGGTAGTCTTCGCTCCTCTGAGGTCTCACGGCCTTCGCTCCTCTGGAGTTCCGCGGTGGGTGGCTGACTGTTGCTCTTCCCTGGTCTCTTCCCAGCCTGTCTGGTGGCGGAGTTCTTCCATCTGGCGGCACAGTTCTTCCGTCTCACGATTTCAGTCTAGAAACTAAAATGCACCTGATCCAGGCCATGGTCTTTGCAATTACTTGCTGTGCATCAGAGAGCTGGATAATAACTAAGGATGATAGAAGAAGAATCAGTGCTTTTGAGTTGTGGTGCTAAAGAAGAGTCTTGAACATACCATGGGCAGCCAAGAAAGCAAATAGATTTGCCTTGAGAGGATGAAACCAAGTTTCTCCTTGCAGAATAGGATTTTGAAACTCTGTCTCACATACTTTGGGCATGTGGCCAGGAGGGACCAGTCCTTGGAGAAGGACATCATGCTCGGAAAGGTAGAGGGACAGCACAAGAAGAAGACCCCAGATGAGATGGATTGAACAGTAACTGGGGCAGTGAGGGTAGGTGTGTCAGAGTCAGTTAGGCTGGCTCAGGACAGGGCAGGCTTAGAGCTGTTGTACATAGGGACACTATGAGTCACAGGGGACTTGACGGCACATAACAACAACATCATGATGTTACCTATTGGCTCACTGATGAAGTAGTAAACACCTCTTTTCTTTCAGCAGGAAAGGTTTTGTCATTTGCACAATACAAATTGTTGACAAGTCTTCCTCCAATTCTGATGCCACAGTCTTCTTCATAAAGTCCAGCTTCTCTAATGATTTGCTTAGCATACAGATTGAATAGGTAAGGAGAAAGATAAAACCCTAATGCATACCTTTCTCCATATGAAACCGTTTTAAAGGCTCTTTAGCTTTCTTATAACAGTGATCTTACACAATATTTGTTTTTTTTATGACTGACTTATTTAACTTAACATAGTATCCTCTAGATGAGCTCTGGGGACCTAATAGTAAGGAGCTGTGCTTCCAACCAAAAGTCATGCAGTTCAAATCCATCAGCTGGTTTTTGGAAGAAAGATGGACAGTCTACTCCTCTGAGATTTAACTGCCTCTGAAAATCTGCTTTAGGGCCAGCTTTGGGTTGGTTTCAACTCAGTGGTACCTAATAACAACAGTTTCTCTAGATTCATTCATTATATGCAGTGTTCTACCGATCCTTTATTCTTTTTTAATGTTGTGCAATACTCCATTGTGTGGATGTCCTGCAATTTACCTGCTCATTTGTAATTTCTATATCCATTCGTCTGTTGATTGAAACTTGAGTTGTTTCCATCTCTTTGCTATTGTGGATGATGTTGCACTGAACATATGTGTATATATCTGCTCATGTTGCAACTGTTAGTAGTGGGATTGCTGGATCAAGAGATATTGCTATTCATTTTGGTTGTTGTTGTTGTTGTTGTTGTTATGTGCCATCGAGTCCCTTGCAACTCATAGCGACCCTATATACAAGAGCTCTAAATGCTGTTCTATCCTGTGCCAACCTAGCCATCTCAAACACACTTATTCCCACTGCTCCAGTCACAGAATCGATCCATCTCACCAAAGGTCTTTCTCTCCTTCGCTTCCCCTCCACTCTGCCAAACATGATGT
>NW_006399959.1:1541938-1545163 GCF_000299155.1 Elephantulus edwardii
TGACATTAGCTATAATATCCCTAGTACCACGACCTCTTCTAAATCCAGCCTGCACATCTGGCAGTTCTCTGTTGACATATTGTTCCAAACATTTTTGGATAATTTTCAGCAGAATCTTGCTTGCATGTGATATCAATGATATTGTTCGATAATTTCCACAGTCTGTTGGGTCACCTTTCTTTCGAATGGGAACAAATATCGATCTTTTCAGTCAATGGGCCAGCTGGCTGTTTTCCAAATTTCTTGGCACAACTTAGTGAGCACATCCAGGCCAGCGTCTGTTTGTTGAAATATGTCATTTGGTATGCCGTCAACTCCTGGAGCTTTGTTTCTTGTCAATTCCTTCAGAGCAATTTGAACTTCCTCTTTTATCGCCATAGGCTCTTGCTCATATCTCAGTTCATGAAATTCTTCTGTGTCAGCCAATTCCTTCTGATACAGTGACTCTGTGTATTCCTTCCATCTTCTCTTGATACTTTCTGGATCATTTCACACTTTTATAATGTGATCACACACTTAATAGACTATAGTCTAGTGTCAACATAACTTTTAAATGTACTGGTACCAGAAACTTCATATGGTTTGCTGTACTGTGATACTTGTTTTATTGCAGTGTTGTGGAGGTGAGCCCATATTATTTCTGAAGTATACCTGTTGTTGTGTGCCATTGAGTCACAAATGATCCATAGCTGATGTTCCAGCAAGTTTTCAGAGGTTGTAAATTGCATTAGAAGAGATTGGCTATGTTTCTCCCAATGGAACAGCTGGAAAATGCAAAACCTAGGAAATGCAAACAAACATACAGTGAAAGGATACCAGCGCTTGACTGAGAAGGAAGCGGAACATCTTAAGAGCAGGAGATTGCCTGTCTTCTTCTAGTTTTGACTGCCAAGAGGTCACAGGGGGGAATTAGAAAGAGGCTTGAAATTCTGAAGGATGAGGAATTTATTTGTGATGAGCAGTCACAGTTCTGCATGTATGCTGGCAATGCATTGAGTTATAAAACTTAAATATATGTTGTTGTTAAGTCCTGCTGAGTCGAGTATGACCCATTGCCATCCTATGAATAAAAAATCTGAACGCTGCCATCCTTACACTTCCTAACTGAGCCCATTGAGGCAGTCACTGTGTCAGTCCACCTGGTTGAGGGTCTTCCTCTTCTTCACTGACCCTCTGCCTTTCTGAGCACCATGTCCCTCTCCAAGGAATAGCTCCTCCTAGCTACATGCTCAAAGCTTAATCATCTTTGCCTCCAATGAACACTCTGGATGCCCTTGTTCCAAGACATATTTGTTTGTTTGTTTTTTGTCAGTCACTAGGATGTTCAGTACTTTTCTCCATCACCACAGCTCAGAATTTTCAACTCTTCTGTTATTGTCCAGCTCTCATAGCAAGTGGTCAGAAAAACCAAGGTCTGAATCAGACGTGCCTTAGTCCTCAAACTGACATCATTACTCCTCAATAATTTGGAGAGATCCCTAACTGTAGACTTTTGCAGTGCAATGTGTCTCTTGATTTCCTGACTGCTGGTACCAAGTGTTGTGGATCCAAGTAAGATGAGGTTGTTCACAGTTTCAATCTTTTCTCCATCTACTATGATGTTGCCTATTAGTCGAGTGATAATATAAACTTTTTTACTGGAAATATATGTTAGACTATGCCAATTACAGCTCAGTTAAGCCTGTGAAGAAACTGTGAAGACAGCACATAACTTCCCCACTGCTGTTGAGTTGAGTCTGACTCATGGATGCCCTCCGTTGGTTTGCAAGTCTCTTTTATTTATTTTTAAAAATTTTGTGCTTTAGATGATTTATGGCAAATACACTTTTTAGTATTTATTTTTTTATTCATCATTGCAAATTTTCTCCCCTCCCTCCCCCTAAGGCTATAGTCTTAATAGTGCATGTTGTTGTTATGTGCCATCGAGGCACCTGCGACCCCATGTACAACAGCTCTGAAGCCTGCCCTGTCCTGACCCAATCTCACTGACTCCACCACACCTTCCCCCATAGCCTCAGTTACTGTATTAATCCATCTCATCCCGGATCATCCTCTCCTGTGCTGTCCCTTCAACCTTACAGGTGTGATGCCCTTCTCCAAAGACCATTCCTCCTGGCCGCATGCCCAAAGTATGTGAGATGGAGCTTTGAAATCCTAGCCTCCAAGGAAAAACTTAGTTCCATTCAAAAACAGACTTACTTGTTTTCTTGGTAATCCATGGTGTGTTCAAGACTTCTCTAGCTCCACAACTCAAAGGCATCAATTCTTCTTCTGTCATCCTTAGTCATTGTTTGGCTCTCTGATGCATAGTGAGTAATTGTAAAGGCCATGGCCTGGATCAGGCACACCTTAGTTTCTAGACTGACATCCTCATTTTTCTTCCTTGGAGCAGCCGGTGGGTTTAAACCACAGACCTTTAGTGTAGTTCAGCATATAACTCACTACATCACCAGGGCTCCTTATCTAGTACATAGCAGATGCCAAATTGACTTTTTACTGTTCTCTTCGACCAGTGACTATTTCCTTCTTGACAGGGTCACTGCTCCCCCAGCCTGATATGCCAATGTCTGCTTGCCCTGGGCTTCTAAGAACTGACTCTTTGGAACCATCATGTGGTCTTATGAGATGGCATCAAAGTACTTTTTGCAGAGTTGATGAAATGTTCCAGAACCCCTACGCCATTGGAAGCAGACCTCTCACCCTCTAAGTAACTCTGCAAATTTACATCCAATCATGAGCACCATCTAGAGGTGTCTCCATTTCCCCTCTGCTCAGCACTTTCTTGCCTCTAGAGGCCCAGGAAGGGGAAGCCCCTTTCCATCCACCTCCAAGGTCCGATGTCATCATTTCCCTGAACTAGTCATTGTGGCATTAACACTACAGACTTGTGGGATAGAAACTCAGAACATACCCAGAATGACAAACCAGTGCCATCATGGTAGTTGTTGTTGTTGTTATGTGCCGTTGAGTCGCTTGCGACTCATAGCGACCCTGTGTACAACAGCCCTAAACTCTGCTCTGTCCTGTGCCAATTGCACTGTCTCTGACACTCCCATCCCGATTACCCCAGTCACTGAAATCAGTCCACTTCATAGAGGGCCTTCCCTTCCTGCGCTGTCCCTCCACCCTCCCAAGCATGATGTCCCTCTCCAAGGCCTGGTCTCTCCTTACAACATGTCCGAGGTATGTTAGACGGAGCCTCAGAAAGCTTGCCTCCAAGGAGCC
>NW_006399959.1:1545779-1553300 GCF_000299155.1 Elephantulus edwardii
ATTCAATATGTATATTGGACTGCTAAGAAAACAAACAGGTTAAGCCGGGCTACTCCTTGGAGGCAAGGATTCTGAAGCTTCGTCTGACATACTTTGGTCCTTGGAGAGGGACATCATACTTGGGAGGGTGGAGGGACAGTGCAGGAGAGGAAGACCCTTGATGAGATGGATTGATTTAGTAACTGGGGTAATGTAGGTAGGTGTGTCGGAGACAATGACGTTGGCACAGGATAGAGCAGGGTTTAAGGCTGTTGTACATAGGGTTGCTATGAGTCACAGGAGACTCAATGGTACATAACAACAACTTTTCCTTTAGCAGCTGTGCTTAACATCTGTGACCGCAGGACACCTTAAAATGCCTCTCAGTAGCTATCAACTAGGTTTTCTTGATTGACTTTATAATTTTTTCATTCACACTGAGCCGTGTCATTGTCATTGGCCTCTGTTAGTGCCCCAGACTTTGTATTAAAATGCTGCCAGTACTGAGAAGATTATAGTTCCTAACCCTGAGACCTGACCCAAAGTCACGCCCCATTTTTTTTCTCTGTGACCCAGATCATGTGAGTCTAGGGCCTTCCCGGCCAGAGGCAGTCAAACTCCGGGCCTGGCTGGCCTGGCACTGGCAGCTGGGTCGTCAGCAGCGGCAGCAGCAGCTGAGTTCCGTGCAGCATGGTAGGGTCTACTAGTCTTCCCCATCACGCCTGCTCAGTTGCCCTAGTGACTGTGTGACCCATCTCCCCCACTGCTTCTGCCACCAGCACCTGTATAAATAGAGACGACGAGCAGCTGGCCTCTCTTGGCAGTCACCATGAGGGCACTGCTCCTGCTTTGCTGCTTCGTGGCGTCTCTCCTGATCTCAGCACAAACAGGTACGCTGTCCCTCGGCCCCCAGGAGGCCAGGACCCTGACTGTGCCTTCCAAGCTTCCCTTTAGGTTATTTTTTGTTTCAAAGGAGAGATTGGGCTGGGCAGGAGGTGAAGGGCAAGGCCTTTGACTGCTTGCTTGTTTCACTTACTACTATTGTCCTCTTCTCCCGTGGATCTGAGAAACTGGAGATTGATTATTTGTAAAGCAGCAAGGGAGGCTGTGGGAAGAAGCAGGTCCTGAACCAGGGATGGCTTGGTGCAGAGAGCAGATAGATCTACTGGTAGGCATGGGGGAGGGGGATTCCAAGAATCCAGATTATAGGAGGACTGAACACTCAGCACTAGAGCTGGGGTGGTTTGGGTGGACTTTCTGTTTAGTGCAGTGGACAGTGCAGCCCTGGGTTTCCGTGTTGGAGAAGAAAGGGATGTAGGAGAGAAGAATAGGGGTGCTTGGGGACAGGGTAGGATTGATGATGGAAGGGGGACTGCTGGGAACATTGCACAGAAGAGAAATGGCTTGCAGTTGGGCTCAGAGCCTGGACAGGGGTTGAGGCTTCAATAGACTGGGCACGCCTTAGATTCCCGTGGACACAGCTCTCAGTAGCACAGGACTAGCTTGGGTTACAACATGGGGTTTATTAATAGATGGAAAGGGACACCGTATCAATTTGTCATATCTCTTGCTCCTTAGTGTGCTGGGTTCCTTGGAGATGCTTTGAGAGGGCATTTTTGGGGGTCTTCCTGGGAATCCAGGACTCCCCACCCAATCTTTTCCTTACTTGATTGTCTTTATTCAGCCCCATTCAGAGTTTTTATCTAGCATCTCCCTGTACATGGGACAGTGGAGCCTCTTAGATCTTTGAGAGTTAGTTTCTCCAGGGAACCTGGGGGCACAGTGCCAGTGAGGACAGCCTGGTGGCAGGCAGGGGCAGACCTAAGAGATGTGAGATGGGGGTTCAGAGGGCCTGCTGCAAGTGCCCCTGAGCCCTGCCCTTGGCTGCCCTTGAGTTAATTTGGGCTCTGTGGGGCTGCGGCTACAGTGATACATATTCCAAGCGGCTGTCGGGTGGCTAAGTATGGAAACAGCCATGTAATTGGATACCAAGCCCCAAGCCATTGCCTCCCTCTCCCCACAGCCCCCTCCTCTGCTCCAGCCCAGACCAGCTGCTGCCTCTCAGGCCTTCCACCCTAGGAATTTTTAGCCTTTTAGGGACATCCTTTATGTTTTCTCCCAATGGAAACTGGAAATCTTGAATTTTCTACTTGCCTGGCTGGAGAATCTGACCTTAGGGACAGGAAGCTGGTTGACTCTTGGCACGGAGAGCAAGGGGCACTCCTCTCTCATTCCTGACTCAGTGGAGTGTCCCTGGCCTGGCTTCCAGGAAGGGTGTCCCCAGACTGTGAGGCTCCCTTCCTCCTCACCCTGCTTGCCACTTGGCTTGCACTCACCCTTGAGTGAGTTTTGACACTGCTCTTCTCCATTTGTAAACTATTTCCAAGAAGTCACTTCCTCCTGTTCCCACTCTCCAGCTCCATGCTGACAGTTGTTCAGTGAGGACCTTCCCCTAGAATTGGGCACCCCCAGTGAAGACCTCTGTAGTCAAAGGTGTCAAAAAAAAAAAAAAGAAAAAGAAAAAAAAAGGTGTCATCATTACATTTTGTCCTCCTACTGGATCTTTGGTGCTGATACCATAGCCTGTGTCTAGATGGCAGGGTGCTTTCTCTCTGGGTCCCCTTTCCTGCTTCTTTTCCCTTTGCTGGACTCGGTGATCTGTTCTGCCATCTCCTTATCTCTCTGTGGGGAGGCTGATCGTTGTCTTTGGACCATCAGTGGCCACACTCAGCCTCAGTCACCAGACCCCGCCCTGCATTCTCTTCCCTGACCTGCTGCCCTGGTCATTTGTAACTAGCAGGTTACTCTGTTATGCAGAGGATAGATCTGCTTGGGGACAGTGGGATGGGCCCCCAAAGGTTGTTTAGTTAGTTTCTCTACTATTCAAGTAAGGCATGGAAACTGGAGAAATAAAGAGACTTCTTTCTTCTTTCAGTGGGGCTAGGGAGAGTCATACAGAGTTCTCCTCCCACTGAGGACAGTCCTTTCTGAAGGGTCCCCGTCCCCTCCCCTTGTCCTTGCACACAGAACTCCTGGGCACCTGTTGCCTGTCAGGCTGTGGGGGTGGGGGTGGCTGAGGTGGCTGCACATTGGGGACAGGCAGAGCAGAATGCTTTGGGTTGTCTGACTCCCCTGTGAGTGGGGTAAGTAGGAAGTGCTGAGAAAACAGTATGCTGTTGGCATTTGTTGCTGAAGGCAGATCTGGGGACATCTTTGCTTCCTGTCTTCTGTTTGCTATAGTGGTAGGTACAGACAGGGGACTCTGCTTTCCCCACCTCCACTACATGTCTACCTAGCCCCTGTTTTCTCCCTTGATAATGTGCCCTGGTCTCTACCCTGGAATCCTGGTGAGCAGAGTCAGACCTCCACTAGGTGGTCAGTCTGAGCTGGGAAGACCTGTCCTCTATAAGAGATAGGAATTGTGGTCACCCTCAGGAAGCAGCCCCCTTCCCTACTCCTTCCTCCTCTATCCACCCTGATCATCAGATTTCCAGAAAGAGACCCAGTACTGGTGTTTCAACAGTCGAGGGGGCCTTGGAGACAGAGTGGACCACAGTAGCTTGTCCAGCACCATGCACTTTGAATGCTGCCTTGGTGCCATCGCACAAACCTGTAGGCAGCCACTTGTCTACCTTTCTCCAAAATGAGTCAGTAGCATGATGACCTGGGATGTGTTAAATAAACATCCCTCCATCACTATTAAATAAAGTAGAAGTAGACACCTTATTTTGGTGAAATAGCACTTTGGGAAACATTGAGCTCGTCCTTTGTCCATATATCATGCTGGAGG
This sequence comes from Elephantulus edwardii, assembly GCF_000299155.1. Taxonomy (NCBI): domain Eukaryota; kingdom Metazoa; phylum Chordata; class Mammalia; order Macroscelidea; family Macroscelididae; genus Elephantulus; species Elephantulus edwardii. The sequence continues at coordinate 1,549,549 of NW_006399959.1, forward strand.
TTACATTGCTAGTTAGTGGCAACTTCAGAGCTACAATTCAACGGTCTTCACACCTAGTGATGTACTCGTTGTCAGAAGAGACCATTGTCCCAGTGGCCACTGGTGCTTACTTGGATAAGGTGGACTGGGGAGAAAGGCTGAACTGTGGACATAGAGGGAGAATGGATGCTGCTTCTCTTAGACCATGTTGTAGGAGAAGATCCTTTTCATGGGTAATTCAGATAAGTATTTTGTCCTTGACATGTTTATAATCCAGTAGGAAAGACAGAACACTTGTAGATTACAGTTCTGCATGTGCAAATCAGACATGTGAATGAATAGTGCAGAATGTCCAAATGAAGTAGGGTGGGATTAAGGGAGCAAGTGAGTAAAAAATGTCTTAAAGAGGAGCAACCATTTGGAATTGGGCTTCCCAAGGAAAGTAATATTCAGATGTGAAAAGATAGAACAGCACAAGAAAGCTGATAGTTAGAAATGACGAGTTGGTGAACATCAGGAAAGACTCCAGCCTTTCTATCCCTATTGGGATAGGGGTTGTTGGTGTGGTTGTTAGGGGCAGTGGGTTTGGCTCTGACTCAGCAGCCTGGTGTGTGACAGGATGGAACCCTGCCCAATCCTGCCCTGTCCTAACAGTCACTGCTGTGCTGGAATCCACTGTAGCAGTGACTGTCCATCAGTCTTGTTGAGGACCTTCTTCTTTAGCCAACCCTCTACTCTGAATCAGTCATGATTTCTTTCTCCAAGGACAGGCCTACCTGAAAATGTACCTGAAGTGTGTGAGAACTTTCAACAGCCTCACTTTTGAGGAACATTTTGGCGATACTTTTTCTGAGACAGGATTAGGATACATCTTGCAAGATGGGTGTATTTATAGATTGAGCTAGGTTAAGCAGAGTGGGTATTGGGGCACGTATCTAGAAGGCTGGGTTAGGGCTCAAGTCTGAAAGCACTCGGGATTGGGTTGAGAAGGCAGGCTTTCTTCTCTCTGTTTGTCTCCATGGCCTTCCGTACCCTCCATAGAGGCTCCACGTTCCCTGGCTGGTTTATTCTATGGCTGAGACTAGGGCAATGGAGTCCACCTCTAATGTGTGATACTCAACCACAGTGTCCTCAGAACCTCTTGGCAAAACCACAGCTTCTCTTTAGGGCCAGCCATAGATCTTGTTTACTGTCTTTGAGCGTCCTGATTCCTCAGGCTTTCCCTCTCTGCAAGACCCTCCCCAAAGACACATGGTCTTCTCTGGCATTAGAAAATCTCAGACCATGCAGAGAGTAGGTCACCACTGAAGGCTTCAGAAAAGTCAGTCTGACTATTGTTTCTCAGAAGGAGTAGAATGGACTGAGTAGACTGCCACTTCAGGAAGCATGCCATTCGGTGAGCTCAGGCCTGGAATGGATGGAGAGGAGAGGTAGGCGTAGGAGTCCCTGGTTCCCAGTGTTGCAGAGGAATTGGAAAGACCCTGGAAGAAATGAGGCAGTGAGGGCATGTCTGTGATCCAGTGCTTTAGTCACTGAGCATGTGTTCACTCTTGGTGAGCCGGCACCCCTTTTTGCCCCTGAGCCAGAACACTGCAGAGAAGGCATGATTCAAGGGTGTGCATTTAGCACATGTCTGTTATGGCTACAGTGGCTGATAATGTTTGCCTTCAGGTTAGTTCTGACTCACATTGATCCTGTTGGATAGAGTAGAACTGCTCTGTAGGGTTTAAGGCTGGAGGTCTTTATGGAAGTCAGCTGCCTCATCTTTCTGGATTTGAACATTGACTTTTCAGTTTGCAGTTTGTACCTTAACCACTGTGTTGCCAGGGCTCCTTACAGTGGATGTTGCTTTTGTGTATCATCAAGTCAGAGCTGACCCACAGCAGATTTACAGAGGCAGTAAATCATATGGGATAGGCTTGCCCATCTTCTCCTCCAGAGCAGCTGATACGTTTAAACCATGTGTCTTTGGGTTGGCAACACAGCTACTTATCACGAAGCCATCAGAGCTCCATATTTTACAGTGGGTAAAATGATGTATTTCAGCTCTGTCAGAGTCAGGTGTTTCAGTGAATATTCTGAGCTTTCCAATCTCAGCATTCCTCTTGGAGTTTCCTGGTGATGAAACCTCCACTTTTCCACCCTGTGGGCTCACTTGTGCATGAGGGGAGGAGCAAGAAGGTGGATGTGATGGACATCTCAAATGGGACATTTCCTATAGCTTCAATGGGCAAGGTCTTCAACCTAGAGTCCTTACAGTGTGACAGAATGCTTCCTGGGGTCCTTCTAGCTTTTATTTTGTAACTCCCACTAATACCTGGGTGGGATAATGCAGACTGTGCATTCACCAAGGGGCCTGGATGTTGTTGTTGTTGTTGTCGTGTGCCTTTGAGTCGCCTGCAACTCACAGGGACCCTATGTACAACAACTCTGAAGCCTGCCCTGTCCTGAGTGAGTCTCACTGATCCAACACACCTACCCCCATTGCCCCAGCTACTGTATCAATCCATTTCATCTGGGGTCTTTCTCTCCTGCACTGTTCCTCTACCCTTCCGAGCATGATGTCCTTTTCCAAAAATCAGTCCCTCCTGGCCACATGCCCAGAGTATGTGAGACTGAGCTTCAAAATCCTATCCTCCAAGGAGAAACTTGGTTTCAGTTTCTCCAAGAGAGACCTATTTGTTTTCTTGGTGGTCCATGGCATGTTCAAGACTCTTCTCCAGGGACCCGATAGCTCACTAATAATGTAAATAAAGCACATGACATCCCCTGTGGTGGTGGGGCCTTGTAAATAAGTGTATAGAATCCTAACCAGGGGATTGATCCCACTAAGGTTCAAAGAAATTGTTTTAGAGCAGAGGAGGAAACTCCATACCATCAACAACAAAAAGCCAGGAGTAGAACACATCCTTTAGGCCTGGGGTTCCTGTGCTTGAGGCTTCCAAGAAACAGGCAGCTGTAACACTGACCAGAGTGCAAGGTGGTGAGTGGCAGCAGTAGAGGAAGTAGAACCAAGAAACTAGGAGGAGACAGTGTAGAGGGCTTCTGGTCCAGAGAGGTTGAGCACCCCCAGGTAGGGGGCTTACTGGTGGAAGGGATGCCTCCCAGCACTCTGACAGATCTAAAGAGCCCAAATAGGGCAGAAGGCTGGCCAGAAGGTCTCTTTGGTCCTTGTCCCTCCAGGAGAACCGTAGAGACCTGACTGAAACAGGTCTTAGCTACACAGCTAAAAGAGGTTGTACTAATTGAGAAACTGTATCCTGAGTGGTTCCTGAGCCTGAATTGTGACCTGTTCCCTAATAAAGCCCTTAAGTGTGAGTTCTGTGTAGCTATTGTGGTGACTTACCAAATCCAGCAGAGAAGTAGAGAGTGCTGGGGTAGGGTGTCTGAATTGTTGAAAAGGTCAGAGAGAGGCGTGGCTGGCCTTCACCTTCACCTCATAGAAAGCAGCAGTTAGAGGTCAGACATGCCGCTCCCAAACCAGTGCTGATGTTTGCTCCTTTGGTGCCGGGTGCAAAGTGATTGCAAGAGGCTGTTCCCAAATGAGTGAGAGAGTTAATGAACAAGATAGAGTGATGGTAGGCACAGCTGTAGGACTGGCACAATGGAAGCCCCAGACTCCTCTGCTCACCTCAGCGCTGGTATCCTAACCAGGGGTAAGAGGTGGTCCAGCAGGTGTCTAGGGTCAAATCTGGAAACTGACTTCCTGGTCTCTGCTAGCCTGTGCCCTTGTCTTTCTCTAGCGTCAGGGGTGTCCAGTCTCATCTGTTTCA
>NW_006399959.1:1553565-1570508 GCF_000299155.1 Elephantulus edwardii
CACACACACACACACACACACACACACACACACACACACACCACTTTACTATGCAACTCTTATGCTGGACTCTTGGCATGTCAATAACATTCCTTTTATACAGTTCTCTCCCTTGTATGTTTCAATGCCATGTACATTATTTATCCCCTCTTTTCTGTTTCCCCCAGCCCCCTTTTCAGTCCTGTTCTATAACAGTGGCATTATGCAATATTTATCTTTTTGTGACTGAGCTATTTCACTCAGCATAATGTCCTCCATGGCCACCTATTTTGTATCATATTTCATGAGTTCTTTCTTTTTCAGTGTGGCATTATATTCCATTTTGTGAATATACCACGGCATCTGTATCCATTCGTTTGTTGATGGGCACTTGGGTGGTTTCCAACTCTTTGCTATTGTGAACAAAGCAGCAATAAACATGGGTGTGCATGTATCTGCTTAGGTGTCAGTTATGGTCTCTTTGGGGTATATTCCCAGTAGTGGAATTGCTGGGTCAAATAGTATTTCTATTTGCAACTTTTTGAGAAAGCACCACACTGCTTTCCACAGTGGTTGCACCATTTTACACTCCCACCAACAGTGAATATGTGTTCCAGTTTCTCCACAATCTCACCAGTATTTATTTGCTGTTCTGTTAAATTTTTCTGGTCTTACTGGGATGAGATGATATCTCATAGTTGTTTTAATTTGCATCTCTCTTAGAGCTAGGGATTTTTAACATTTCTTCATGTGTTTGTTGGCCATCTGAATGTCTTCTTTGGTGAAGTGTCTGTTCATATCCTGTGCCCATTTTCCAATAGGGTTGTTTACCTTTATCTTGTGGTGCTTGAGTGTTCTATAAATTCTAGATATAAGTCCCTTATCAGAAACGTCATTACCAAATATTTTTTTCTTAGTCTGTGGCTTCCCTTTTTACACTGGTGGAGAAGTTTTTGGATGTGCCATAGGTATTTGATTCTTAGAAGGTCCCATTTATCTATTTTATCCTCTCCTGGTTTTAGGTTTCTAAGAATGCTTGGAAGACTTTTCAAGTTATAGATTAGTACTTCTGGAGTTCTTCCAAGCTTTTCACTAGTGAAGTTTATATTCCTTGGTTTTAGTCCTAGGTCCTTGATTCACTTTGAGGTGGTTTTTGTGTATGGTGTGAGGTGTGGATCTTGTTTCATTTTCTACAGATGGTTTTCCAATTTTGCCAACACCATTTGTTAAAAAGGCTGTAGTTTCTCCACTTAACTAATTTCATCTCCTTGGCAAAAATCAGTTGACCATAGGGAGATGGGCTGATTTCTGGGTTCTCAAAAGTGGTTTTTTTACATCAGGGTCCCAGGTCCCCCCACCATGTATGTGGGAGTACATCTGCTGCTTCTCTCTGCCTCTTCCTTTCACCCACAACTGAAGCAGCTTCTTCTGAGCAGCCCAGAATAAAGTGGGAGCTCAGGTCAGTCTGCTCTGGTTTTTTACAGGACCTACCTGTGTGGAGGATGGCCCTTCCACCTCCTGTACAGGCCCTCACAGTAGCCGCTGTCCCCACAACACTGATTCTCTTTCAGCTAATGGTGGGAGACGGTGAGCTTCTGAGGGTGCAGAATGGGAGCCCCCCTCCCAATGTCATCCCCATTTGTTCTGAGGTACCACTATCAGAGCCATAGGGAGCACATGCAGTGGCTCTACCCAGCTCTAAACTGAGCCCTGGCATGGTGTATGTGCTACTAGCTGAAAGGTCAGCCATTTGAATCTCTCAGCCATTTCTTGGAAGAAAACCAGGTCGCCTCCTCCTGAGGCTGTAAGAGACTGTGTGTAAGCAGCTATATGTAAAAGGCTGTAAAGATTTACAGTCCCGGACACCTGATGCAAGTCACTGTCAGTCAGCACCTGCTGGCATGACTCCCCAGGGCAGCTCCCAGAGCATTAAGAGTTGGTAAGAGACTTTTGTCTTCTGCCTCTTGGGTGGGCTCTCCTTCTCTAGCCTTGGGGCCCTTCTCTTTAGTCAGCTTGAGAGCCCTCAGCCTCTACCCCATCTCCACTCTGGTATCAGAGCATCAAGAGTGTGGGCAGTGGCCACCCGTGGAGTGAGTGTGGAGGTGGCCACCCTTGAGAAGTGGTCTGTGTGGCCTTCCTGGTGAGCATGCCTAGATGCGTGGGGCCACAGAAACTGATGCTTCAGGACTTAGTGGAGGAAAAGACAGGGATCAGTTAGACACAGTGGCCGCTGGGCTGGTCACGAGAATGCGTTTTGCAGCAGGGGGTGGAAGGGGAGAAGGAGAGATGTGGGGTCCTCCTCTGGGAAGTGACCAGGCCTAGTCTCTGTGAGGGCCTGATGGAGCCAGGCTGTGCAGGTCGAGTGAGCCTTGTCCCTCCCAGGACTGGCCTTCTATTTGCGGAGATGACTTGCATGAAAGCCATGTAACTAACACCCCAGCAGGCAGTGTGGCCTCTGCTTGTAGTTCAGAGGAGGGCTGGAGGTCAGCATCATGGAGGAGGAAGGGGACATCCACCAGACTTGTTGGACATAGGATTAACTCATTAAACATGGGATCACCAATGCTTAAGCAAGCATGCTATTTAGTTTTTTTAAGGCATTTAGTCGTGTTAATGAATGAACAAATGATTTGTTAGAGAGGAGATGGAACAAACTGCAAATCACTGCTGCCAAGGCCGTATTGATTCAGTGCACCACAAGGCAGAGTCCAGCTGCCCCATCGGGTTTCCTGCCTGCACAGTTTTACAGGAGCTGACCACCACATCTTTTTTTCAAAGGAGTGGCTGATGGGCTTAAACTGCTGATCACAGTGCCACAGGGGCCTGCTGTATATATGTATGTGTGTGTATATATAGTGTGTACCCTAGAATAGACACTAACCCATGGCTGACCCTACAGCAGGTGTTCACAGGCATGTGTGTGCTTATGCATGCGTGCGCACGCACACACACACACGTATGTATAAACCCCACTGCTGTCCAGTTGATTTTGACTCATAGCCATTCCGAAGAACAGGGCAGAACTGCCCTGCTGGCTTTCCAAGGCTGTAATCTTATAAGAGTGCACTGCCACACCTTCCTCTCGAACAGCTGACAAGTTCAAACTGCTAACTTTTTGTTTAGCAGCCAAGTGCTTTACTCACAGAGACACCAGGACTTTTTGAGAATGGAGGAGCATCTGATTAAGGTGGCCAAAGAGCGGATGTGGGGAGGCTTACAGTACGGATTGGAAGGGGGAGGGCTGAGACTAGGATATAGGGCTTAGTCCCAGAGGAGTTGCACCCCCCAGCTCCACTGGGTTAGGGCTAGCTGTTGAGGGGCTTGAATACCCATCCAAGTGCCTCTTCTGTGGGTCCTCAGCACATGCCTGTTCCCCTTCCGGCCAGGCCCTTCTCCTCCCCTTCTCTCTCCCACTCAGATATTTTTGGATACCCATGGAACTGTGCCTGTAAGTGGGCTCAGACAGGTGCAAGCAAAGCATGGCCTGGAGTTCTGGACCTACAGGAGTGGGTTGCTGCTGGCAGCTCAGTCCAGGAGCAAGCCAGCGGGAGAGCCCTGGGGCGTGGGAGCCTTCTCCTTCCCCCCCCAGGTTACTGCCAAAACTGTAGGCCCTGGTTTGTCTCCAAGTGGCCATTCTCTTAGGACCTAAGCCAGCCCGGTTGCCACCCATAAAATTTTCCCTAGATGGCAATAGGCTTGTCCTAAAGAACACAGCTCGGGGGTGTGCTTGATTTACTAGTCTGTGTCCCCAAAACTCTGAAATGTCTTGGTTAGTTTCTCCCTGCCTCACGTCTACCCTCTATATAGTGTCAGGCAACAGGCAGAACATTATCTTATTCAGCACTTATCTAGGAGGTTAAGCAGCTGGGATCTGAGAAAGGCTTTGGAACAAACTAGGGACAGGTCTCAGTACTTCCTCTGTCCCACAGAACATGGCATCAGTTCTGTCGTTACACGTGTGCCAGGGTGCATCCACTTCATTACTCTTCTCTTTCGCTCATTTTTCTTTCTGAATTAACTGCTCTGGCAAGACCTTTGTCACCCAAGGCAGCCCACTCAGGAGACAGAACATCCAGTCTGGATTTAATGTGGATTAATTCACTCATTAACTTTAGATCCTGGAACTTGGGGAGAGCATAGGGCTAATTTTGTCATCCCTTAACCTCCATGCTCCTTGTCATCCTATTTTATTCATTGAAATACTGATTTTTTGATGACTCTTTACACAGCAAATTAGGTTCCCATTTAACCATTTCTATATAACTTGTCCAATGGCATTGGTTCATTTTTCACAAATGTGTCAACTGTCTCATAATCTCTGTTCGGGTTGGTTGGTTTTCAGCGCTGTAGTTTCTCTGCCCACCTTGCTTTTTCCTCTTTGCTTTAGAGAAAATGTTGACCAGATGTTTGGTCTTATCTAGATGATGTGCTCAAGATAATGAGGTGTATTGTATGAGCTAATCTGTTACTTAAAAGATGATTGTCTATAAGCTAACCTCGTGGAGAGGTTTCAGTTTAAGGTTTATTCCCCCCCTTTTTTTTCTTCATATACTTTAAAAAAAATTATTTATTTATTTTTAATTTCAATGAACATCTACAAAGATTTTGGAATTCCATTCATTCATTGTTGCACTTTTCTCCTTGCCCACCCCACCCCCACCTCAGTTTAAGTTTTAAAGAGCATTTTAGGACAAAAGTCTCAGAAGGACCTCCAGTCTGAACCAAGACAGTAGCTTTGGAATTTTAAAAATCCAAATTCTGTTCCAGTTCTTGTTCTTGTTATATCAGGATTTTGGGTTTAGTTCTTCACCATAAAACTAGGAAAATAATGTCAACCAATATTAAGTTAAAAAAAGTAAACTCAACCTCCCCCCAAACAAAACCCACAAGGATGGTAATACTTGTCCAGTTCCCTCTCTAACAGAAGGAAATGACTATCAGATGTTTGCAGTATTATTTTAATAAGAAATTTTGTTATTATTTGGGTATTAATTTGCAGAGCAAAATTATTTTCCATTCAACTATTCCTACTCTCTTTGATTCATGAGATTGATGGCAATCCCCATGACATAACAGCACCTTTCTTGAGCCCTCCCCATATTTCCTGTTTCCATCCATCCTTTTCAGTCCCTGCCTGCTTTCTGGCCTTTATCCCTGGGCAAAAGCTGCCTTTGTTTCCTCTTGTGATTGGTTCTAGGGAGGGCACAGCTCTCTGGTGTTATTATTCATTCCGTCAATTGTTTGGGTTGGCTGAATTAGAATAGGTTTTGGGTATCAGATCTTTTCAAAGGTTATAAGACTCCGATAGTCTGATAGTAATGGCATGACACCACTGTTGAGAGTTAATGTGGCCGAAAATGTACAGACCTTGGGGAACCCTCCAGCATTTATTTAATTTTTTGTTGTGCTTTGAAGGAAAGTTTACAGAACAAACTGGTTTTCCATCTAGTCATTCATATGGCTCTATTTTATGACACTATCCTAGTTCTCACATTGTAATGGACTCCTCTCACTTGCTGCCTATGGTTCTTACTCCCCTTCACTCCTCTATCCGATCCATTTCTGTTCTGAGTTTGCTTCATGGACAGATACTGCCCTCTTACTTTGTATAATAGATTGCTTGAAGGGGTGTGACTGTTCATCTTATAAGCATGTCTTTTGTCTAACTGACAACTGAGCCACAAGAGTGAGTTCACATCCAGGCTCCCAAGTGGAAATGCTATAATTTTGGAGGGTTCCACCAGTCTCTGTCAGATCAGTATGTTTGGTCATTTTTATAATTTTTAATTTCATTTCACATATTTTACCAACTCTGTCCAGGACCCTCTACTGTGATCCCTCTTAGAGTTGTCAGGAGGGGAGCTCATCACCACTGTCCAGCATTTCTGGTCCTGCTCAGGACTGTTAATATCCGTTGAATTCTCTGTCCTCAAAGAGCTTATGCACCTGGACGGGAGAAGACTGGCTGTGCTCATGGTATGAACAGAGAACCATATAAGGCAGATGCCATCGGGGCTAAAAATAAGTCACCAAGAGCTTGGAGAGAGGAGGTGCCACATGCGTGGCAGCTGGGTGGGTGGACAGGAAGCTTTGTGGATGGAGGATTTTGCTTCAGATATCAGATGTGGATCCCAAGAGCGTGCGGACAGGGGCCTGAGCCTTGGGGCTGGAAAAGCTGCAAGAAGGTATGATTTCTGGGTTACCATGGGGCCAGGGTGATTTCACAGGCGTGACTTAGGTGCTGGTTGTGTGCCACAGCAAGTGACACACACTTGGTAGTTTAACACAGTGGAAATGTCTTCTCTCACAGTTAGGAGCCTGGACATCCAAACAGAAGCTATCAGCAGGGTACACTCCTGCTGAGGCTTAAAGGAAGCATCTGGAGAGTCCTTTCTTGCCCCTGCCAGCTTCTGGTGTCCCTGCTACAGTCTCTGCCTCATCTTCTCCCTGTGGTCACTCCCTTTTCTTATAAAGACACCAGTCATCAGCTTGGAACCTACCCAAACCCTCATGTTGGTGCATTACATGCTGGGCTGGTAACTGAAAGGTTGGCAGTTCAAATCCACCAGCTTCTCCACGGGAGAAAGATGCACCATCTCCCCTTGCAAAGTTTTTTTGAGGCTCCCCTAGCCTTAGAAACCCAAAGGAGGGTCTCCATCAATCAGGACTGACTCCTGTCAGTGTCCACTTTTTGATACTCCAAGATGAACTAACTATATCTGCAAAGAGCCTATTCCTAAATCTTACATTCTGGGATGACTGGTGAATGTGAATTTTTAGGGGACTGTTCAACTCATTATAGGTCCATTGCCTTAAACTCAGCATGGCTGTCCTCTTTAGCCCAATCCCATCTCCTGGACTTTTACGTTTGTACTTAGTGTGTGTGTGTGTGTGTGTGTGTGTGTGTGTGTGTGTGTAGGGTGTACGTTTACAGATCAAGTTATTTTATCATTTAACAGTATGTTGTTGTTGTTGTTAAGTGTAGTCGAGTACCATTCATTCATAGCTACCCTGTGAACAGCCAACCTGAACCCTGCCCTATCTATCCTGTGCCATCTTCTCCATCTTTGAAACATACAAGCCCATTGCTGAAGTCACTGTGTCAGTCCATCTCATTGGAGGCTCTTCTTTCCTTCACTGACCCCCCTCCCATCTTTCCACGCATGATGCCCTCTCCAATGAATAGCCTCTCCTAGCTACATGTTCAAAGTATGAAAGAAGAAACTTTGTCATCCTTGCCTCTAAGGAGCACTCTGGCTGCATCCTCTGCAAGATATGTTCTCTTGGTAGTCCATGGGATGTTCAGTACTCTTCTCCAGTGCCATGACTCAAAGCATCAATAATTCTTCTTTCATGCTTATTCATTGCCCAGCTCTCCAGTGCATACCAAGTGGTTGAGAAGACTATGGCCTGAATTAGTCACAGCTTAGTCTTCAAACTGACATCATTGCTCTTCAGCATTCTGGAGAGGTCCCTGACAGCGGACTTGCCCAATGTAATACGTCTCCTGATTTCCTCCTTCTGATATCAAGGGTATTGATTGTTGATCCTGGGAAGATGAATGTTGTTGTTATGTGTTGCTATGTTATGAGTCACCTTCAACTCATAGTGACCCTGTGTACAATAGGTCTGAAGCTTGCCCTATCTAGAGCCAGTCTTACTGACTCCAACACATCTAATCCCATTGCCCTAGTTACCATGTCAATCCATCTCATCTGGGATCTTCCTCTCCTGTGCGTTCCCTCCACCTTTCCAGGCGTGATGCCCTTTTCCAAAGATTGGTCCCTCCTGGGTATATGTCCAAAGTATGTGAGAGACAGCTTAAAAATTCTTGCCTCCCAAGGAGCAGTCTGGTTTCACTTTCTCCAAGACAGACCTATTTGTTCTCTTGGCAGTCCAAGGTATGTTCATGACTCTTCTCCAGCACCACAATTCGAAGACATCGATCTTTCTTCTGTCATCCTTACTCATTGTCCAACTCTCTGACACATAGCAACTAATTGCGAAGACCACGGCTGATGAGGTGCACCTTAGTCTCTAGACTGACATCACTGGTATTAAGTGCTTTGGAGAGGTCCCTAACAGCAGGCTTGCCCAGAGCAATTCATCTTTTGATTTCCTAACTACTTGTTAACAACCTCGATCTCTTTTCCATCTATCATGGTTCTGCCATTGGCCCTGTAGTGAGAATCTTTGTCTTCTTGATGTTGAGCATCAATTCATATTGAAGACTACAGTCCTTAACCTTCACAAACATTTCAGGTCCTCTTCCATTTCAGCAAGCAAGGTTGTATCATCTGCATAACCCAGGTTGTTGGTGAGTCTTCCTCCAATCCTGGTGCCACATTCCTCCTCATAAAGCCCTGTCTTCTGAATGATCTGTTGAGTGTACAGACTGAAGAGGTATGGAGACAGGATGTATCCCTGATGCACTCCTTTTCTGATCCCTGAACCATGCAATGTTTTCTTGCTCTGTTCTGATGATTGCCTCCTGGTCCGAGCATAGATTTCATGTGAGCACAATCAAGTGTTCTGGGATTCCCATTCCTCCCAAGGTTAGCCACAGTTTATTATGATCTACACAGTCAAATGCCTTTGCATAGTCAATGAAGCACAGACAGACACTCCTCTGAAGATGAATAGACACATTTTATTCCCTGAGTTGGTCGCAGTCTTTAGGTAGAACAGCACTCTTTACTTTCTCCTTGGGCTCCTTGTTTCCACCCATCCTTCTTTCTTGTCTCTTCTTGCCTTCTGAGTTTTGTTTCTGGGAAAATGCTGGCCCTTTGGTCTAATGCAGTTGGTTGATCTGAGAGTGTCTTCCTCATGGATGTTATTATTCACTCTGTGGCCACCTAGGATCTGGCAGAGTTTCCTTCTGTTGTGACTTACCAGCACTTAACAATAATTGTTTGTCCAAAAGGTGTTTCTAGGGGTGGACTCAGTTAGCCACTTGTTAAGGATTTGCTGGTTCTGAACTGTCTCCTCAGTGACAGTCTTCCACCTGGCCGAAGGGCCACCTGTTATCGTGGTACTCTCTCTGGTCCACAACCCACATAATTACCCCAGCAGTTCATCTCAGACTTGCTGCCACACTCAGGTCAAGCTCTCTGCGTGAGTGAGTAGACAGCTGGCCAAGGGCAGATGTTTCCAGGAGGCAGAGCCTAGGCTCTTGATGATGTTTGGGAGGCCAACAGTTGGCTCCCAGCCAGTACTTGAGATGCTGAGTGAGTGGTGGCATCTGGGTCCCACAGGTTGGTGTGAGGGAGGGATTGGTGGCCTGGGGACCAGCTGGCTGTATCCTCTTGGGTCAGTTTCACTTCTCAGTCCCCTCAGCCAGTATCCTTGAACACAGACACAATCAAGCATTAGGGCAGTCAGGTTGTGGAGGCATCTCCCAGACTCCTAGCCAAAGCTGCCCCAAATGAGAGATACTGAGGGAAGTATATCTTTGCCCTTTTTATAGTTTACTCCTGTCAGCGTCAGGGATCCTCGGGGTCTCCAATCAGAAGAGCAGGTTAGTGGGGTCTCCTTGTCGCCAGTGTCGGGGTCCCATCCCAGCCAAGGCTGGGCATCTATGTTTCTCTAAGCTGGTTGCCGTTACTTGTGTGCTTTCCATATCCTGTCCAGATCCTTCTCTGTGTGTAAGGATGTGCTCCAGAACTTTCCTTGCCTTGGGGTTCTCATGATTTTCTGAGACACCAACACCAGGGACACTTCTTTCAAGAGAACTCCACATATGTCCTGAGCTTTGTGTTCCCGGATCCTCCATCAGGTGCAGACTGTGTCACTGCCCACTGCACACACATGACTTGACTGCTGCAGGCTTCACTAAACCGGCCTCGCTGCAACCCAGGAGCTCCTGGCAGGAGCCCTGGACCCAGACCTCCTTGGGCTCTGTGATGTGTACCTGCTTGCCCTCCTCAAAGAGATGGAGTCTATGCAGGCGGAGCCCAGCACAGCCATCTCCCAAGCTTTCTGCCACTCCCAGACACAAAACACCAGCCTGCTTTGTGGGGGATGGAGTAGAGCTGCACCCCATGGAGTTTTCCATGGAAGTATGTGGCCAGGCCCTTTCTTCAAGGCACCTGTGGGTGAGCTTGACCCACCAAGCTTTAGGAACAATGTCTAATGGTGAGCATTTGTATATCTTTGGGCTTCTGAGCTGATTGAGATCCTTTAGCCAAATGAAAAATAGGTCTGTGGCATTTAATGACAGTTACTTGGCCCAAGGGAACACTGCTGGCTAATACTTTTACAACTCAGAAACCTGGCTTACCTCTTGCCACCACATTGAAGGAAGACCTGAGATTTTACCCCCACTTCTCATTCATCCCAAAATAGTCCCTGGGCTGAGGATATAGAGTCCTTGACAGTGACTCAAGTAAGTTACAGTTTATTCTTGTTATCTTTGGGTGCTGTCAAGTCACTTCCAATTCATGGTATTCCCATGTGGCAAAGTAGCTAGATCCCTTGGAGTTGCTGGTAGATTTAAACCAACATTTTGATGTGCAGCAGAGCACTTCACTGTTTGTTTACATAGTTTGTTGTTGTTTATTGCCATCAGGTTGAGCATGACTCATAGTGACCCTATGAACAAAAAGCCTGAAGCATTTCTATTACTAGCATCATTTATCAAAGTTCATAGAGTTTCCAGAGGCATGTTGTTTCGGAAGTGAATGCCACTCCTGCTTCCAAATTACATAGTTTAGTTGGAGAAACATAAACTGGGAATGGGTGGATGGGAATGTTGTCATGATGTAGTCATTCCCTTTATGAGAACAGATGTAAGGCAAATGATTCCTGGGATGAGATGAGATCTGATTTCCTTGATGAGATTTTGTATAAGCAGCCAATCAGTAGAAAGGAGTTTCATTGGAGGAGCGGCCTATATTGAATATATATGTCTGGCTAAGCTTGGTTGTCATTGCTTGATCTGGGTACTGCATCTGGCTGGTTATCTCTGGTTCTTGGAATTGAACCAGCAGGCTTTCCTTACCTGAAGACCTTGGACTTATTGATCTCTGTAGGTATGTGAGTTGGAAGAATCCCCTCTCGTCAAGATAACTTGCTAGCTTCGTCAAGTTACTATAGCAATGCGTTTAAGCGTGACAGGGAGACGAAGCTGCAGGACAGGATAAGGTTCAGATCTGTTGTTCAAAGGATCTCTGAGTTCTGGTTGGCTTGATGACATCTGACAACAGCAGCAAGCACATGAGGCATTTGGTTGAGATAAATGTCTTTCTATATAAGTATCATAGTGCCCTGGTGGTTTAGTGATAAGAAATTGTGCTGCCAACTCAAAGGCACAGAGTTCAATCCACCAGCTGCTCCATGGGGAAAAAAGGTGTCTTGCTGTGTAGTTGGCTGCCTCAGAAATCCCGCTAGAGGCTCAACTGTGAGTGAGTTCTGATTCAATGGTACATAGCAACAGTGCTAACATCATAGACGTATCATTGGTTTTGCTTCTTGAGAGAGCCCAGCCTGAGCTAAGTGGTGTGGACTGAGAAGGCCTTCTAGAGGAGGTGACAGTGGGTGAAAAACCAGAAGACGAGCAGCCAGTTGTGCAGCCTGCTGGCCCAGCACTGAGGCTGCAGAGATGGTCATGAGTGTGTGCTGCATGGCTGGACAGCAGGAAGAGCCTTTCTTCATCTCTGCTCCTCTCCTGGGCTGTAACCCCACTGCAGCCAGACTGGACAGTGTGCCTCCGCTACATAGATCCTCCCTTGTCATGCAAAGGATGCCCACATTCTGCAGATTCTGCACCTTCTGACCCCATTTCCCTTTTAACTCTACCCTTTCTTTACTAACCAGAGTGCCTGCATGAGATTCTGGGGAAATGTTTAGATAGAAAATACAAGGCAGTCCATCCAACTGGACAGCCTTGGCAATTGACAGGCTTAACCGGGCCTTAGAGGAAGAGGAGAATGGAGGGCACTATTATTTTTTTAAAAAATGGTTAATTGATTTTATTTTTTTTTATAATTTTTTATTTTTTTTTACAGAGGTTTTGGATTTCCATTCATTCATTCATTGCTGCAATGTTCTCTCCCTTCCCACCCCTCCCCACCAGCTCGCTTCCCCCTCCGAAGAGAGAAAGAAAAAAAAGAAAAAAAATTCCTTCATTAGTATACAATTCCCACGTCCCTTCCCCCCACCCCCCACCCTGAGTACACTTCTCTATGCAACCTTAATTCTGGATTCCTGTGCTAACCATAATACTCAATCATATATCACTTCTAATCTGTTCTTTCCCTCATCTGTTTCAATACAATATACATAATTTATCCAGTTTTTTCTGTCATACCCCCACCCTGATGTCAGACCCATTCTACAACAGTGGCACCATGCAGTATTTGTCCCTTTGTGACTGAGATATTTCACTCAGCATAATGTCCTCCAGGGTCACCCACTTTGAATAATATTGCATGAGTTCCTTGTTTTTCAATGCTGCGTAGTATTCCATTGTGTGGATATACCACAGCTTCTCTATCCATTCATTTGTTGATGGGCCCTTAGGCTGCTTCCAACTCTTTGCTATTGTAAACAAAGCTGCAATAAACATGGGTGTGCAAATATCTGCTTGGATGTCAGACATGGTCTCTCTGGGGTATATTCCCAGTAATGGGATTGCTGGGTCAAATGGTATCTCTATTTGCAATTTTTTGAGAAAGTGCCACACCGCCTTCCACAATGGTTGCACCATCTTACATTCCCACCAACAGTGAATAAGAGTTCCAGTTTCTCCACATCCTTGCCAGCATTTGTTGCTTGCTGTTCTGTTATATTTTGCTATTCTTAATGGGGTGAGATGATATCTCATAGTTGTTTTGATTTGCATCTCTCTTAGAGCTAGGGACTGTGAACATTTCTTCATGTGCTTGTTGGCCATCTGAATGTCTTCTTCGGTGAAGTGTCTGTTCATATCCTGTGCCCATTTTTCTATTGGATTATTTACCTTTATCTTATTGTGGTGTTCAAGTATTTTATAAATTCTGGATATAAGTCCCTTATCTGACAAGCCACAGACTGGGAAAAATATTTGGTAATGATTTTCTTTTAAGTGACATCAGTGATGTTCATCATATTGTGTAGCCATCTCTCTTTCATCTTCTGTTTCTCCTCTGCCTTCCAGAAGTCCCATGAGCTCTGGGGCATCCTACTAAACTGCTAAACAAAAAGTTGGTTATTTGAATCCACAAGCTGCTCTGAAGGAGTGAGATGAGGCTGACCGCTTCCATAAAGATTGTTGTTGTGACTCATAGTGACCCTATGTACAACAGCACTGAGCCCTGCTGCATCCTGTGCCAACTTTATTATTTCCAACACCTCTACCCTCATTTCCTCAGTCACTGGTCAATCCATCTCATCCAGAGTTTTCCTCTCTTGTGCTGTCCTCCACTCTTCTAAACATGATGTCCCTCTTCAGGGACTTGTCCCTTCTTGCAGCATGCCCAAAGTATGTTGGACGAAGAATCCTTGCCTTCTAGGAGTAGCCTTGTTTCACCTTCTCCAGAACAAACCTATTTGTTCTCCCGGTGATCCATGGTATGTTCATTACTCTTCTCCAGCACCACTGCTCAAAGGCATCAATTCTTCTATCATCCCTAGGCATGGTCCGGCTTTCTGATGCATAGTAAGTAATTGTGAAGACTGTGGCCTGGATCAGGCTTACCTTAATCTCCAGACCAGCATCGTTGCTCAGTCTTGGAAATCCTGTGGGTTAGTTCTGCTCTGTCCTTTAGGGTTCCTGTAAATTTGGTCATTAACAGCTCCTGTTTCTCCTATCTGCATACCTAGCATGTGCCCCAAAACACTGATAACTTTTGGGTATCAGCTCCTGTTGGTCACCTGTGGCCTTGAAGCTGAATCCTAGCCGGGGTCAGGGCCTTGGCCGACCCCCTGAGACGGGAATGGCCTCCTGTAGGGCTCTTCCTTGGGGTCTGCCTCTGCTGTGTGCGGAGTGGACACGTACAGGGGGAAGCCCAAACACAAGGTTCTTGGAAACTAGTATGTACCATCATCCCCTGGAAGATGGTGCTAAAACAGACTCTCAGGGCATTTTCTTTTGACAGCTCCTATATGACCCTACCAAGGCCAGGGCAATCCATTCATGCAGTTCCCACGGGGATCTTTGCAGGAGGTCAGTGCCAAGGGCAGCAGCGAGGGTGGGCAGAGCAAGGGTCCATTGCACACGCTGTCCAACTCAGGTCTGGACTTGCCTCAGAGCTGGTTCTTGTATGTGAGAGCTGTGAGTGCTCTCTGCGCACGGTCCTGAAACTGACTAAACCTATTGCCAGTGAGTCCATGATGACTCCCAGTCACCTGCATGTTACAGGACAGAACTGAGCCCCAGGGTTTGCTTGACTGTCGTCTTTAAGGAAGCACATATCAGATCTATCTTTCCTGGAGTAATGGTGCGTAGTTTTTGTTGTGGTTAGTTGATGTTGCTATTAGGTGCCATTGAGTAGACTATGATCATAGAGACCTTCTGAATATCAGATCTGAACCTTGACCTATCCTGTCCCATTCTCAGCATCTCTGATAGGCTGAGCCTGTTGTTACAGACACATAGATCTGCCTTGGTGAGGGTCTCCTCTCTTTCTTTGACCCTGTACCTTTCTCAGTTTGATGACTTTTTCCAAGAACTGGCCCCACCTGACAATACATGAGAAAGTACATGAGATGGTTTCACCCTCCTTGCCTCAAAAGAGCATTCTGGTTGTATTTCCTCTAAGATAGGATTTGTTTGTTCTTTTGAAAGCACATGGGATATTCAAGTGCTCTTTGCTGACACCAAAATTCAAAGGCATAAGCATCAATTCTTATTTGATCTTATTAATTTTCTAGCTCTCAGATGCATAGGAAGCAAGTGAAAATACCATAGCTTGGATCAGATAAACCTTAGTGTTGTGTTTTTTGTTTGTTTGTTTGTTTTTTTGTTTTTTTTCCCCCTTAGTCTTTAAAATGACATCCTTGCTCTTTAGTGGTTTGGAGATGTCCTTGATAACCGATTTTCCCAATGGAATATATAGTTTGATTTCTTTTTTTTTAATTTTTTTTTGGTAGTTTGATTTCTTGACTACAGTTACCAGGGGTGTTGATTATGTATCTAAGTGAAATGAAATTGTTGGCAATTTCAATCTTTTTTACAACTATGATGTTTCCTATTGGTCCAGTGAGGAATTTTGTTTTTATTTTCAGATGATTTAATTCATATCGATGACAATAATCTGATTTTCTGCAGTAGGTATTTCTGGTTCTCTTCACTTTCTGCAAGCAAGATTATGTGATCTGCATAACAAAAGCTGTTGATGAACGTTCCTCCAATCCTGATGCCATGTTCTTCATACAGTCTAGCTTCTTGAATGATTTGCTTAGCATGCAGATTGAGTAGGTATGGAGAAAGGATACATCCCTGACATATGCCTTTCTTGATTTTGAACTATGTAGTATTCCCTTGCTCAGTTTGGACAACAGCTTCTTGGTTTATGTTTAGGTTTCATATGAGTATAATTAACTATTCTAGGATTCCCATTTTTGTCAGTGTTGCCACCCAGGGACTTTGACCTGAAAGAGGAGGTACAATGCTATTGTGAACTCTCAGTCCACCTAGCAGATGGGTGCTTTGGGAGAGTATCTGCCAGCCCCTACATGGAATACTGTAGACACAACTTTGTTTTAAGATACTGTTTAAGTACTTGGGCATTAATGGAACTTTATCTCTAAGTGCTGTTCTGACAGATAAATCTCAAAGGGCTGCTGCACAAACAAATTTATTTTTCTCACAGTTCAGGAGCCTAAAAGTCTGGATTTAGGGCATCAGTTCTAGATGAGACTTTGTCTTTCTCCTAGCTCAGGATAATGTTCTTGATTATCTTCATGTGTCATGATGTCTATCTTACCTATCTCTGCTCTCTTAATCTGCTCCTTTTACGTTTTTCTAAAAAAGATTGACCCATAACACACCTTACACTGATAAGATTTATCAACATAGCATTTTTCATCCTTCCCATTTTTTAAAATTTTTTTAACAATTTTATTTTATTAATTTTAATGAACATTTACAGAGATTTTGCATTTTCATTCATTCATTGTTGCACTTTTTTCTCTACCCCCCCCCCCCAATTTCGCTCCTCTCTCTGAAAAGCAAAAGATAAACTTCTTCATTGGTATACAATCCCTCCGACCCCGACCCTGCCCGCCACCCCCCCTCCGCCCCAAATGCACACCACTATGCAACCTTAATTCTGGATTCCTGTAATCATCCTTCCCATTTTTGTAAATGACGTAAATGTCAGCAGGCTGATTCCAACCCAGCACTGTAAGATGGAGTAACCCTGTAGGATTTCTGGGCTGTAGACTCTGCAGAAGCCGCTGCCAGTTTACAGAGGTGAACTTTTGGTTAGTAGCTGAGTGCTTAACAACTGTGCCACAAGGGCTTCTTAACCACAGGTTATAACAAACCACAGGTTATAATTCATAACAAAGACAGGGGGGTTAAAGGTGATGGTCAATGCTGATAGAGTAAGGACCCCTAGTATGCGGGGCTCAATGATGAGGTGAGAACTGTAGGTCAGAGTGAGCTGGGACTACGTGGATTCAGGCAGTGGGAAGTATAGGTTGGCCCTTGGGGACACAGGTTGGAAATTTCCACTTCCTTTTTTTAAAAAAAAAATTATATGGCCATTTCTATTGACTATTTTATTGAACAGTATAAATCTATACATTTCCAAGATAAAAACAGTGTGTGTGCCAATTACCCACTGAAAACATGTAGCTGTACAATCAATACATACACATCTGTACATACATTCTAGACGAACACATCAAGGTCAGTGATGGTCTCCCAACTTTTCTATAAATTTTCTGTGTCAATCCTTAATGGTCCAAGTTTTTGAGTACTCACTTTGTTCTTTTTTTAATGATCTTTATTTATTAATGATTTTTAAATGCAATATATA
>NW_006399959.1:1570608-1616479 GCF_000299155.1 Elephantulus edwardii
TCCACTTAATTTCCCCCCTCATTCATTCATTGTTGCATATTTTCCTCCCTGCCCCCCCCAGTTCATTTTTCTCTTTGAAAAGGAAAGAAAAAAAGCTTTCATTGTTCTACAATGTTATCCAAGTCCACAATCCACTTCCTGATATCACTTTGCAGCTCTTCAGCATGTGAGTGTTGATGCTCCTGCCCCAAGGGGATGTGGAACCCTGCAGGCCCAGCGCTTGCCCTGGTGATGCTGTTGACTTAGGAGGAAAGGACACACTACAGTCCTTAAGGTCACAGCACCCTTGCCATGGCTTGTGCCTTGTCACGTGGTGCAGTGTGGATAGTGGTAGGTCCTGAAGGAGCCATGTGGTCTGGGATGGGGAGGGCCAGAGAATCATGGAGGGAGAGGGACGTAGTAGTCTGGGCTAGTGGGACCAGCTTAGATGGCATCTGTTGAAAACTGTATGGGGCGCAGTATGAGCTATGAGGGAACTGTGCTCAGCTTCTGGGTAAGGATTACAGCACCAGTCAAGCCCTGGGGATCTGCTGGACTGCTCGGCTTGCTGGTGCTCCTCAGACGCCAGCCTGGGGACTGTGACTTTGGAATGTGCCTTTGCCCTGCCCTCTCTAGCTCTTGCCCTTTGCACTGATCTTCCTTTCTTTGGGGGAGCTCCATGGGAACTAAGAAGTAGATGACCTGCCCTGGCCTTAGACATGGCCTATGGAGGCTCCCTAGTGGGCTGAGGAGAACTTATCTAGTTTCAGTATTTAAGGAGAGTAGGCTAGGTGCAGAGAAGGCCCTGGTGACAGTTCCCACCGAGGCGTTCTCAGGAGCTGTGTTCAGTTTAGTCATCCATAAAGACTGTTCCTGAGAGTAGAGGTGTCCCATAGGGAACCCCAGTCTGAGCCTGGCTGAGCTTTCTACTTCTAGAAGCTCTTTTTGCAAAATTGTCAGTAGGATACATAAAAGTAAAAGTTGGGACCTTGAGTATAAACATTCAAAAGTAGAACTCATCAGCCCTGAAATTGGTGAAGTCCTCTGGGACAGAAGGGGAAGTATCTGACCTTGTGGTGTCTGAACAGCACTTTTTCTGGAAGGATCTATGGGCCAAGGCTCACAAGGTAGGAAGAACAGTGACGTCTTTTTGCTGCCCCAGTCTTCACACTTGACTTGACCTCCCTAACTTAGGAGCTTCTCCTTGGAGCTGAGTTGGGAACAGAAGTGTCTCTGGTTTTCTTGGCAGCCAAGACTTCGGGGAAGAATTGGCTTGGTGCTTTGAGCCGCCCAGCATCTTGGTTCCAGAGCCTCTACTCCCTAACTCTGCCTCAGGGGTGGAGGTGACACTGGAGAAGGCTGCTGTAGACTGCTGTGTGAGGCTCCTCACTGACATACAAAGCTGGATTCTGGATTCTACTGAGTGAAATGAATAAGGTGCTATTGAGTTGGGATCACGGGGACCCTTTGCTTTTCAGGCCACATTCTGAGCTATAGGCTTATAAACTGGGTTTCTGGACTCATCCCCTGACTTTCTTAGGAAAAGGATGCCAAGGCCATACTGGAATCACCAGTGGTCTCCTGAGGATTCTGCTGCGTTTTCCAAGTGTTCTCAAGGTCCCCTGATTGTTGTCTGCATTCGACACAGCCTTGGAAAGCCAAGTGTGTTGGTGAAGGATCTATTGGGAGAGTTCCCTTCTGTGCTTTTGTGTTGGAGTGAAGAGTAGGGTCAGGACACGGATGGATGGAAGGGAGCTAGGAGATTATGAGGAGACAAGAACTGGCATGTTGCCTTGGAAGTTTCTGAGAGAACAGGATGAGAGTTGGATGTTAGTTTGGACAAGGTAGGACAGCTCAGGCCACTTCCTTATTCCCAACAGCTGGAGGCTCATGGGGATCCAGGATGCCCCAGGGTGTCAGCAGCTTCTCACCTGGGAGATGGGGACAAGGAGTGCCTGGCAGAGAGGCCCTCCCAAAGAATCAGAGGAGCAGGTTGAGCACAGGAGACGAAGACCCCGGATGAGATGGACTGATACAGTCATTTGACTCTCATCCAAAGCTTTGGTCTTTCCAGTAGATGAGTTTGGGATTTGGCCTGAATCTTTGCTTTTCTAGGGAAGAATGGTGATTTTATCAGGTGCTCCAGATATTTGGAGAGGGCTGGTGGAGTAGGCCTGATGGTTTCCTGTGATAGATGAATAAACTTAGGCTCAGGGAGAGTAAGGGCCAATATAGTTAGGAAGACAAGAAGGAGAAAAGCCCAGCTTCCCAGTGGAGCATAGGTCGCGAGAGACAGGGCAAGGGTGAGTGCCACTTGGGACCAGGGTGGTATGGCAGAGGATAGCTCAGAACTGTGGTGGGTATAGGCTGGGGAAGATTTCAAGTATACTTTCCAAGTTCAAGAACCAAGTAGACATTCTTAGGCTTCCCTGGTGTTGAGTAAGGTGATCTAGTCCTATCATTGCTCACATCACCTGCAAAGCCTGAGAAGACCATGACCTTAACCCGAGGGACTAAGGGTTAGGTCTGACTCGTTTGGGCCTCTCCTTGCCTGGTGCCAAGATGTTAAACCATCGTAGCCCTTCCCCACAGAACTTGGAGAGATTTTCTTTCTTGGGGCTGTGGCTGTGGTGGGGGAAGGCGGCCACCTGCCTCAGTCTGTCTAGAGTCCAGCCTGAAGCCCTCCCCTCCCTCTCCTGCTCCTGGAGCTCTCACCTCTGCTTGGAGGCAGTCTGACCTGCTGGCGTCCACAGACTTGGAGCAGAGCTGTCCCAGGGGCAGCTGGGTATTAGTAGATGGCCCTTTCTAATACAGGCAGACTTTGCTTGTATAATCGTGCTTCTCTTTATTGCACTTTCTTTTGCTTCAAAGAGATTGTGTGTTTTACAAGTAAAAACTGTGGCAACCCTTGAGCAGTCCCTTGTTGCTACTTTTTCAACTGCAATGTACTCATTTCCTGTTTCTGTGCTCCATCTTGGTGATTCTTGCTGTATTTCAAACTTTTTTTTTTAGAATGCAACTCTGTCATTTTTTTTTAGCAAATGGAAATTAAATCTATCTCCCCCTCAACCTCTTCCCACAACAGAAAAGCCCACCATTTAAAACATGCAATTTCTTTTGCTACTGCAAATAAAATAATGCCATCTGTCTGAAGTAAAGAAAACCAAAACCATAGGACAAAGGATGAACATCTTCAGAATCCAGAAAAAAAAATGAACTGAAGGTGATTGTGGGTACTTGATTTTTTAGCATTTCAAACTTTATCATCATGGTGTTGCACACTGGGTAGGGTACAGTAGAGTGTAAGCATAACTTTTCTGTGCACTAGGAGACCAAAACATCTGTGTGACTTGCTTTATTGAAACACTCACTTGATTCCTGGTCTGGAACTACACTAGAAATGTCTCTGAGGTCTGCCTGTGATCATTTCACACTGAGAGGTTTGAGAGTTATGCTCTTGTTTTTCCCAACAGTATTTGCCTTTCAATAGTGAATTCTCATCCACATTTTTTCATTCTTTGGGCAATGGTATACATGCAATGGCTATGGAATTTGTGGTCATTTCTCTCTTTTATCCCAAACTAAGAATTTCCAAGAATTAGGTATGGGGTGAGGAGCAAAAAAATTCCATCAATCCTCTGAACTTCATCAGTTAAAAACAATTGAAGTCTTCAGCAACCCTCCCCCCCCCCCCCCGCAGCAACCCTTTTTAAAGAAAGAGGAGAGAGAGTCAGCTAAGGAGTTGCTGTCCTTTCGAGGTAAACAGAGCTCCTTTGGCTCAGTGAATGGGCAATGAGGTGAGGAGTTGATCAGAGAGTTCATCTATCATGCCAGCCCATTGCTAACTAGTGTTAACTAGTCCTATAGCTTTGGGAAAGTCACTTAGGAGCCTTTTCAGTGAAATCAAACTAGTTGGTCTTAAAGGAGGTCTTTTGACCACCGATCTTGTGCTCTGGTCTGATTAACATCTTTGTCATTTGTACTCTTTCTGCTTTGTGAACCATTTTTGGGCTAGTGTCCAGCTAGGAACAAGCTGTTCTGGTGAAATTAGATTTTATTTTAGAGTTTTGTCAGTTGGCCAAAGGAATCCTCCAAGAATGGAGACCCTTCTCCCCATTCTAGTTTTCTCTTGCCAAGAAGAGGGAAGGTCCTGGAGGGGACATCCAACTCTTGCATTTGACCAGCACTTGTCTTCTAAATTTCTTATTGGCTGTAGAGTTGCCTGAAGGTGTCATCCCAGCATGAGTGGACAGAGAGCCCTGAGCAGTGTATGTTGACTTTGTGGGATAAAATAAAGGAAACCATGATGTCAGAGAAGACTGCTGACCACTGACTTAGGAATGTCCAGAGGCAAAATTTCAACAAGACTGGGTTAGCCTTCTGGCTCCTGTTACGGAAACTCTGCTCTCAGAGGCCCATGGGCTGTAGCCTTATGAGCTATCCCAGTGTTGAGCAGCTGGACTGGAAACAAAAGACTGAGGACTTCTTACAGGCCCATGGCTGCCATCCCTGACCCCTTGACAGTAGTGTCCAGGGCTTGAGTTAGAAAGTTAAATACCCCACCCCCTAACTCCACAGGACTTACTGATGACTCATTTATAGAACTGTGTCTTCATAATCAGTTCAACTGATTGCTTTAAAATTGGAACCAACTTATAGCTGATCCTCCAGCAGGTTTTCAGAGGCTATAAATTTAACAGAAATTTCTCCAGTGGAGCAGATGGTGGAGTGGAACCATCTGCCTTTCAGAGCTTCCTGTTTTTATAATAGTCTCACATAACTTACTAATGTGTGACTTGGATTTGATGGGTTCCATACAAAAAGACCATGATATTGCCTGTTGGTCAAATGACGAGAATGTTTTTAATTTCCTTGTTGTTGAGATGTAATCCATATTAAAGCCTTTGATCTTCTGTAAGTGCTTCAAGTCTTACTGAAGTTATTTTAATGCTAGATGGAGGATCCAAATTGTCAATTATTTCATTTTACTTGCCTTCACAAGAAATCAAAAGACATGTTGCATTGGGGAAATCTGCTGTCAAGGACCTCTCCAAACTGCTAAAAAAAAAAATCAAGGATATTAGTTTAAAGATGATTGTGAGCCTGATTCAAGCTATGCTATTTTCACTTGCTTCCTATGCATCTGTAAGTTGGACAGTAAATAAAGAATACCAAAGGACTGATACCTTATACTTTTTAATTGTGGTGTTGGAGAAGAGCATTGAATATCCTGGGTGTTGCCAAAAGAACAAACAAGTCTGCCCTGGAGGAAATGTAACCAGAGTGCTCTTAGATAGTGAAATTTCATCTCACTTTGAGCATTTTTTCAGGAGGGTTTAGTTCTTGGGAAAAGACATCATGATTTTTATTTTATTTTTTTAAATTATAATGGAAGTTTACAGAGACTTTGGATTTCCATTCATTCATTGTTGCACATTTTTCTCCCTGCTCACCCCTCCCCACAGTTTGCTTTTCTCTTTGAAAAGTTAGAAAAAAAAATGCATTGTATAATTCCTCCCCCCACCCTGCATCTACTCTACTGTGCAGCTCTCATTCTGGACTCTCGTCAAGACGACAATACTTAATCATATATTCTTCCTAAACTGTTTTCTCCCTCATATGTTTCAATGCAGTATACATTATTTATCCCCTCTTAGTTTCTCCCCGCAAGTCCGATGTCTCACCAGCTTTACAACAGTGGCATTATGCAGTATTTGTCCTTTTGTGACTGAGATATTTTACTCAGCATAATATCCTCCAGTGTCACCCATTTTGTATAATAATTCATAAGTTCCTTGTTTTTCAATGCAACATAGTATTCCATTGTGTGAATAAACCACACCTTCTCTAGCCATTCATTTGTTGTTGGTCATTTGGGTTGTTTCCAGCTCTTTGCTATTGTGAACAAAGCAGCAATAAACATGGTGTGCATTTATCTGCTTGGGTGGCAGTTATGGTTTCTTTATGGTATATTCCCAGTAGTGGAATTGCTGGGTCAAATGGTATTTCTATTTGCAACTTTTTGAGAAAGCGCCATACTGCCTTCCATAGTGTTTGCAATTTTTTTTAAAAGTCATCTTGCTAGGAAAGGTGAGAGGGTCAGAGAAAAGAGAGGGAATGAGATTGATTGTCACAGTGACTGCAATGGCTTGAGCATAGTGGAGATTATGAGCATGGCACAAGATAGGGCAAAGGAGGTTGAGTTCTATCTAGCTTTGTTGCTCATAGTTACTATGAGCCATGTTGGATTTGATGGCACTGACAATAACAGTATCCAAAAGGTTGGGGAATCATGTAGAGGAATAACCTTGTTTAGAAAGACTATATGGAGACTGGAGCAGGCTGGAATTGTTTTTCCATTACACTCCATGAAAAAAAAAAATGTACTGACGTCCAGAGATGTTGATTTCCAACCCAAGTTAACCCTCCATCAGGTTTCAGGCTATAAGTCTCCATAGAAAACCTTCCTGTTTTCTCCAGTGTAGTGATGGTATGTGAACCATCGACTTTGGTTGACAACCCGAGATATTATGCATTATGCCACCAGCACTCTCTCACTTGAGTCAGACATCTGTGCTTGGAAAGCTACGGGTCTGCCCTGGGTCCTCAGTCTGAGTTCTAGCTTATATGTCTGGAATGAGTGATTTAAGTAAGACTCAACAGCTTAACTCTCTTGTCTCTGGTTCATCACTTCCTTCTGTCAAGGGAACTTAATTCAGCTGCTAAACAGAATGCTGACAGTTGAACCCCCAGTGGCTGAGATGGAGAATGATGGAGGCAGGCTGCTTTCATAAAGATGGAAACACCATGAGGCCATTCTGCTCTACCCTAGAGGGTTGTGTGCATCAGTATGGACCCAGGGACTGAGGTTTTGGCTTTACCTGCCTCAGACGACTGTAAAAGGATTAAGAAGAACACAGGCAACAAAGTTCTTGAATATCAAGTCCAGTAGGGAACCAAGGAGTTGTCTGACTCAGTGGTATCACAACCTGACTAGCAAAGGTGTTGTCAGCAGGTCTTTGTAGGAGGTGGAAGTGGAGGAGGAAGGAACTGTAATCTTCAACCCTTCTTCCCCCTTAGACCAGATCCAGTTGGAGAAGAGCTGCTGAGTGGCAAGCCCAAGGGATTACAGACCACCACTTTTTGGTCTTCTCTGTCACCACCATGCAAACTTTGACTTTCATAGAAAACTGTTTGAAATTCACGAGGATGTAGAAAAGGACCTCTGGTGGCATAATGGGCTATGCTGCCCTGTTAATGGAAAGGTCAGAGATTTGAATCCCCTTGAGAGAAAGATGGACAGTTTCCTCTCATAAACCTACAGCTCAGAAACCTAAGGGAGGGTGGCTAGGAGCTGGATCAGCTAGGCGCCAGTGGATTTGGGCTGAGGCATGGGAAGACAGGCTGAGAACAACGGTGGAACTCTTGTTTGATGTGTGACCCTGAGCAAGTCACAGAGCTTCTTAGCTGGAGTGTCCTCCTCTCTGGTCACACCAATGCTCTGGCATCACCACACTCAACATCCACTTGGAAGCACCCTGGCATCAGGTGAGAGTGGAAAGAAAAGTTGAGTGTTCTTGGGGAAGAGAAGAGTGAGCAGGCCTGGTGCTCCTACTCACCTGTTGTAAGCCCTGGAGGACTGTCCTTCCATGGAAAGGTGGATGGTACAGTGTCATGTTGGGAGAACAGGAGGAACTGGTTTATGCTGGTTCTTCCCAGAAAGCGTGGACTCACAGGCCTACCCATGAACTGGGGGCTGCTATTCAAGGCACCTGATGCAGGCGGCAGAGGCCGTGTGCTGGCCCAGCTGACTTGGCAGCAGCTCATACAGTAGTAGGGTACTGTGTATTTTGTACTGTTCTCAACTTCCCAGAGGCTCAGCCATTGAATCCTCTGCACCCCCACTTTGTCCTCCAGGCACCCATAGGGGACTGGTCAAAGAGAGTGCCACCCTATGCTAGGGAGGTGAGCTTGAGAGGGAAAGGTATGGCTTTGATTAAAGGGACTAGAAATTAATTTAATGCAGGTCTTCAAATTGGCCCCTTCTGCTTCCACTCTTAGCCAAGATAGGCAGAACCAGAGTTCACTATTTAGCAACATCCTCAGGTCATCCTTATGTTTACATAATCATCTAGGGATTTATAAGAATCAGCTGGAGATCTTGTTAGACTGCAATTCGGACTCAGTATTTCTGGGATTGTTGTTTGTTGTTGTTGTTAGGTGCCTCCAAGTCGAGTACAATTCTTAGTGATCCTATGAACAAAAGATCTGAACCCTGTACCATCCTCAGACTTCCTGACACACAAAAGCCCATTGCAGCAATCACCCCATCAGTCCACCTGGTCAAGGGTCTTCCTCTACTTCACTGACCCTTCCTGGCATCATGTCCAAAGTATGAAGCAAAGCCCCATCATTCTTGGCTTCAAAGAGCACTCCGGCTGCACCCTCTCCAAGACATATTTATTTGTTCTCTTGGCCGTCCATGGGATGTTCAGTGCTCTTCTCCAATACCACAAAAGGCATCAATAATTCTTCTGTCATCCTTATTCACTGTCCAGCTCTCAGATGCATAGCAAGTGGTTAGAAAAGCCATGGCCTGAATCAACTAGGGTAGAAAAGCAAATTCTCAGCAGGTGATGGAACTGGAATAAATTTCTTTGAAGTTCTGGTTTGAGTTGAGGTGAGACTCTGGAACCTTCTGGCCCTGGAGACAAAATGAGGCCAATGGTCCAGCGCTTCCTGAGGCCCGTGCTCAGGGGGCCAGCTTGTTTCATTTGGAGGCTCTTGGTCCCAGAAGTTATTTTTATCCCAGGAAAGAATGTCATAGGGCATGATACCATCATCCTTCGTCTTTTTAACTGTAAACTGTTGAGCAGCAGTTCAGGGGTCACTCAACACTCCTTGGTAAACCCGAGGAGGTTCAGATGTACATATGCATTCCCCCAAATATGTGTACTGGGCTTTAGGAACAGGAAAGGCCTGACAAGTGCCTTGGTTCTTTGTCTGCTTTGGAACCCTGCATCCTACACCTTCACTGGGAACAGAGCCTCTGGAAATGCCATAGTAGGCCAGACCCTTAGTCCAGTGGCTCAGCATGACCCACAGGCAGGCAGCAGGTGCTTGTGGAAAGGATTTGATCCCCTAGAGGAGGGGCACTGAGAGACTTGAACTAACGTAGGAGCCACTCAATGAGCATTCTAGTGTTGGGGGCCTGGAGCAGAAGCCTCATTGTGAGGTGCCATCAAGTTGACTACAGCTCATAGCAGCTCTCCCTGTGAACAGCAGACCTGACCTTTGCCCTCCACTACACCGTCCTTTCCATCTCTGCCCTGTGCAAGCCCACAGTAGGAATCACTGTGTCAGTCTATCTTGTTGATGGTCTTCCTTTCTTTCTCTGTTCTTATATATTTACCAGCATGATATCTATTTCCAGGGACTGTTACTCCTGAAAATCCAAAGTAAGTGAGCTGGAGTTTCACCATCCTTGTCTCTAAGCAGCACTCTAGTTGCACTTATTCTAGTTGGTTTGGGTTTTTGGCAATCTGTGGTGTATTCAGTACTCTTCTCCCAAACCATAATTCAAAGACCTTCCTTACTCAGCTCTAACTCACAGTGAACACGCGGGACAGAGTAGATCAGATGCCCTGTAGGGTTTCTAAGACTGTAAAACCTTACAGGAGCCAACCACCACATTTTCCTTGGGTTCTAACACTGACCTTCATTTAGCAGCCGGATGATTGACCCCTGTTCCACCAGGTTTCCAATTATCGAGACTGTCTGTCTTATATAATATGTATGCAACCACACTGCTTTTAGGACTGCCTCTCTCTCATTGCTGTCAAGTTGGAATTGACTCCTAAGTTCAGCATGTTTTCAGACTATAAATCACATGGGAGGAGACCTCCCATCTTGCTCCTGCAGATCAGCTGGTGGATTTGAAATTATTGCTTTTGGGTTGGCAGTGCAACTTCTTACCCACTAGGCTATCAGAGCTCCTGACTACCAGTGGACTTGAATTAAATCAAGTCCATGTCATAAATTTTTCTTCAGAAGTTGGGATAAATAAGATCAGGTAAAGGAATCAGAACTAGTAAATATTTAGGTAATGTTGTTATAGTGTACCTCTGAGTCAGAACTGACACATAGCTCAACCTCTGGCAGGTTTTCAGAGGCAGTTAATTGCACGGGAGGAAATGCCAATCTTCCTGTGGAACAGCTGGTGGATTCGAACTGTGTGCTTTGGGGATTGCAGCATAGCTTCTTACCACTAGGCCACTAGTGCTCCCTATTTAGGTAATAGTGGACAATAATTTGAATATAACAGCAAGCCACCCTTTTCCAAGGCACCCACATCTCACCATAGGACCTCTTCTAAGGCTTGTTCCTAGACTCAAGGGGTACAAAGGATTAAGGTCATTCCTACAACCTAGAGCCAAGACCCATTCAAAGCTTGAGCCTGGAAGGAAGGGACAAGCAGTGAACGATTCCCCTAAACACATTATGTGTGGAAAGACTGGATAATAAATTGGCAGTCCTGGGTTCCAGTTACCCATCAGCCATCTGGCCACATGTCCTGGCCAGTACACAGACCTTCTCTGAACTTAGCTTATTCACCTCAACATCTGGCTTCCAGTAATGTTAGAGATGGTTATATGAACCTGATTGGGGAACATGTTACACTGATAAAGGGAACTTCTGCTTTCTGTTTTCTTTATTGAGGTAAAATTCATACAATATAAAATTAATCATGAGCACCTTTTTAATGTACATTCACAGTGCTATACAATCATCATTTGTCTGGTTCCAGGACATCTCTTTTATCCCAAAAAGAAATACCTCTAAAAAGAGCACAGACAGGGTAGGAGTGGCAGAGTCTGACTTATTAAACTCACGAGGAGGAGCCCTACCCATCCACAATACAGAATAATTCCTGAGGGAAGGCATACCCTTAAGCCCCCTGTATATAGGACATATATATATATATGTGTGAGTGTGTGTGTGTGTGTGTGTGTGTACACACATATACATCTATACATATACACATATATAGTATACATATACACATATATAGTATACATATACACCTACACATATATACACACATATATATATATCTTGGACCAATTCTAACACCAGGCATCCATTATTTCAGGGCTGGATTGAAGAACCAATTATTGAATATTCAATAATCTACACAGAACTCAAGGCAATACTTAGTGTTAAGGGGTTTATTAGGGAAGTTAACCAGTTACAATTCAGATTGGAAACAGGATTACAAGTGCTCCAATTAGGACAGCTTCTCAGATGTGTTCACAAGTCCTTTCACCTTCAGGCCAGTGTTCTTAGTCCTGCCAATTATGATACCTCCTCCTAAGTCCTCTGAGCTTGAGCTTGCTTCTGTTCTATTTAGTTCGGGCTCCATGGGGTGGCAGTCTCCCTCAGCTGTCTAACATCAGCCTCATTTTCACTGCTGCTGCTCTCCCCTAGGTTCAGTCTGAGCGGCACAGTAATCTTGACCAAGACAAACGTGGCCTGAATATGACAGCTCTTTTTTGTCTGTGACGAGATCCCCATTTTTGGTCTCTCAGCCTACTTAAAAGCTGACTAGATGGCAACACTAATTCCGTCACCAGGAGTCTTTATACTTGTTGGCATGTTCCCACCCACAAGGTGCTATTCACCCCATTCACATCTTTGGCATGGTCCCACTCAGCCAGATGATAAACATCAAAGCCAGCAGCTCAGAATGCTCTGCAAATGGCAGACCTGCTCCACCACAGCTCAGTGGCATATACAGTCACCATGTTGTACAACTATCACCAATGTCTGGTTCTAAGACATTTCTTTCATCCCAAAAGGACACCCCTACCCATCAAACAGACACACCTCACTTTCCCCTTTCCTGCAACTCTGAAATTCTGAGTCTGCTTCCTGTGTTTGTGGATTTGCCTGTTCTGGATATTTCAGATAAGCTCAATTCCACAACAAATAGCCTTTTGTGTCTGACTTATTTTTTTAATAAGTTAATGTTTTCAAGGTTCACCCATGATGCAGTCAGTGTGTACTTGATCCTTTTTCATGGCCAAATGATATTTTTATCATGTGAATGGGCCACATCTTGTTTATTCATTTACCCATTGATGGACACTTTGGCTGGTCTCTGTGAGGGGTGCTGTCTCAGGGATACTCTTACAAGAGGGAAGAACCTCATTCATTGCTGTTGGATCGGAACCAACTCATAGCTGACCCTCTAGCTGGTCTTCAGAGGATATAAATGCCCATCTTTCTCCCATGGAGCCACTGGTGGATTTGAACCCCTAGAGACTCATCATCTTCGGATTAGGGTTCCAAACTTCCTATAATTAACAAACTTGACAGAAGGTTGACTCCTTTAGAATCTATGAGAAAATATTTGTGCCTGAATCCTGGAGGTTGCCTCAGTTTTTTCCAAGACGGTAGGACAAAAAAGTGTGAGGGCTTTGTTGGAGCCTGAGATGAGAATACCAGCTGGTGGTCTGAGAGAAATTGGTGGTGAGGATGTGTACCCAGCTTGGATGTGGGAACCTGTGAGTTGGGGTGAATGAGGCCAACAGGGAACATTGGATACTTACGGTTCCCACATTTGACAAGTTATGGTGGGCACCTATTTCAAAAAGATCCCAACCTGGGTGGGATCAGGCAGAAGGAATAGGCTCAAAGCCCTCATGGAGCCCTCTGCACTTCCTGTGTGCCCCCTCTCCCAAGCCATTGGCATTGATCTTCAGTACAGATCAGGCCCCACTTGGTGCCTCCTGCTTTGCTTTCCTTTTGCCTTCAGCTCCCCTGGGAAAGCTGTCAGTCCTTAGAAGGGGATCCCCTCAGAAAAGGTTGGCTGAGGTCACTGGGAAGCCCAGGCCCTGCCCTTTTTGGACATCGCCCTCTTTAGGCCATATCCACTCTAATCTGTAGTAGAGAGGCCAGCAAATGCCTGTCCTTAAAGGGACAGGGCTGAATGTGTGACTTAATAAGGCTGAGAGCCACAAGTAATCCACTAAGTACTTTGCTGTGTAACCTGAGATTATCTCGCCTGCAAACACCTGTTTCACTCCTTTACTGATTGCAGTGTAAAAAGTGAGCTGGTTAATGACTTGAACAATTGCTAAGGGTGGAATGCATATGCATTTGTAATATCTTGGAAATATGCCCTGGGAGTTCAGGCGGCACGTGTCTGTTAGCACTGATGAAGGGCTTGAAAGACTAGCCCAAGTTTCCATCTCTGTGCAGTTACCAGGAGCTAGTGGGAGAGTCCAAGGTCAGGGGCAGGACAGCAGGCGCTCAGTCCAGTACAGCAGATGAGTTCCTTCGGGCTGGACAGTGAGCTGGCTGCCTTCTTCCTCCCTGATCTGTGATTTAGCACATGAGGTGAGTGTGGGGTGAATAATAACACTGCTCTGCTTGTCACACAGGGTAGTTAAGAAGATCCAGAGGGATGGGTTTGCCCCTGCTCACCAGGTCTACACTACAGCCCTGGAAGATGGGAGTTAGATTTATTTAGATGCTTTTTGAGAAGCAACACGAGTGCGAGTGCCAGCCCTGTGAACTGACTAATAATGTTCTAATCATTTAGAACTGCAAGCCTCTACCTCGGGCGGCACAGAAGATGTTGCCAGTGTGTTGGAGAATCAGTTACCTGCTGGCGATGCAAGTCTAGAGGAGAAGGAGAGGCTGTCTTACGCAGAGGTGGTCCCCACAGAGAAGACCCTGCTCCACCATTTCCCAGATGCCAGTGAGGTGGAGGACCCAGAAACAACTCCATCAGAGAAGCCTGCTCACCTCGACCTCGAAACCAACCCCTCTAATGCCTCGGCCATGGGATCTGCTCCACCTGGGGAACCTGCTGGATCTAGAGGGGAAGACAAGGGCTCACTGAGAGCAGAAGGAAAAGAAGACGGCACTGTGGAAGAGAGGCAGTTGGAGCTTGGTCCAGGAGAGGAGATGGCTGGGCGTGGGCTCCCCACAGAGGAAGAGGCCTGTGGGGAAGCAGCAGGCTCCAAGGAAGCTCAGGAGGCCCCTAGTGGTGGGAAAGTGGAAGAAGCCCATTCTTTGGAGACCAGGGGCGAGGGCGAACTGGTGCCTACTCAGGAGATGAAGGCGTCTGACCAAGAGTCAGAAGTGCTAGACCAGGAGCTAGAAGTACCTGGTCAGGAACTGGAAGTTCTGAGCCAGGAGCCAAAAGTGCTGTGTCAAGAATTGGAAATACCAGGCCTTGAATCAGAAGAGTTGAGTGGAGTACCAGAGGTCCAATCCATGGAAGAACTGACAGATGCCGAGTCTGTCTCCGAAGCCAGAGTGGGATCTGGGTACCAGGGGGAGCGCAGTCCCAACCAAGAGGCCAGCACAGAGTCTGGGGGAGCACAGAGCTCTGAGGCAGGGCAGACCAAGGAAGACCACCTCCCTGACGGGTCAGCCATGCAGGAACATAAGGAAGCCTCATCTGAAGAAGAGGGCGGTGATAATGGTGGAGACGAGGAAGGAGCGCCATCCACAGAATCTGAAGAGAATAGTGGCAGTAGAGCAAGTTCAGAAGAAACAAGGGCTGCTGGGTCAGAGGAAGTAGAGGGGCCCCAAGAAGCAGCAGAAAGTGCAAGCTTTGGCGAGGAAGGGCCCCAGCCAAGTATGGAGGAATTGAGTACAAAGCCCAAAGGCATTGAGACGGAAGACACTGAGGCAGAGGACCTCAAAGAGGGGCAGCAGGGTAGGGGACTCGCACACTTGCTCTCGCACTTGATGTGGGCATTCGTTAGAAACAGCCCTAGCGATCCACCAGGAAGTCTTGTGGGCAGAGGGGAGGTCAGAATGAGTGTATAGTTACACGGAGGCCTTGTGAGGACCCAAGGAGGCCCTGTGAGGACCCAGGAAGGTTCTTTGTGCTGCCTGCTAGTCCCTTTGTACTTCCTACGTTTGGAGGCTGTTCTGGGCTTGGCCCCTGACTGCACTCTGACATAGATCAGTGCCATCAGCCTCTGGGAGAGGGGCAGCATGGAAGAGTCTGGAGGAGGGCTCTTGGGAGGTCCCTGGGTGAACACCAAGACTCCTGGCAGACGGAGAGGAGGGCTGGGACCTGCAGCCACGACTGTGGTGCAGGCACTGGCTTGCTGTGACCACTGGTGCACAGAGATGCCCCACTGCAGAGGCAGCAACCTCTGGGCTAGCAGAGTGGGACGCTCGAGGCCACAACTGTTTTCAGTACTGCAGAGTTATTGGGTCCCAGGGAGGGTCAGGGCCAGTTTTCATACCAGAGAGCTCAGGGTCCACCAGCACCTTTCTAGGATGCTTCACCAATAGGAATTTACTTTACAGGTTGAGAAGGAGCTATGGTGACACAGTGGGTAAAGCATTGTGTCGGTAACAGAAAGGTCAGCAGTTTGAACCTACCAGTCACTTTAGTGGAAGAAATCTATGGCAAATTGCCCATAAAGATTGCTGTCTACTCAGATCTACATGCATTGTCTGTCTCATAGGTTTTAAGAATCCAGTCGACAGCACAACACTGCTTGTTGGGCACTTACACTCCATACAGGAAAGGGCATCTGCCCCCTCCGTGCACATTCTTCCTTGCCCTTTTCTCTCTGTCCACTTTTTGTCTCCTTGTGTGTGTGTGTGTGTATAGCATGCTGCTTGGCTTTGATCAAGTAAACACTCAAGCTTTGGTGCTGCCTAAGGTGCTCTGTTTCCACCCCTAGTGCAACATTTCCCACCGTCTCCCTGTGACTGACGAACCTAAGCCTGTAACTTTCCCACCACCTTAAAGTCTTTGTGCCGTCAGCCCAGGTGGAGACGATTGCAGTTAGAGGCCCAGAATTGGGAGTGTCTCCGTCTTAGGAGGCTGCTGGTCATCACCCGCATCTCCAGCTAATCCAATGCGGCAGTCAGGTCCAACAGGACACTCCTTACAGCCGTAGTTGTCCTCTGCTCCCACCCCAGGGAATCCTCAGACACAACAGTCATGTCAGCTCCTCTTGACTCATTGCACCAAGGCAGCACTCACTGACCCAGCTCCTGCCAGGTGCTCTCTCCCCCTAGTCCCAGGTGCTCAGTGTCTGAGCCTCCTTTCTGCCTCTCACTAATTCCCGATGGGGGTGGGAATGGGTTCCCAGACAGTTGTACTATCACTGAACCTGTACAATTGAGGGACATCGTTATGTTCTTTACAGTGTGCAGCTATTCTCACTCCCCTTTTCTGAATTACTGTTCTCCAGTTAACATGTATTCACTTCCCCCTTAGTTTCCCATCTAATCTTTTGAGTTACTGTTGTCAATTTGACCCTCTCTATAGGTTTTTTGTTTTTCCAATTAGAGCACAGTGCTCAAGGCAGACATTGTTTTCTAACTATGCTAAACTATGGTTTAAAGAAGACTGAGGTATGTATTTTTGTTGATGGTTTAAGGATGATCTCAGGGCAACGGTTTGGATCCCTCTTCCAGTTCAAAGCTTACTTTGGGAGTTCAGGCAGTGTCAGTGGCTCCAGAAAGTCTGGATTCTATAAGAATTTTAAATTCTTTTCTGCATTTCCCCCCTACTGAGAAAATTCTACTATAGTCTTTGATCAAAATGTTCAGTAACCTCAAAGTTTCTTGAGTTTTACCTTTCATAGCCCATATCACAGTTTGTAATTATGACATTTCCTTAAGGTTATTTATCATCTCTCCCCATTAAACTGTCAGAACCCACACAAGCGTTAGAAGCAGTTTTGTACACCATTGTATCCCCAGCATGTTGCTTGATGCCTATTAGTATGCAGTAGGTGCTCAGAACATGCATATTTGCCAAATAAGTACAATGGATCATGGAGCTTACCAGATGCTGAATTTGGATTTACTTTTTGGCGAACATTTTATTGTGCTTTGAGGAAAAGTTTACGGAGCATTTGGCATGCCATTCAGTCATTCACACAGATTTTGTTTTATAGCCTCGTCTAGAGTCCCCACATTGCAACAGCATGCTTCCATTTCCTTCCTTGTGATTCTTGCTTCCATTCATCTTCTATGAGCTAAAACTACTGTCCCATAGAACACTTTTCACTTCTCTTTGGCAAGGCTTTATGAAGCGCCTCCTCCAGGTTTGGCCCTAATCCATCTGCAGGTCCTTAGCATCCAGATGGTTCACACCTGACATTCCTCTGTACTTCTCTTCCCAGAAGAGACGGAGGATGTGAGTGAAGAAGCACCACTGCGGGACCGTTCCCACATCGAGAAAACGCTGATGCTGAATGAGGACAAGCCAGCTGATGACTACTCGGGTAAGTGGGGAGAGCCACAGCTGGGGCTGAGGTGGTCCGTCACAGCCGTAGGACTGGCTGCTTGGCAGGGCTGAGAAAGCCAGGGTGGTGTGGGCTGAGTTTGGAAGTAGAGGAACCACACCCCAGAGGAGCAGTGGGGCTGGGGGCCTTATGGAGGAGAGCTGAGTGGAGCTTGAGCTGGAGCTCTGGCCTGCCAGAGTCGGGGTGGCCAAGCAAGTATGGGGGTGGACCCAGGGTGCCACCAGGGGACCACTTGCAGCCTGTCACAGCAAGAGAAGCCTGCTATTAAGACTCTCACATATTTGTGGATTCTTTTACTCTTATGGAACCCTCTCAACACGTTTTTGGTTTCAGCAGTTTATTAGGCCTTTCCTTTCTGGAATCTCATTTCTTTCTGGTTTGTACTCAGGGACTGCAGCAGGGCTGTGGTAGGCCCTCACTGGTGAGCTGCTGGAAGCTCAGGGCAGGCCAGTGGCATGCTCCTCCACCCTGGATGGTGGCTGAGCGAGGGCAGAATCCAGCTGGCCTGCCCCTCAGCCTCAGCCCTTCCCCTCTGTCCTGTAGCCTCACTGCAGGCACCGCACTTGCTCTGAAAGTTGAAGAGCTGGGTTTGAGCTTTCCCACAGAGCCGTGCTTTGGCAGAAGGACCAAGAGCTTGTGGTCTCTGAGTTCTCCTAGGAGCACTCAGGATGCAGTGCTGTCAGGGGCTTGGGATTGCTGTGTGCACCTTCCGGGTGTCCTAACTCTCAGTCTTCTAGGCTTCAGACTAGCACAAGGAAGGTGGGGTAGAGAGGAAAGAGATGGAAGGGCTTTTGGGACACTGCCCACAGCATTCAGGTGGAGAGGAAGAAGAGGTAGTCACGTGAGGGAAAACTGAGGCAGCTCCAAAGGGCAGGGAGGTTCAGAACACGTTTGGTGGAAAGATCTCTGAAGTTCCAGCTGTAGATCAGCTCCCTGCAGGAACATTCAGACATGGTTGCTGCCTGGAGAAAACCCTTGTCCTATCAGGTCGAGTCTGTTCATGGCACTGGGTACCACCTGCCCATCTTCATGCTCTCATTTCTCACTTCTCTGCCCCTAGCGGTGCTGCAGCGGCTTCGGAAAATCTACCATTCATCCATCAAGCCCCTTGAACAGTCTTACAAGTACAATGAGCTCCGGCAGCATGAGATCACAGGTACAGCCTGCGAGCCCAGAGATGGGGCTATCCATGAAGGGAGGTCTGAGCCAGAGCCCCTCCACCCACCAGCACGGTCTGTATCCCTCCAGCACACACTCCCACTATGAGGAGGTGTGGAAGGAACACACACACACTCAGGAGCACTAGCCCTCCCCTCATGGGAGCTGTTTGTAGCTGCCAGCAGGTTGGCTTCAGCTGTTGCCAAGCCCAGGCCCATCTGGACACAGCATGGTCCTGCCTTGCCTCAGCCCCACAGTCAACTGCAGATGGATCACAGGGATCAGACCATGGGGATCTGACCACAGGGATCAGACTCTGGGAATCTGACTCCCAGAATCTGACCCAGGGATCTGACCATGGGGATCTGCGGGATTTGTTAGTTTTCCAAAGTACGTTGTCAGGCTTTTCTTCCTAGACTGTAATTTACAAAGGGTTTTCTAAAAAAAAAATTAAAAAAATTTTCTTTTTAAAAACTATGATTTGCATGAAAGTTTACAAATTTATTTTCCATTTTACCATTTATATACATTTTACTTACATTTATTATATTGCAATGTAATCACACTCTCCCCATTTCCTACCTGTAATTCTTGTTTCCGTTAAGCCTTCTATCCTACCTCTTCCTGCCTTCTAAGTTCTGTCTTCAGGCAAATGCCCTCATTTTGATCTTGTATGGCTGACTGTTCCAAGGAGTGAATGCCTCCCTGGTGTTACTTGCCTCTCTCAGGCCTGTCTATTCTTTGGCTGGAAGTTGAATCTCGGGAGTGAGCTTTGTCTAGATTTGAAAGGTGACTAATCACTAGTCTGCAACTCCCCATTGGACCAGTAAACCAGGCTGGTTTTATATTTTGTGTCCTGTTTTTCACCCACTCTATCCAGGATCTTCACTGAGATCCCTGTTGGACAGTCAGTGGCAGTGATGCGAGTTCTTGCCTGAGGTTGATGGAGGTTGGGGTAGTCCATTAGTGCACTGAATTAATTGTTTCTATACATCTATAATTTTCTTTCCATTTCATTGTTTTGGACATAAAGAGACCAGTAATTGCACCAAAGATTAAAACTGCTCATAAATTTAAAAGAACACCAAATCATCCCATTTACTATTCACTAAAGTGAAGATTGACAACAGTGACCACCGCAGCGGGCTCTAGTGTGCCAGGAAGTATGAGGATGGCATAGGACAGGACAGGGTTCAGGTCTGTTGTTCACAGGGTTGCAATGAGCTGTATGTACTCAACTTGACGATACTGCATAACAACAACAACTCATCAGAATAGACATTGTCTTCATTGGCCTTGCTGTCCTTATAAAGGAGTTTTATAGGTAGCATTTCAACTCTTCTCTGTCCTCCAGGCTCACTATGAGTAGGAATCAGCTCATTGACAACTGGTTATTTCATATTTCAGCAGTTCTGCTCCAGTGGTGGAGATGTTGATTCCTTGCTCACTTCAGCATTGTGTATTCTCTGATTGGCCCTTCCTTGTCTTCCTCTTCCTGCTGTGATTCCCTTTCTTGGGTCTGGATTCTTTTAAGTATTTATTTTTTAAAATAACTAAACAGTTGATAAAAAAGGTAAAAAATATCCAATGATATCTCAGAATATATATCGAAAAGGAAAATGTGTTTTGACCTAAGTCTTCTCTAATTCTGCCCCCAAAGAAACCACTGAGCTTCCTGAGAATGTTTCCAGACATTTCCTTGTCATATAAAAGCATCTAAAATATCTTTTGTTGTTTTTAAAACTCACACAGACATTGAATACAAACTGTGTGTGCGTGTTGGTGCAAGTCAGTTCCAATGTGTAGTGCCATGTGAAGGTAGAACTGCTGCCCTCAGGGTGTCACAGGCAGTAGTCTTTTTTTTTTTAACAAATAATAATTTTCGTTTGCCATTATTAAAAGTCTGAACTTTAAACAGATTTTTTTAAATTTTTTAAAAATAATATTATTTTTTGTACCATCAAATCAGATCTGCCTGATACAGGAGGAGATTGTCCTTCCTTCTCCAGCAAAGCATCTGGTGGATTAGAACCAGGCACATCTGGGATTGCAGTGCAGCTTCTTGCCACTAGGCCACCAGAGTTCTCTAAATTTTAAACAGATTCTTGAACTGGTGGCTCATAGCTCGTTCAACTTTAGCACCTGTCTCATCTCCAGTAGCTTTTCCAGAGCTCCCAGTTTGCCCAATTCAAACTTGGGCTTCTTGAGCCTTTTTACTTTCCTAACAAACACATCATGGAGAGGATAAATAGACTGGCAAGCCTTTCCTACGTCTTTCCCAATGCTGTCTGGAATCAATTTATTGACCACCTCTTTCAAGTTATTAGTCTGCACCTCTTGGGTCATGATTTCCATCATTTTCTTCCGGATTTGGCGGACCTGTTGGTACTGAACATAAGATGCCTTCCGAATCTGATTGTTGTGTTTTGTTGTTTTTTGTTTGTTTGTTTGTTTTTTGGTAAAACCAACACAAAATAGGCAAAGTAAATAACCATTGGTAGTTTTGACATCAACATGCGCTTCAATCATGGTCTGCCATTTTTTGACCAGGGAGCACATTTTGTCTCGGGTATGATCCATGCCATGGAAGTTGGTGAGACAGTTTTGCCTTGAACAAAAAAGTTTTTACTTGATCCTCAATAATCAGCTTGAATTTTCTAAACACAACTTCATCATTTTGCAAATCAGCAAGGTTCACTTAAAAAACACGACCCTTGAGTCCATCAGATGCAATTTTGGTTCCTTGAGTCCTTGTGACTAATGTCTTCCCAATATTTCTTATATTGAACATTGCTGGTGCCTTTACATCATACCAATCTTTCTTAGAAAATGGATCAACCACTTTCGTCTTGGCTCCTTTTTGTCACCTTTTGTAAGGCGCTTGTTCTTGCCGACCACCATGGTGGTGCCGAGAGAATGAAAACACAGGCAGTAGTCTTAATAGGAAAGGAGCCCTGACAACGTAGTGCATCAAATGCTGTGCTTCTGACCAAAAGGTTGACTGTTTGAATCCACCAGCTCCTTTGCAGGAAGTAAAAAAGATGAGGCTGTCTCCTCTCCTAGAGGTTTACAGCATGGGAAACCTAGTGGAGTGTCCCCAAGAAACAGAACTGACTTGACAACAATGGATTTGTTTTGGGGTTTAATCTTAATGGAAACAGATTGCCAAGTCTTTATCTCACAGAGCTTCTAGGTTCAAAATGCCAACTTCTTAATCTGCAGCTGAGCACATAACCGTTGTAAGGCTCCTTAGATAAATGTTTTAGAATTCGTTCTGCTAAGATTAATAGCAGACCAGTTCTAAGAAATGCCAAGTCAACATTGTCTCAAAGGCATGATTTACTGTGTAAGCCCATGATTTCAGACATCAACAGCCCCTCCTTTGTTCAGTTCCCCAGATCCTCTATGTCTCTTGGGTTTGGTGGTTCGCTGGAAGGTCTCCCAGAGATTTAGACCTGTCATCACGTGACTGTAGGTGTTCAGACTGGTTTGCAGAGGATCTTGGAGGTAGTCAATTGTGGCATAGCTGGATGCCGTGTCCCAGAAAAGTATTTTTATTATAAAAAAAAAATTTTAAAAACCCAGCTACACTGATAAAGGTTAGAATAGAACATTCTGAGAAATACAGTGCATTCCTGAAAGCCGATGCTGACCACCCTGACCCTGGAGTGGAGTGGAATTGCCTTACAGCATTTCCAGGGCTGTAAATCTGCATGGTAGTGAACTTGTCTTTCTCTGTAGGTGGTAGATTTGAACTGCTAACCTTGAGATTAATGATCAGTGCTTCATTATTTTGTCCCTGGATTTCTTGAATAGGGTATCCACCCACTGTTGTTGCTTCCATTCTGACTTAGGCAATCTACCATTGCATTTCCAAGGCTGCACATCTTTACAGGAGACTGCCCCTATTCCTTCCAAGGAACGGCTATTAGATTTGAACCACTGACCTTTCGCTCAGCAGTGTAACTCATAACACACCATGCTCCTAGAGCTCCTTGTTATTAGTTGTCATCAAGTCAACTACAACTCCTAGCGACCTTATGAACAATAGATCTAACCCTTACCCTAGCCTCCCCAGCCTCACATCTAAGCTGCTCAAGCCCGTTGTTACAGTCACTGTGTCAGTCCATTTTGTTAAGCATCGTCCTTTCTCTAACCTTACAACTTTCCCAGCATGATGACCTTTCCCAAGGACTAGTCCCTCCTGACAACATGCCCAAAGTGTGTGAGACAGAATTTCACAATCCTTGTATCTCATCTTTGCCTTCTTGTTCTGTCATTTTTATTCATTGTTCAATGAACTTTTGGATGTATACGAAGCAATTTAAAACACCAAGGCTTAGATCTGGCACACCTCAGTCTTTAAAACGGACTTCATTACTTTTTAGCACTTTGGAGAGGTCCTTGATAACAGAGTTTCCCAATGCAGCATGTTTTAGTGGCTCCCTTTCAACCTGCCAACCCTGCATTGCCCAGAGCTCCTTAGAGAGGCTATCTTCTCTCTCACTGCTTTGAGTCAGAGCCAATTCATAACTGCCCAGTGGGTTTCTGAGGCTGTAAATCACACAAAGGTGGATTTCCCGTCTTTTTTATGAGGAGTGGCTGGTGGACTGGAATGAACTGAGAGGCATGACATTTGGGTTAGTTGTGCGACTCCCTACTGATTAAATTACCTGAGCACTTTAGATTACAAATGTATTTCTCATTACTGCTTTACTGAGAACTTGTGGGTTATGCAGGATTACACATTTCTTTGAGAGTACACTCTGTTTTCACAACTACACATTGTGTTTCCAACAAGCCAAGACTCATTCTCTTTTCCTGCCTCATCAAGGATGTGGAGGCATTGGTGTGAAGTGACAGTCTCTGCTCTTTTCCTTTATAACCCTAACCCTCCATACTTCTCTCCCAGCTCTTGGCCTCAGTGGAAGCTGTGGACTTGACAGCAGCAGGGGGCAGGGCTCCAGCCTGCACTGGAGTGTGTGCCGATTTCCTGATTTCCCATACCACTCACACAGTCTGGACTTGCCTCTTCCAATCTTTCGGGGCTCTGGAGAGTTAGGCAGTAACTCCCTAAGGTTGTCCCCATTGTCTCATCCTGCGCCGGTGATGCCCCCTGCTGCAGAGCACAGAAACAGCAGCACCCTTCACTGAAAGGCTGGAGCATAAATCACCTGTGATTCAGCAGAACCCAGTCCCTGCACCAAGTTAGCCCCAACTCTCAATTATTCTCCATTGAGTTTCCGGGGCTGTAAACCTTTGGGGGAGAGGGAAGATGCTCTTTCTCGTGTGTGGTGGCTGGTAGGTTAGAATCCCAGGCGTTTGGATAGTAACTCACCATGATATACACTTGGCCAAAAACTACATAAGCCTGTGGTGGTGCTTGCTGTTTGGTGCCATCAAGTAGACTATAACTCTTAGTCATCCTGTGAAGAACGGATCTGAACCTTG
Organism: Elephantulus edwardii; assembly: GCF_000299155.1. Lineage (NCBI taxonomy): Eukaryota > Metazoa > Chordata > Mammalia > Macroscelidea > Macroscelididae > Elephantulus > Elephantulus edwardii. The sequence goes on from NW_006399959.1 coordinate 1,594,497, forward strand.
TCCTGTCCTGTGCTCATGATCTCTGTCCTGCTCAAACCCGTTACGTAGTCACAGTGTCTCATGAAGGAGCTTACCCTCTTTTGCCAAACCTCTGCCTTTCTCAGAATGAACTATTTCCTCCTGAAAGTATGCCCAAAGTGAGTGAGACCAAGTTTCACCATCCTTGCCTCTCTACTTGCTTGTTCTTTGGGTGTCCATAGGATATATAGAACTCTTCTCCAGGACCACAGTTCAGAGGCATTCATGAGGGGGTCAATAACATCAGAGAAGAACACACTTAGAACTGTCAATCATACAAGATCAAAAGTGTGGAAAGAAGTGGGACAGAAGAATAAACAGAAATGGGAAACCTAGAGAGAAAGTGGGAAGAAAGCTGTGGTGATCACACAAAACAATGTGTACAAGCTGTTATATGGAAACCGTTTGTTCTGTAAAACATTCACCTACATCATCATAAAAAGTTGTAAGAGAAAAACAAAAAAAAGCAAATTCTACAGCACCTGAAAAGCCGTCCTTCTAGGTCACCTGTGTCCCCCTTAGCATTTTGTTCTTGTTTACAGGTGCTTTAGAATCCATTTTAACTCATAGTGAGTCTATGAACAACAGATCTGAACCTCGCCCTATCCTGTGCTGTCCTAATTATCCCTGTTAAACTTGAGCTCATTGCTCCAGTCATTATGTTGATCCATCTTATTGAGGATCTTTCTCTCCTTCACTAACCCTCTTTTCCAAGCATGATGTCTTCTTCCAAGGATGAGCCCCTTCTAACAACTTGTCTACTGTATGTGAGACGAAGCATCATTATCCTTGCCTCTAAGAAGCATCCTGGGTATACTTTCCACAAGACATATTTGTTGCTTTTTTGTTTGTTTGATTTTGGGTGTTTGTTTTTTGTGTTGTTTTTTTTTTTTTCAGTCCAAGGGATATTCAGCACTCTTCACCAACAGCACAACTGAAAGGCACCAGGCACCAATTCTTCTGGCATTCTTAGTCATTGTCCAAATTTCATATGCGTAGGAAGTGACTGAAAAAGATCATCACTTGAATCAGGTGGACCTTAATCTTTAATCTGACATTGTTGCTCCTGAGCTTCTTGGAGAGGTCCCTGACAGCAGATTTCCCCATTGCAAAACACATCTTTTGATTTCTTTTATTTATTTATTTTTTACATGTACCATCAAATCAGATCTGATCTGATGGTACAGGAGGAGATTGCCCCCTCCTTCTCCAGCAGAGGATCTGGTGGATTTGAACCGCATATCTCTGGGATTGCAGTGCAGTGTCTTGCTACTAGGCCACCAGAGCTCCCTTATCTTTTGACTTCTTAACTGCTGATACAAAGAATGTTGATTATGGATTCAAGTAAGATGAAATTGTTGACAAATTCAGTCTTCTCCATCTATTATGATGTTGCCAACAGGCCCTGTGATGAGGATTTTTATTTTTTATGTTGAGATGGAATCCATATTGAAGTCTTTTATCTTTGCCACAAGTTTCAAGTTTTCCTTGCTTTGATCAAGCAAGGTTGTGTCATCTACATACTTCAGGTCCTTGAGGAGCCTTCCTCTAATCCTGACGCCATATTCTTTCTCATAAAGTCCAGCCTCCTGAATGAACTGCTCAGTATACAGACTGAATAGATAGGGAGAAAAGACCTAGCCCTGATGCATACAGACATTTCTTGATTGTAAACTGTGAAGTGTGCCTTTGCTCTGTTTATGCACCAGCTTTTTGGTTTAGGTATAGATTTCAAATGAGAACATTTGAGTGTTCTAGGATTCCCATTCTTCTCAATGTTAGCCATATTTGTTATGATCTACACAGTCAAAAGCCATTGCATAGTCAAGAAAACACATTCTTTAGATATCCTCCGCTTTCAGCCAAGATCCATCAGTAGTCATATCCCTGGTGCCTTTTATAAACTCAGCTTGAATTTCTGGTGGTTCTCTGTCAATGTACCATTCCAGCCATTTAAAAAAAAATCATATTCCACAAGATTTTACCTCCGTAAGATATTAATGATATTGTTCAGTGATTTTCATAGTCTACTGGATCACCTTTCATGGAAATTGGAACAAATACGGATTTCTTCCAGTCAGCTGACCAGATAGTTGTTTTGAGTTAGACTGGTGAGCACATCCAGGGCTGCATCTCTTTTCTAAAACACCTCAGTTGGTATCCCATAAATTCCTGGTGCCTTATATATATTTTTTTTTTGCCAATGCCTTTAGTGCAGCTTGAACTTCTCTTCTAACCACCATTGGTTCTTGATCATATGCCATTTCCTGAAATGGTTATTACAACTCAAGGTTTGGGTTTCTTCTGCAGTTTTTCAACTGGAGAAATGCTGCGCATGTTCTTCCCTTATGGTTCTCTAACTCCCGAGTCTTTGCACATTTCATTCTTCTCATGCTGCTCTTTGAAATCTTCTGTTTAACTCTTTCACTTCACCATTTTCCCCTTTGTTTTGGTTTGTTGATGTTCTAGGGAAATTTTCAGAGCCTTTTCTGATGTCTGTTTTAGTCTTTTCTTTCTTCCCATCATTACAATCTTCTTGGATGATCTTTCCTTGATGTCATCCCACAGCTTACCTGGTCTTTGATCTTTAGTGTTTAGTGACTCAAACTTATAATTGAGATGATTTTAAATTATGGTGAGATCAACCTTAGGCATGTTTAAGAGGTGATCGAATCCTAGTGGCTCCCCCTTCACCTGCCAGCCCCCTTCTTGCCCTTTAGACACCCAGACAGCTGTGAACATCTCACTAATTTATGATAAGATGAGGCCAGATATGCTCATTTTCAGGCAACACATAGGTGCTCCCCATTTATAGACACAATCTTGGTTTCTAAAAACCAGATTTATTTTAATCCTAAAACCCACTGCCATAGAATCCAATCCCATTCACTTTGAACCTGTAGGACAGAGTAGGAGTGTCCCACAAAGTTCCTAAGACTGTAAGTTATTGAACCTGACTGCCGTATTGTGGCTGTTGACCTTTCAATTAACCACGGAGCACACTAACCACTGCACCACTAGAGCTTTGTACACTAGCATTTGGGCTAAGAATTGACACTTCAGTGTTTGCTCTTGGATACTGGTCAGTTGATTATGGGCTGTGGAAGCTAACATTTGAGACTGGCTCAGGGTTACAGAGATGGAGGAAAAGGGAGCAAGCTGTGGAGGGTGAGAACAGCAGGGCTTGATGTTCAGATCCATCATGATCTGCTCCGCTTCTTCCCCACTCTCCTTATCTGTTAGCAAGGAGCCTTGGTACTGGCTTGGTACTGATTGTTGGGTTGCTAACTGCAAGGTCAATGGTTTGGATCCACCAGCAATTCTTTAGGAGAAAGATGAGGCAGTTGGCTTCTGGAACAGCCTCAGAAGCCAACCCTGTGGGATAGTCTGCTCTATCAGAAAGGGCTGCTAAGAATCAGAGTCAGTTTGGTGGGTTCTCCATTACCAGTTGAAAGAGCAGCATTTTCCCATTTTGTCCATGTTGAGGCTCTGCCTTTGCCTTTGATCTAGTTTCTGTTAAGTATAAACGAGGCAGAGTCTGCTGAATTCTCTCAGGCCAGCATTCCACTTTCTGTTGTTTAACTTGGTGGTCATCCTTATGTAGCAAAACCAGCACAATTGAAGGCCCCACACTGTCAGATCTGACATAGAATGACAGCCCACTGGGATCACAGGGAGTTACTGTAAACACATCTCCCACTCCTATATAAGAAGTGCTTAAAAAAAAAAAAGAAGTGCTGCACACCTGTTGACATCTCTAATTCCTTTACACACAGATGGGGAGATTACATCCAAGCCCATGGTGCTCTTCATCGGCCCGTGGAGTGTCGGAAAATCAACTATGATAAACTACCTCCTTGGGCTGGAAGATACTCGCTACCAGCTCTACACAGGTAACAGGTGGTTTACTTGTCAGGCTGTTGGCATTCAGGTGTTCTGTGTGGAAGTCTCATGAAAAATTAAAACTTGTATAGAAGTACTTAATAGAAGAACAAGAAGTATATGTACGAAACTAGCACCTTAGCACAGAAGGTGTTAAGGTTGTGCTAGGATTTCTTATAGATGTTCCTGTTCTGTGGTGAGTCACTCCTGGAAACACCTTCTTTGTGTACATGCTCCCTGGATTTCTGCCCTGAGAGTGTTTTTTTCCTGACTAAAGCTCATCCCTTCATATACAGGTGCTGAGCCCACCACCTCCGAGTTCACAGTCCTGATGCACGGGCCCAAGCTCAAGACTATTGAGGGCATTGTGATGGCTGCTGACAGTGCACGGTCCTTTTCACCCCTTGAGAAGTTTGGTCAGAACTTTCTGGAGAAGCTGATTGGTATTGAGGTCCCCCACAAACTTCTGGAGCGGGTCACTTTTGTGGATACACCAGGCATCATTGAGAACCGCAAGCAGCAAGAAAGAGGTAACTTAGCATTCATTTCTGAACAGCATGAGCTTTGCCATAAAGAATATTTTTGATGGTGGGTGGTCGGCAGAATTGCTGTTACTGCACTGGAGCACAGGGACCCTGTGCACAATGGAGGGAAAGCCTGCCTGGTCCTACACCATCCACAGTCTCTGCTGGGCCTCAGCCCCTTTCTGCAGCCACTCACTCCATCAGTCCGTATGTCTCATGAGCGTCTCCCTCTTCTCTGCTCACCCTTTACTTTCCCAGGTAGGACACCCACTTAAAGTAAGTGAATGGGAGCTTCCTCTCAACTCCTTTACCTTTCTGTGGCTCTCGTCTGTGACACTGTTTACTGAAGTGGCCCAGCTTTCCACAGTGGAAGCAATTCTGACCTCCTTTATTACCTTTGGGTGGCACTGTTTATGAGTAAGACTTCCTTTTCCTGACACAGGTCCTAAACTGGCAGTAATAGCTGCCCTAATAATTTTGGCCATTCTCTGGTCTTTTCCCTCTAGATCCCAGTTGTTAAAAGAGGGAAAAATTTAAACAAATATATAACAAATAATTTTGAACATTATAATCTTTTAAGCTTAAGGCTAGAAATATTAACAGTATGATCATTTCCAATCCAGAGATACATGTTCCAATGCAGTTCCTATTTTCCATAAATGGTTTGGGTAAGAAGAATATTGTAAATGAGTATACAGTTCCACTATTCCTCCTCCATGCCATGATATAGTGTTATTAGCATGAGCAGTTATAAATCCATTGCCATCCTTACTCTAACTTAATTTTCTTTAAATTTAGATTTACTATTGATTTCAGTAAAAATTTACAGAGGCTTTGGATTTCCATTCATTCATTGTTGCACTTTTCTCCCCTCCCAAGCCTCCCCACCAGAACACTACCCTCTTGGAAAAGTAAAAGAAAAATTCTTTCATTGTTTTACAAACCCTCCCCCAGATCCACTCCACCATGTAGCCATCGCTCTAGACTCCAGTCATGACAGGAATACCTAATCACATATCTCTTTTAAATAGTTTTCTCCCTCCTCTGTTTCAGTGCAGTATACATTATTGAACCCATCTTACTCAGTCTCTCCCCAACCCCAAGGTCAGTCCTCTTTTACAACAGTGGCACCATGCAATATTTGTCCTTTTGTGACTGGGATATTTCGTTCAGCATAATGTTCTCCAGAGTTAACCATTTTGAATAATATTGCATGAGTTCCTTGTTTTTCAATGCAGCATTGTGTGAATACACCACAGCTTCTCTATCCATTTGTTTGTTGATGGGCACTTAGGTTGTTTCCAACTCCTTGCTATTGTGAACAGAACTGCAATAAACATGGGTGTGCACCAACATCATAATTTGAAGGCATTAATTTTTCTTTTGTCTTTCTGATGCACTGGCCAGCTTTTATATGTGTATGAGGTAACAGAAAATACTATGGCAGAGGTCAGGTACTTGGTCTTCAATGTGACATCTTAATAGGAAAAAAAGGTGGATGGATAATGAACACTGCATTGCAACAGATGAGGGGAAGAACTGTCTGAAAGGAATAGATTAGACATTATATGTATGACAACCTGGAACAAGGGGTGCATGGCAAAGTGGTTGGGGGAGGGAAAGGGAGGAAAATGTGGGTTTTGACACTTTAAAGAGATCTCTCGCCGCAGATCAACCCAGGGCAGGACTTCACCTGAAAGACATGGAGGGGAAACAGCCATTGTTCTCTAGGGCCTGGAGATGCGTGTTCTCACTCCTCCTTGTTATTGTGCTGCCACTTAGGTTTGGGAAGACATCGTCCTCTTGCCTCCCCGTGAATGGGTTTGGCTTGGAGACGATCAGTGTTTTCCCAAGAGTAGGGCTGGTCTCATCAAGAGATCTAAATTCCTAAAGGTCCAAGCTGAGGTCAGGTTGCCACTTTGGTCCTAAGTCATCAAAGGCCAGGCCTTACCCAATATAGGTGTACGTGCCTGCTAGGTAATTGGGGGCTGGGACTCTTCCTGCCCCTAGTTCTTGATTTCTCATGCCTGACTCAACAGGTTTAGGAAGCTTTTAGGGAAGATTCTTTGGTCCTTAGTGATCATGAGTCTGGACTTCCCAGTGCACTTGACCAGTACTTTACCGGTATAGGTATACTTGACTGTGAAATAGTTGCAGTTAGCAGCTAGCCAGGGTGAAGCCCGAATTCCTATCTAGGTTTTGATGTCTGTCTCCATTTCCCCACCCCCCCATTAATAACATATTCTTTTCTCCCCCCACTTTCTTCTACTTTCTGGATTTCTTTCCTTCAACATCTCTGCCATTACTCTTGATATTTTTTTTTTTAATTTTTTTTCAGGATGTAAGGAATTAATGGAGGTGGGGAGACTGAAGCAGGCCCAGCCCAGGTGTTGGTTCCTTGGGGAAATGAGAGTGTAGGGTGGATAGCAGATCTGGTCTCTGCCTTGGTAGGTGGGAAAGTGCTGATCCTTGAGCCTCAGGAATGGGGAGAAACAGGAAGAAGGCATGTCTGAGGGATGCCTTGAGGGCCCAGAGAGGGGAAGGGAGGGATAAGCCCACCCCTTGAGCTGATGAGAAGGCATTTGGTTCAGTCTCCTGTCTGAACCCCATCCAAGTAGATAGGATGGGGGTCCTCAACCTCTGGCCCCTTTCAAGAGCCTACAGCTGCTCCTGGTTGAGTTTCTGAAAAAATCTTTTACCAAACTCATAAGTGCATGATCATGATGGCACAGAAGGGGGCAGACTTAATGAAGGAAGCCAGCACAGAGTCCCTTGGTCCCCCACTCAGCCCAGATCTTCTGCAGCAGCAGCCGGGTACAGTCCACACATGGGGGCCTCCCTCTCATGGCCTTCATCCCTCCCAGCTGGACCTGTGCTGAATCTTCACCATGTCAAAGGGCAAAGTCAGGATACTGCCAACCATGAAGGTGATGCCCACAGAAGACTGGTCCTTGGCCCGGATCCACTCAGCCAGCTCTTCACCAGCTCATAGTTGAACCAGTCCAGAGTTGAGAGGGGCACATCTAGAAGGGCAGTGGGCCCCCATTCCAGCCACAGAGAGCGCCAGCCTCCCTGAGCTACTGTGGCCTGGATGTAGGTGCCCAACTCCTGGTATGACACATGCTGAGCCTGCAGCTTCATCCACACCAGTACCAGGGGGCTGATCAGGGTCACTGTGCCCAGACGGGCCTGAGCACCAGCCACCTAGGGTGCATAGCAGTCAGAAGTCAAGGTTCGACCACACAGGAAGGTCTTGAGTTTGTCATAGGTCATGAAGTAAATAGCTGTGGCTGGCTGGCATTACCAGAGTCTGGGAAGCTACTCCACAGGGTTCTGGTCTCCTCAAGCCGCCTCACAATCTTCAGAAAAGTATCCCTGGTGCCAGTGAGGTGGGTGGGTTCCTGAAACAAGGTGGCATAGTGGGGACTGTATACCAGCTTCAGGATTCCACTGCAGTACTGGGGTCACTTCCCTGCAGGCTGAAAAGGGTATAGCAGTTAGGTGTCAGTTGACTGGCCCCCGAGGGGTACTGGGACTGTAAGCACAACTTCACAATGTCCATGAGTGTCATACAGAGAGCAGTGGCTGTTACTCCAGTGTCTGAAGCCACCAATTGCTGGAGGAGGCCAGTGCCCTGGGGTCTTGGTTAGCCGTCTTGATGCCCAGACTTGATTTTAGGCTGGTGCTCAGGCAGTATGGCAGGCCGGTCGCAGCTACTTGGCTGCTGCACGGACCCCTGCGTTCACCTCAGAGGGAGGCCTCGCTCAGAGCTGCTCTTGATCTTTTTAGACAATAAACTCTCCATTTAGAAAATAAAATCTTACTTCCCTGGAGTCTTGGACTCTACCATGGTGGTGTTAGGTAGCATAGAGTCAACTCCAACTCATAATGACTCATAATGATACACTAGAACACAAGTTTGCCTGATGTTTATATCCTAACGGTCTATGCTGTGCCCAAGTCCACTGTTGCAGTCATCGTTTCAATTCATCTCATTCAGTGTCTGCCCCTCCAGCATGATGTCTTTCTTTAAGGATAAGCCCCTTGTGACAACATGCACAAAGTATGGGGGACCCTGCCCCTAAGGAACACTCTGTCTGCATTTCTTCCAAGGCACATTTATTTGTTCTTTTGGAAGTCCATGATACATTCAATATTCTTCAGAAACGCCATTTTAGCTCTGAAAAAAGATTAAGCTGTTCTTGACTGAAAGTTGACAAGGGACTGGAGAACCACAATTTTCTTTTAAAAAAAATTTTTTTTTACAATTTTATCTTTAGAAACCCAACAAAATCTCTAAAGCTTTTATGTCTTTCGGCCCAGGGAAATGGCTGGTCCTAATAGGAATGTCCAGAGGGATGCTTACTCAGCTTGTCTTCTTATTCCTGTTTCCAAAGGTTACCCCTTCAATGATGTGTGCCAGTGGTTCATCGACAGAGCTGACCTCATCTTTGTCGTCTTTGACCCGACCAAGCTGGATGTGGGCCTGGAGCTGGAAATGCTCTTCCGCCAGCTGAAGGGTCGAGAATCCCAGATAAGGATCATCCTGAACAAGGCAGACAACCTGGCCACACAGATGCTTATGCGGGTTTATGGGGCTCTCTTCTGGAGCCTTGCCCCCCTCATCAATGTCACAGAGCCCCCGAGGGTCTACGTCAGCTCCTTCTGGCCACAAGAGTACAAGCCCGACACTCACAGGGAACTGTTTCTCAAAGAGGAGATCTCCCTTCTGGAAGACCTGAATCAGGTGATTGAGAACAGGTTGGAGAACAAAATTGCCTTCATCCGCCAGCACGCCATTCGTGTCCGCATCCATGCCCTCTTGGTTGACCGCTATTTACAGACTTACAAGGACAAGATGACCTTCTTCAGTGATGGAGAACTGGTCTTTAAGGACATCGTGGAAGATCCTGATAAGTTCTACATCTTCAAGACCATCCTGGCGAAGACCAATGTCAGTAAATTTGACCTTCCCAACCGCGAGGCCTATAAGGACTTCTTTGGCATTAATCCTATCTCCAGTTTTAAGCTGCTATCCCAGCAGTGCTCCTACATGGGAGGCTGCTTCCTGGAGAAGATTGAACGGGCTATCACCCATGAGCTCCCTGGTCTCCTAGGCAGCCTTGGGCTAGGCAAAAATCCAGGTGCTCTGAACTGTGACAAAACAGGGTGTGGCGAGACCCCAAAGAATCGCTACAAGAAACACTAGATTGCTGTGTAGCCATTCTGGAGTTCCTCTTGGTGAATGAGCTTGCATCTAACTGTCTGAGAAGTCCTGGTGTATTAACCCTTTGAGCCACACTGGTCATAATTCGGCATTGGAGATTTGGAAGTTCATTGAGGCCAGTGATAGGGGAGGAACAGGGGAGTCAGGGGAGGAGAGTGCAAACTGTGAATTGGAGTGTGCTTGTCTTGTGGCTTCAAGTAGGAGGCCTGATGGAAGCCAGCCAGGCCACAGCTGCTTCTCCAGGACCCTCTCTCAGAGGGATGGAAAGGAGCTACTTTCATGAAGGTCAAATAAGCTAAAAGCAGCTGAAATTCCTCTTTCCTTCTAAGCTAGGGAAATAGTGAAGGTCTGGGTTTCAGGAGCACCTCGGGTGCATTCTGGTATCCTTCCCCATGATTTTCTGTTTGTTTCTTTGTCCTTTGCTGCCTCCAAGGTCCGGGTGGACTTCCAATTGTGGGTAGTCTTGGGCCTCTTTCCCCCTGAGCTTTTAGCTACTTTAGAAGACCTCTTCCAGTTCCTCCAGGGGTGGGGCAGTATCTGAGGCTGCTAGAACCCCCTAAGAGATGAATTCCCAGATCAAGGCAGGACTGGAATCCTCTGTGAGCCAGCTCCCCCCTCCAGGAGCTGGTCTCCTTCTCAGCCCCTGGAGGAATGTGACTGCTCCCTGTCTGCACGTAACTCTTGTCCCAGAAGTGACTCAAGCGCGAGTATTGGGAAGGCTCAGAGGGTTAATCAGTGTGCAGTGTGTCTATTGCATGTCTTGGAAAATTCAGGATTCCTGAAGGTTGGACTTCAGAGTTTGGAAACAAAGTTGTTGCTCCTTTCTTTTCCCTGGAGATCTCTCTGGGCATCCAGACACTCCGGAATTCAATGTGATTCTCTCCCCCTTTCTCTGTGGGAACACTTGGCAGTCTCTGACATCATGGCCTTTACCAGACTTTCTTTCTCCACTCTCCACCCCCCCCCCCCACACATGGCATCTGGAGGAGTTTCCTGGGAATTGGAGCTCTCTCCAGCCACCTTGTGCCACTGCTATTGAGACCCTCACTCAGTTTTTCTCATCTGAATGTTGCTGTCCACATCCCAAGTCTGAAAAGAGGGTGGTCTTTGGAAATCAACATGGAGATGTGTGGATGCTGTCTGAGAGGGGTTAGGGAGGTTGTACATTGGAGGGCACAGGGGAGGACTTCTCAAGGGAGATTTTTGCCTAGCTGGAAGAGGAGGGCAGCAGCAGTGAGTGGTCTGTAAATTCCAGGATACATAGCTAGGCCTCTTCAGAGGGCTCCTTTCTCTGCAAAAGAGCCAGCTCCTGGCCAGAGGCTTGGCCATGGAGATCTCCCAGCTCCAAGAAGTCAGCTGGCACCAGAGGGAGAAGGCAGACGGAGGCCAGGAGATGCACTGTAAGCAGGTTAGTGGTGGTCAGGTGAGCCAAGCAGACAAAATCCTTTCACTCAGAATTGTTGACACTGAAGGAGCTGCTGCCTCAGCAGTTACAGCAGAGCCAAGAACCTCCAGCCAGGAAACCCAGAGGTGCCAGAGTCTCCAGGATAGGGCCTCAGAGAGAGAGGCTACTGAGGAGCCTGGCCAGGGGACCAGGAGCTGAAATCTGCCCTGGGATTATCTTTTTAATGAAAAAACCCCAAACCCCTGCCTTCTCTCACTTTCCCTCATCCTCATGGGGGTCTGCCCACCCACCCTGCTCCTGTGCTTTGCTTCATGCTCACCAGCTCCCTCTAGTAGACAGTGCAGCAGGGCAGAGGAAGACGGCAAACCTACTCACAGCTGATGCTGTGCCCCTTGCTCGGGGAAGAGTGGGTGGGATGAGGCGCTCTACACGCTTTCTGGTGTTGAGGGGCTGCATTATCAGTGTGCTTGTTTGTTTTCTCTTTCGCACCTTTCTGACTCCTTTTCTCTTGGATTTTGGTTTTTCTTCTCAAACCCTGACTTACATCTACCCCAGCTGCCCAAGGGCCTGACACGCAGTCAGCAATGTGTTTACAGGCCTATCCTTGGCCTAGCACCGTGGAGTGGGTTTCCAGTTGAGTTCTTTCTGGATGTGGGGGTCACTGGGAGGAAATCTAGATCTCAGAGACCTGCTGAGAGGTGTACCGGAAGTATTTGTGCCTGAACAGTTGCTGTGTGTCTCCAAATTGGAACCTTTCTAGTGTTCTTTCCACTCAATTTCATCAGGGAGAAAGTCTCAATAAAGTTCCAGTTTCTCCTGAACACCTCAAGCTTTCTGATTGTCTCCCACCAATTTGATCTTGCTTTCCCTCTTATCTAGAGTTGATTGTGTAAGTTTCTTGGGGTTGGACTGAACATGTGTCAGTTGTACACTGTTGTTCTGGATGTTTCCAGCACCATTTTCACTATACTCCTTCCTGCTTCTGGCCTTACCGGGTGTTCAGATAATCTACCCTATCCACTGGCTGTGAAACTACTGCTTACTTTTGTATAGTCACACATGATAAGACACACTCTTCTCAACTCCTAAATGTTGTTATCTCTGTCTTTCATAATAGGGGGTATTTGAAATTTCTGTGCAGCCCCTGCTGGAGGAAGCTGGAAAGGATGGCCTCTCCCCTTAGCTTCTAAGACGTGATCACCCTGGCCACAGGGTGTGGGTTAGGGCTTCCGGACTGCACCTGAACAGCCCTCAGATTCACAGGTTTGTGTCCCTCTCAAGGGCCCCTTCGGAGCAGAGTGCCTGTAATTTTCAAGTTCTACCTCTCGGATCCTCCTGAGAATGTCACATACTTTATGTTGAAGGTAAAAGACAGTTTTATTAGAAAAGATAGATCCCAGAAAGCAAGACATGTCATTTCTCTGAAAGTAAAATGGAGAAAAGAACTGGCATATCCTTCCTTGAGGGCAGGTTTTGAAAGAGAAAGACCTGGACACTCTGGGCAAGAGATAGGAGGTTAGAAATTCCCCAAAAGTAGTGTCCCTCCCTCAGGAAGTGCTGTCCTTAGGGAGGAACATGCAGGCGACACAGATGCCATTCTCCTCCATTCTTACTTCCTCCATTAGGGGGTCTACTGTCCACAGTCTTGGGACAACCTACAGCCCCTCCCTTCTCACTCACCCCACATAGGGTCACGCCTCCCACCCAGATATGCAAACAGCATCTCTCTAGGATTGGAAGGAAGTAGATGAGGACTGTTTCAAAGTGTAAAAATTAAATGTGCCAGAATCTTTCTCCAAATTGTGCCTTTTCATAGCTGCACACTAGCACTTTTGCATTAAGTCTACCATTAAGATAGTAACTAGTCAATCCATTACCATGGAGTCGGTTACAATTCATGGTGAAACCCTGCACCCCCAATCAGGTTTCCAAGGCCATAAATCTTAACAGGAGGAGACTGTCCATCTTCCTCCTGTGGAGAAACCACCAAACTTGAGGTTAACAAACAGTTCAGTATGTAAGCTACTCTTACATCAGGGCTGCTTAAGTTAATAGGGATGGAAGCACACAAAAGAGAGTTTGAAGCAAGTATTGAGGATGAAAAATGGAGAATTCTATAAGGAGAAAGAGAAGGGAAATCTCAGATTGTATGACTATGTTCACCAAGTTTCTGGTTTGATTCCTGAACCACATATATGAGGCAAACAGCGAATAGCCCAGCTAAGATGAAAATGGAATTAGTAAACCCATGTGAAGTGTTAGCTGTTTGCTTTAAAATTAATATCTTAAGGCAAGATCAACACCTGGTAAAAAAGTGGGAAAGTGCAAAACAGAACGTTAAATTACAGAATTTTTAATTTTCTGAAGCCATGGAGGCTGGATGAATCTTGAAATTACTGCCCTGAGATAATCTTTAAACCTTAAAACAAAACTATTTCTTGATGTCTGTATTTAAAACCAAACAACTGCTTAGCTTGAGAAGTAAAGGATGCCTGCCTTTAGTACTGAACCCTTTCAAGTCTTTAACATAGGTTCAAACTGACAAAAAGGTAACTTCTTAGAAAAGTTAAAGGACAAAGAGTTTATGTTAACAGAAGAGGAACAACCCAGAAAAGGGATGAGAATGATTACACACAACTTGAAGAATATAATCAGTGCCATTACAGATAATTGTTAGTAGGTGCAATCAAGGTGGCTGCAACTCCTAGCAACCCCAAGTATAACAAAACCCTGTCCTGTCCTGCACCATCCTCAGGATTGCTGCTGTACCCAAACCTACTGTCTCAGCCTCTGCGTTAATCCATCCCATGGAGGGCTGACCCCCACTTTTCCAAGCACGATGTCCTTTCTTTAGAGACTGGCCCCTCCTGACAACATGACCAGAGTACATGGACAAAGTAGAAATGCCAACTGGTATATGTTCTACTGTGCATATTCTCAGCAATAGCAATGAAAGAGTTATTTTTCAAAAATGTTAAAAAATAAGAACTCTTCAGAGTATAAAAGAATCCAGAGAACCCACAGATAGTATTCACAACATGAAGATATCATCTAAAATCATCTGACATAGAGAGAAACAAGAAATTGTGATCTATGCTTAAGAGATGAGATAAGCAATAGTTTGATACCAAAGACCCAGATTTAGGAATTAGAGGATTTTAAAATGGCCATTAAAGCAGTGTTCAGTAACAACACAAAATATGCTTGTTATGAAAGAAAAGGTGGAGAATCTCAGAAAAACTCTAAGGAACAAAAGGAATTTGTAGAAGTAAAAACTACATTCATTGTCCTCACTCTGATTTAACTCACAGCAACCCTACAGGACAAAGTAGAGCTACTCCATAGAGTTTCCAAGATTGTAAATCTTTACAGAAGCAGAGTTTTCTCCTGTAGAGAGCTGGTAAGTTTGAATAGTTGACCTTTCAGTTAGCAGCCTACCATTTAACTACTTTTCCAAATGACTATTGTTATGTGCTCTGGAGTTAACTGTGACCCATAGTGACCCTATAGACAACTGATCTGAACCTTGCCCTATTCTGATGTACTTAAGCCCATTGTTGTAGTCACTGTGTCAGTCCATCTTATTAAAGGTATTCCTCTCTTGCCAGCCCTGCACTTTGCCAAGCATGACGTCCTTTTCCAAGGACGAGCCGCTCCTAACAACATGCCCAAAGTATGTAAGATGTAGCTTCACCATACTTGCTTCCAAGGAGCACCCTGGTCACACTTTCTCCAAAATAAACTTGTTTGTTCTTTTGACGTCCAAAGGATATTCAGTACTGGCTGATCCTGAGCCAGTCTGTCTCCAACACACATACCCCATTATCTCAGTAACTGTGTCAATCCATCTTATCCAGGGTCTTCCTCTCTTGTGCTGTCCCTCCACCCTTCCAAGCATGATGTCCTTCTCCAAGGACTTGTCCTTCCTGGCAATGGGCCCAAAGTATGTGAGACGGAGCTTCAAAATCCTTGTCTCCAGAGAGCAAGGTGGTCTCTACCTCTCTGGAACAAACCAGTTTGTCCATGTGTTTTTCAACACTCTTCTTCAGCACCACAACTCGAAGGCATTCTTCTGTCATCCTTAGCTATTGTCCAGCTCTCTGATGCATCACAAATAATTCTGAAGGCCATGGCCTGGATCTGGAACACCTTAAGTCTCCAGACTGATAACCTTGCTCTCCAGCAATGGAGAGGCCTTTAACAGCAGATTTTCCCAGTGCAATTCTCCTTTTGATTTCATGACTGCTGGTGCCAGGAGTGTTGATTGTGCAGCCAAGCAAGCTGAAACTGTTAATAATCTCAATCTCTTCTCCATTTATCATGATGCCGCAACTGGCCCTTTGGTGAAACTCTTGTTTCTTCTTGTTGAGCTTTGGTCCAGATTGAAGACTATAGTCCTTGACCTTCTGCAGCAAATGCTTCAAGCACTCTTCAGTTTTGACAAGCAAGGTTGTATCATCTGCGTAATGGAAGTTGATGAGTCCTCCTCCATTTCTGATGCCACATTCCTCCTCATAAAATGCAGCCTCCTGAGTGATCTGTTCACCAAACAGATTGAAAAAATGTAGACACAAGACATATTCCTGACACACTTACTCCTTTCCTGATTTTGAACCATGCAGTGTTTTCTTACTCAGTTCTAACAACTGCTTCCTAGTCCTAGAATAGGTTTTGTATGAGCACAGTCAGGTTTTCTGGGATCCCCTTTCTCCTCAAGGTTAGCCACAATTTGTTGTGATCCACACAGTCAAATGCCTTTGCATAGTCAACGAAACAGCCATTCTCCTCAAAGTACCTTACTGGTGTGTTGTTGTTATGTGCCGTCGAGTCGCTTGCAACTCATAGCGACGCTATGTACAACAGCCCTAAACTCTGTTCTGTCCTGTGCCAATCGCACTGTCTCTGACACACCCATCCCTTACTGACATAGATGAAGTAAAACTTTCACCCAAGGAAGGACCTTTATTTGGATGTGTCAAGACTCAAAATGAGGAGAAACAGCTGCAAACATCCTTTAGCAACTGGGACGTGGAATGTAAGAAGTATGTACATAGTAATACTAAAGTTGAAAAAAATGAAATGGAACCCATAGAGATCAATATCCCAGTCCTGAATGAGCCGAAAAGAACTGGTACTGGCCACTGTGAATCAGAGAATCACACAGTCTACTATGCCAGGAATGACAAATTGAAGAGGAATGGATTGTGCTCATCACCAAAAAGAACATTTCCAGATCTCTCCTGAAGTACAGTGCTGCCAATGATAACATCCATGTCTACAAGAAAGAGCTGGACAATGAATAAAGATGAGAGAGTTGTGTTTTGAGTTTCCTTTGAGTTGTGTTGGAGGATGGAATATCACGTGAACTGCCAAAAGAACTTACTAGTTTTGGAGAAGTGCAACCCATGTGCTCCTTACAGGTAAAGATGACGAAACTCTCTCATACTTTGGGCAAGTTGTTAGGAGGAAGAAGGCATTGGAAAACGACATCATTCTGGGAAAGGTGGAGGGTTAGAGAATGAGAGAAAGAACCTCAACAATATGGAATGAGTCACTGCAGCAATGGTCTCAAGAGTGTCAGAGGTGATGATGATGAGGCAGGATAGAGCAGGGTTCAGGTCTGTTCAGTGTCACTATGAGTTATTGTTGTTAAGTGCTGTCGAGTCGTAGGCAACTCATAGCGACCCTAAGAACAAAAGTTATCGACAGCTGCGTGACTTTCATCCTTTCTCCATGTTCATAGGGTTTCCCAAGGCAAGCTATTTATGAAAGTGAATGCTGTTCCTGCTTCCAAACTTGTTTTAGCCGGGGAGCGCCACCAAACACTGTCCGCCATGGGTAACCATTATTGCATTTGACACGTCAGTGTCACAGTGTTCAGCTTCACAGCAACCACAGGTTACCTCTATACGGCAAATGGACACGCCAGGGCTATACGACCTAGAAGACTGTTTGACCAACAACAATTAAAGACAGGCTTTATGGCCTTGGATTAGAGTCACCCACCTGTGGCTTGGTAGCATCGCTTTAGGTCCAATACGCGACTCAAAAGCACCTAACAAGGAAGACTAGTTAATATGACTGTTCAAATTTATGCACCAGTCACTAATGTAAAAAATGAAGAAACTGAAGACTTTTACCAGCTTCTGCAGTCTGTAATGGATCAAATGTGCAACCAACAAGTCTCTATCCTAAAGCCAAGTGACTCACTTCTGGTGAGCAGTAGCCTCAGGGCTGCCCTGTGGGTGGAAAAGGTGACCTTGTAATCAATCAGGCAGATGACAGGGCAGCTAGGGATCCTCAGTGGAAGGACAGTCCTGCTTTTCCTTCTAGTTGGAGAATGGCAATCTTAGACTCATGTGACACAAATCTAGTTTATTAGTAAAACTCCAGATAGAAAACTTCGTACTTAACTTTTATACTCATTTAATTTCTTTGATCATCTCAAATTCGGCTAAAAAAATAATTTCAAAAGATCTCTGTAAACTTGTAAGGCCCAAAAGGGAAGCCACCTGGAACAGGATTTTTATACTCTGCGCCAGAAAACCTAGTGATTTGAACTAGAGATGGGACTGGTTTGAGACCACCACCTGGACCCTGAGGGAGGCCTGGGTGGTGGTTGATCCTGTGCCTCCATCAGCATAGCAGTGCCAAGGCTCAGCACTCTCCTCCAACCACCCCTTCCAGGGTAGTGTCTATGGCTGGATCAGCTTCTCCCCACTGAACCCCAGCCCTCCCAGTCTGAGAAGCCAGGCCTCACACTGCATCCTAGCATCTGTTCTGGGGTGGGAGGATGGGCCACTATCTGAAAACACCCCAGAAAGCCCTCTCCGTGGTTTCTCATGAAGTTGTTGGCTGGGAAGGGAAGATCCATGTGGGCAGTGAGAAGTGCACTCAGACCAAGTTGTCACTTCACTTAGTGAAAGAATCACTCAATTGTATGTGGGGCTGAGCACTGACTGGTTATGGACTTAGGGGAGCAAACCCTCTAGATCCTTTGGCCAGGTTCCTCACCTGACCAACAACTTGACTCCACTACTGTCACATTGGTGCTGGCTCCTTGTGCCCCTCTTGTAGGGTTTTCCAAAGCTGCACATTTTCTTACAGCAGGTGACTGCCCACTTGACTTCTGGACCTTTCACTGGTCAGCAGCCCAATATGTTACAACACATGCCTCTAGGGCTGCTTGACCGAGAGTCTTAAAAAATGTTGGGTAGTCTAGGGGCAAGGAGTTGCATTGCGAATTGTTGGAAGGCTCACAGTTTGAATCTACCATGGGGGGGGGGGATGGGCAATCTCCTACTGCGTGATTTACAAACCCCTAAAAAAATCCACAGGAAGGTCAGCTGTGGGTGCTAATTCGATAGCAAGTAACACCACGTATGCCCTAGTGTAGAAGGACTTGCACTCTTACTTCAAAGCCAGGTAGTCAAAATCTACTAGTTGTTTCACAGGAAAAAGACGGGCAGTACCCCCTATGTATAGCCTCTGAGTACCCACAAAAGAAGTTAGCTATGAAGTGATTCTAACCTGATGGTAATCAGTTGAAAATTACCACTCTTTTTGTTTGTTGCTGAGTTTATTTTAACATAAAAATGAGCTGGTATGTTACTAGCCTGTATGGTGATTAAATTTTCTTTATCATTCACTACTGGGCCACCTTGGGGACTGGGGCCCTGTTGTCACTGGCTCAGCATACTGGGTGTGACCTGACCAGAGTATGACGTGTTCAAACCAGCCTACAGGGGCCATCACGCTCATGGGGGGGGGGCGGGGTACACCATCCTCATGCATACTGGGAACTTGCCACTTGTCATTGTGGTATAGCTGCTCACATCCTGAATGAGACCTGGCTGGGGAGGGAAGATCTAGCAACTGGATGGTGGATTTTCCTATGGACTATGGAGGCGGATGAGTCTGGGCCACAGGCCACACTGGGGAAGCTGGCCAGTGACATACTCAGGTGTGAGGGCTAGGGCTGGGCAGGGGGTTCTAGAGCATCAGGCATTCTAAGAAGTGCTGAGGTAGAAGGCCAGCTCTGTTAAGGCATGTTGTGGATGCTTATCCTGTCTTGCACTAGCGCAGGAACTGGGCATGCTGTGGGATCTGCTGCAGGTGGAGTGTGTGCTTGATGGTGAGGCAGAACATCATGGAACAGCTGCTCAGGAGGCAGTATTTGGCATAGCGGCAGCAAAGGGCGATGAGCCTCTTGCAGGTGGGGCAGCCCACCAGAAGCCTTAAGCTTGCAGCTTTTGATATGCTGCACCACTCTCTTCATCTTCGAGCAGGGCGGGAAAGAGCAGTTGCTTTTTTGGCACAAGCAGGTATGCACCAGATACAGCGCCTGATATTCTGAAACTGTAACTCAAGGACACTCTCACTCTTTGGCTTTAGCTGGCCCTGGATGCTGCCTTTGTTATCCATCTAGTGTCTGTAGCTCTTGTAGTAGTCGTTACACAGATGTAGTCCCTTGAATAAGAAGGCACTGATCAGCATCAGCATGGTCCCAGACACTTCACCCCACAACACCAGCACTGACAATACATCATGCTAATTGAACTTTCTGTGCCATTATGTTCAAGCTTTTCTCTATTTAGGGAAACCTTAATTTTTCTTTAGTCAATTAAGACTCATCTGGTTTCTGAGGGAGTAAATAAATCTTTATAGGAAAAGACTGTCTTTCTCTGGAGCAAATGGTGAATTCAAACTGCTGACCTTTGTAAGCAGCCTAACACATTAAAAGACCATGAAAGCAGTAAAAAAGGAAGTATGGGGAAAATAGAAACTGAATATGGACGTGCAACCTGTAGCAAAAGGTGTGAGTCAACAGGTTCAGAATCAATATCTTCTCAAAAGGATAATCAACATGGAGAGCCCTTCTGTGTCTGCCTGTACTAGGATCACGTGCTGTATTCCTCCATGATGCCCTTGGAGATGGGAACCAACATTGAGAGCACCACCTTTGTACCAGCAGCTGTGTTACAGAACTATAGACAATACCATACTTAAGCATTATGACACTGTGATCATTGCAACAGCTGTACACGAGGCACCATGTGCGCAGGATTTCACTTAATCCTCATAATCCCATAGGGAGGTTTGGCAGTTAAAAGGCAAAAGACTAGAATCAAACTGCTTGGGAATAATCCTGAGAGACCTCAGGCAAATGACTTAATGTCTGTTCTTCAACTGCAAAAGGAAGATATGATATCAAAAGGGTGTTTGAGGATTAGATGATATACTATATGCAATGTGTTTGAGAATACTGAGACTTGGGAGATTTCCCACTACCGTGCTCAAGGTGAAAGTGTAATTTGAGTGTCAGGGATGGGCAGAATTTGAAGGTCAGAAGTTGGGATGAATCCTAGGGGTGAAAGAGATCATAAACCCAGTCTCAGTAGATGTTTTTGTGTGTCTGGTGATGAGAAACCAGACAGCCCACCTGTGTCCCAGTCATATATCAGTTCAGCTTTCAATGACACCTGGTTCAAATTCTAGTCTCAATCCACGGAAACCTTCATTTCTTAACCCTGAGAGCACAGTGCATTAAATATTGTGCTGCTAACCAAATGGTCAACAGTATGAACCTACCAACTTCTTTGTAGGAGGAAGATGGCTGGTCTCTTTCTATATACACTTAAAGAGAAGTGAGGTTTTTAAAAGTGTACCCATACACATTGCTGTCAAGTTAGAACAGTCCTGCACTCCTGTGCTCTATCCTGTGCCAATCTCATTGTCTCTGACACCCCTACCCCCATTACCCCAGTCACTGAATTGATCCATCTCATCCAGGGTCTTCCTCTCCTGCGCAGTCCCTGCACCCTCCCAAGCATGACGTCCCTTTCCAAGGACTGGTCCCTTCTTGCAGCATGCCCAAAGTATGTGAGATGGAGCTTCAGAATTCTTACCTCCAAGGAGCAGCCTGGTCTCCCTCTTTCTAGGTCGAACTTGGTTGTTCTCTTAATTGTGTCGTTGTTATGTGCCGTCAGGTCACTTGTGACTCATAGCGCCCCTATGTACAACAGCCCTAAACTTTGCTCTGTCCTTTGCCAATCTCACCGTCTCTGACACTCCCATCCCGATTACCCCAGTCATTGAATCAATCCACCTCATAGAGGGCCTTCTCCTCCTGTGCTGTCCCTCCACCCTCCCAAGCATGATGACCCTCTCCATGATGACTGGTCTCTCCTTACAACATGTCCAAAGTATGTCAGATGAAACCCCAGAATCCTTGCCTCCAAGGAGCTGCCCGGTTTATCCCTCTCCAGGATGAATCTGTTTGTTTTCCTAGCAGTTCATGGTACCCTTACCCTCTCCAGCACCACAGCTCAAAGGCTTCAATTCTCCTTCTGTCCTCCTTGGTCATTGTCCAACTCTGATGCATAACAAGTGATTGCAAAGACCATGGCCTGTATCAGATGCACCTTAGTCTCCAGAGAGACTTCAGTCTTCAGTACTTTGGAAAGATCCCTAACAGCAGACTTTCCCATGGCAATACATCTTTTAATTTCCTGGCTACTAGTGCCAAGAGTGTTGACTGTGGTGTATTCAATACTCTTCTCCAGCACCACAGCTCAAATATATCAATTCTATCATCCCAAGTCATTGTCCAGCTTTCTTACGCATAGCACGTAATAATGAAGACCATGGCCTGGATCATGCACACCTTAGTCTCCAGACTGACATCGCTGCTCTTCAGTACTCTAGATAGGTCTCTGACAGCAGACTTTCCCAATGCAATTCGCTTTTGATTTCCTGGCTGCTGGTACCAAGAGTGTTGATTGTGGAGCTAAGCAAACAAAAGCTGTTAACAATCTCAATCTCTACATTGTCTATCATGAGGCTGCTGATCTGCTCAGTGGTGAAAATCCTTGTATTCTTGATGTTTAATTTCAATCCATATTGAAGGCTGCAGTCCTTAACCTGC
>NW_006399959.1:1616605-1618095 GCF_000299155.1 Elephantulus edwardii
CCCCCCCCCCCCGCCTTGTATTTGTTCCTGGCATACTAATTTCTCTCAGTTCTAAATTTCCCTGAATTTTCCTGAACTCAGGAGCTAAAAGGGACCTCAGAGATTTGGTAATGTCTTGTCAAGTGACCATTAGCCTCTATCTGAAATGTTTCCAGTGGCAGTAATTTCCCAGGGAATTCCATGCCATCTGACAAGATGCTACTTCCTGCCCTAGAAGCTAGCTGTCTTCTCCAGTATTTCGAATGCAGAAATTGCTTCTCTTTACTTTGCAGCCCAGTAGAGGTTGTAGTGAATGCCAGTGGGCATCTGCCTCTCTGGTAGGGTCCCTACGTATCCTAATTATTGCTGGTGCCATTGAGTCAGCACACACTTGTAGTAAGTAACCTCATAGAAAACAGATTGAACCTTGCCTGATCCAGTGCTATCATCAAAATCTCCAACATGCCCTATTCCATCCCATTGCTGCAGTCACTCAGCATCTTGATGAAGATTTTCCTATCTGACCCTTCCACCTTTCCAAGCATGATACCTTTTAAAAAAAAAAGACTGGCTCCTTCTGAAGCCAGTATGCCCAAAGTATGTGAGATGAAGGTTTATCATCCTTGCCTCTTAAGGAGCACCCTTCTTCATATCCAAGACAGATTTGGTCTTTTGGCGGTGGTGGTGGTGGTTATGTTCCATTGAGTTGGAACCAACACTTAATTGACCTTCCAGTGGGTTTTTGAAGCTGTAAATCACATAGGAAGAGATTGCTTGTTTTTCTCCAGAGGAGCAAAACAACTGGCAGCACACCTCCTTACCCCTAGGCCACTGCCTCATCACAATTCAAAGGCATAAATGCTTTAATTTTTCTCATTCATTGTCTAACTTTTTAAAAGCCTACTAAGTGAATGAAAATACACACTTTAGTCTTTAAACCAACATTCTTAATTTGAGTCCATGACACCAGATTTGCCCAGTTCAGTACCTCTTAACTGCTACTTCCGTGGATGTTGATTATAGATAAAAGTAAAATTCTAGGTAGTCTAGAACCTAGGAAATGGACCTCAATGCCTAAACCCAAAGTTGATTAGTTGATACTGAGGGATAAATTAACTCTTCATTTTCCTGATTCCCTTGGCATTGCTTTGGTGTGGAGGCATCTAGTACCCTAAAGTTCTGAGAGGAAAGGTCCTTGGAAAAATATTGGAGAATACTGGGTATGAATGAGCTGATGAAGCAGAGAGAAGTGGCTGAACTAGCTACCTTAGTCACTGTTGCCTTCTGTACCAGGGAGCTTTTACTCTCTTTTGTGCATCCCTTCCCTGAGCTATGGTCCTATGTAAACTATTTCATTGATTGTAATATTTACCTAAGCAGATCACCCTTTCTTTTTTTTTTTTGTTCTCCAGATTTTTTTCTTTTTTTTTAAATTATATTTTATTAATTTTCATAAACATTTACAGAGATTTTGGGCTTCCACTCATTCATTGTTGCACTATTCTCTCTAC
>NW_006399959.1:1618855-1620372 GCF_000299155.1 Elephantulus edwardii
ACCACAGCTTCTCTAGCCATTCGTTTGTTGATGGGCACTTAGGTTGTTTCCAACTCCTTGCTATTGTGAACAAAGCTGCAATAAACATGGGTGTGCATAGATCACCCTTTCTTCAGTGGTGTAGCTAGGTAAGTTTGAACTACTAATCCTTAGGCCAGCAGTCAAGTGCAAACCATTTGCACCATCTGAGGACCTTTCCATCCCCCTAAAATCAAACTGCTTAGTGATAATCAGTTGCACTGCCTACATAAAGGCATGCAGTTTGTTCAAGTCCACCATCAGCTCCATGTGAGAAAGATGGACAATATCCTGTGCAATTTACTGCCTGTGAAGCCTCACTGGAGGGTCAACTCTGAGTCAATTCTGACTCTATAGTACCTAATAACCACCACACCAAACCAAACAAACAAAAAGTCACTCCTTTTGAATCAAAGTTGACTCACTGTAACCATCAGATTTCTGAGGCTGTAAATCTTTACAGGAAGAAACTGCCCATCTTGCTCTTTTGTTAAGGATTTAAAATGCCGACCCTTCAGCCCAGCATATTACACACTATGCTTCCTGGGCCCCATCCTCCTAGAGGCAGACAAAAGAACTCTCATTGACACAATGTTTAAAGTGCTCAGCTTCTAACCAAAGGACAGACCAGAAGCTCTGCAGGAGAAAAGGACCTGGCAGTTAGCTTCCACAAAGACCACAGCCTATGGGGCAGGCAGGTCTACTGGTGAGTACAGTTTTGTAATTTTAAATTTTTTCTCTCTGAAGCCATCTTTACCCACTTCTTGATTTTTGATATATCCTCACAATTTGGGCAGGAATCCAGGCTACTGCTTCTTTGCTCAACACCAGCTCAACTGCTCTGCCCTCTAGCTCAGTTCTGCTTTCAGTGCTTGTGCTGCTCTTGGAACACAGTGTTCTTCAAGGATGCACCAAGACCAGTGTGATTGGGAGAGTTTCACGAGCACCACTAAAATACTCTGCAGTGCAACGGAAAACTCACTGTAAAGATGTGGAGATGTTTGTTTCATGGTTTTTGTCTTAGACTGGGTTCTCACCCAAAGGCAAGCAGTTCAAACCCATCAGCTGCTCTGCAAGAGAAAGATGGGTTTGATTTATAGACCCTGAAAGTCAGCTATGAGTCAATTCTGACTCAACAGCAATGAGTTTGAGAGATAATTTTTTGTTGTTAGGTAAGGTCTTGTGGACTGCTCACTCATGGAGACAATCCTTCATGGTTGTAGTCACTATGTCAACTCATTTCATTAAGGATCTCCCTTTTTTCATTGACTCTTTCCTGGGACTGGTTTCTTTTGATAATGTGCCCAAAGAACGCATGTCTGTGTGTATGTATGTGTATAAAAAGAGGTTTATGTCAGTATAATGTAGAGGCTGGCAAGTATTAAGTTCATGGGCCAGGTTTAAAAGAGAGATATAACTGGGTATTTCTGTCATCACAGGAGACTAGAGCGAGGGCTACATGGTGGAGGGGACCTGGGGGAGGGTTTGTAAAACAATGA
>NW_006399959.1:1620777-1638593 GCF_000299155.1 Elephantulus edwardii
GAGAGAATAGTGCAACAATGAATGAGTGGAAGCCCAAAATCTCTGTAAATGTTTATGAAAATTAATAAAATATAATTATAGAAAAAAAAAGTTCATGGGCCAGAACTTAGGAGAGTCATCCCTGACTCACATAGCTAGGGAAGCTGATAAATCCAGGGTCAGCAGGTAAGGCTGTTCATTGGTTCAAGTCCAAAACCAGAGGGGATGAACCAATGCAGGATCCAGACAGCAAAAAACAGGTGAATTTTGCAAGATGTCCACATCTGGACAAATGAGAGAATCATTGGCAGCCAAGCTGACACAGCCTTAACCATCACTCCTTTGACCATCTCTTTTCATTGACCATGCCCCTCCTGGAAGGCCAAAGAAAGTCTCTCATTTGCTGTTTGTAGTCCAAGACCTCATGTATGGAAAAGGAATCTAATATATATTCATAGTAGATGATCTTTGATCTCTGGTGATATAGTAGATTAAGCACTGGACTGCTAACTTCAAGGTCAGTGGTTCTAATCCACCAGCTGGTCCATGGGGGCGGGGGGGAATTTAGCTGTTTGAGATTTACAACCTTGGAAACTCTATGGGGAAGTTCTCTGTCTCATCATGCCTCCTGGTTTTATCACCAAGGGTAAAAGATTTCTTGATCATAATTTAGCTCTTTTCCCATTAGACCTGAGTTGGCTCAGAACCACCATTGCATATTTAATGAGTCAAAATAGATAGTAGTGGACTTGTATATTATATGCCAAGTAGCTCTAATGTCTCATGCAATTTAATGGTGATATATATTAGGTAGAATGTATCAAGTAGGGATCTGGCAGATGAGAAAACCTGGAGTTCAGTTAAATAATTGGTCTCAGATCAAATAACTATAGAAAAAAGAACTAGTGTTTAAACTTAGTCTAATTCCAAGGTCTAATCTGACACTCTCAGAATAAACCCCGTGGATGCAGGATTTACATTTCTCTTGTACTTTTGCCACTCAAACCATTTTCCTTGTGTCCTTGCCTGTGCTCCTGGGGCTCATATGTGTCAAATATACAGTTTCAGCCCAGCCCTTCACATGTTCCTCATGGATTTATCTATAATACTTTATTCCATCCTACTCCATGTAGCCTATTTCAGTCCTTGGCTAGAGATGTTTCCTTGATCTGCAGGGGCATTTTGTGTATTTCTGAATTCAACATCTAATTTTTTCTCCAGTGTGGTAGCTCATGTGACACCTCCCCTACTTTATACCTCCCTCCTATCTCATTTGCCTCTAGGTTTCTAAACTCATTGCGAGCCTCCTTCTTAATAGATTTATTACATAGGGAGCTCTAGTGGCCTTGTGGAAAGAAGCTGTACTGTAATCTTGAAAGCATGCAGTTCCTGTACCTGTCAGATCTGATTTGATGGTACACGTAAAAAAAAAATACAATAAAAATAAAAAAATTTAGAAAAAAGAAAGCATGCAGTTCAATTCCACCAGCTGTTCCATAGGAGAAGGATGAGCAGTCTCCTCCCATGTGATTAACTGCTTCTGAAAACCTTCCAGAGGGTTAACTATGGGTTGGTTCCCACCCTACATAGACAAGAAAAACATGTAATTTAAGTATATAATTTAGTTTCCTTTCTTGAGGACAGGAAATATACTGAGTTAGCATTGGGATTTGCCCAGCTCCTAAGCTAAAAGATAGTAATTTTAACTTTAAATCTAGAATCTTAAAGCTAGTAAGTGCAAGTGAATGAAAGAAATTCTTTATGGTGAAAATATTGATAAGTGAAGACTCTCCAATTTCATACATGGATACTGCTTAAAATAAAATTCAACAGTAAGATAAATGTTCTGATCAAGTCTAGGGAAGGTGGGTGGTCGGATACCTACCTGCAAGGGAGATGTTGCTCGTGTTTTTCTTGAGGAATTCTGCATTCAGGGGCAGTGAAAAAATACTATTGAAGACAGGCAGTAGAGAATAGTTTTTGCTAAGATGGAAGACTTCCTAGTTCTCACACATCTGTCATTCCACAGTGAGTCCCAACAGATTGAGTCGTGAGCTGTGTCTTTGTGCCTCTCTCTCTGTATCACATCCTGCAGCTTGGCTGAGGCCATCCTCTCTACCCGAGTTCATTTATATTTGTTATGACAGACGAATGTCAGCACATCTAATACTTCCACCACCAAGGTAGGGACTGCCTTGATCATATTTGAGCCCTTTTCCCTGAGTTGGCTTAGAGCACCTGTTTTCCATATCACCCACAGGATAGACAAGTGCCAGGTCCTTCAGCAAAGAATGGGTGTGGGTTGGGATGACTCACTTGCTCTGTCACTACTTACAGTTTGACTCAAAGCCCTTGAGAATCAAAAGACTTCCCTAGGAGAGACACAAAAGTCTCTTCTTAGAGATAGAACCTTGAGTTCCTACCTCAGCAAATGCCTGCCATTGTCTCAATATTTAAACTTCAGGCTAATGATCATTTAAGTAGATGGTCACAGAGCCCTGGGAGGAGACCTAGAAAGTAAAGTGCTGACCTGGACATAAAAAGACCTAAATTTTTATTTTCATTAGTTCTTCCAGGGATTCACTCTGTGTCTATAAAGGGGGAAAATTGGTTCCTAAGATTCTTTTTTAAGAAAACATCTACTTCTACCAGACATTGGGCTGAGAAAAGAGAACATAATCAAAAGTCATAGATGATTTTAGAACATGGAGAAGAAATTCACTCATCCTTCTAAAGAGAAATTACTGAGTCAGAGAAGAACTGGGGAGGTGACATTTGAGCTCTTGCCTTGAAATTGGAATTCTCCTGGCAAATTGGTAGAAGTACATTGTATCCTTGGAGAATACTGTGCCATGTAGTGTCCATAGACTGTTAGGAAGAGTTAAAGGAGGAGGAGGAAAAGGGGGAGAGAGAGAGAGAGAGGAAGGGAAGGGAAGGGAAGGGAAAGAGGTGTGTAAAAGGGGAGGGGAGAGACAGAGACAGAGAGAGACTGACTCTGACTAGATAGACAGTGGGTACATAAAACATTATCTTGAAGGTCAAGAACAAGGCATGGCACATCTATTATGTGAAACTTATACTTGGACCAGGAAGCAGTCCTCAGAACAGAGCAGGGAAACAGTGCATGGTTCAAAAGCAGGAAGGGAGTGTGTCAGAGATGCATCCTGTCTCCATACCTTTTCAATCTATATGCAGAACAGATCATCCAGGAAATGGGGCTTTATGAGGAGGAACATGGCACCAGTATTGGAGGAAGACTCATCAATAACCTACATTATGCAGATGACACACCTTCTTGCTGAAATTGAAGAAGACCTGAAGCATTTGCTGCAGAAGGTCAAGGACTGTAGTCTTCAAGGTGGATTGAAGCTCAACATCAAGAAGACAAAGATTCTTACCACTGGGTCTGTTGGCAGCACCATGATAGATAGAGAAGAGATTGAGGTTGTTAACAATTACAGCTTGCTTGGCTCCATAATCAATCACTTAACACCAGCAGTCAGGAAATCAAAAGACAAATTGCATTGGGAAAATCTGCTGTCAGGGACCTCTCCAGAGTGCTGGAAGACAATGATGTCAGTCTAGAGACTAAGGTGCTCCTGATCCAGACCCTGGTCTTCACAATTACTTGCTATGCATTAGAGAACTGGACAATGACTAAGGATGACAGAAGAAAAATTGATGCCATCAAATTGTGGTGCTGGAGAAGAGTCTTGAACATACCATGGACCACCAAGAAAACAAATAGGTCTGTCATGGAGAGGGTGAAATCAAATTTCTCCTTGGAGGCTAGGATTTTTAAGCTCCATTTCATATACTTTGGGCATGTGACCAGGAGCAACCAGTCCTTGGAGAAGGATATCATGCTTAGAAGGGTGGAGGAACAGCTCAAAAGAGAAAGACCCCAGATGAAATGGTTTTGGGCAGTGGGGGTTGGTGTGTTGGAATTATTGAGACTGATTCAGGACAGGGCTGGGTTTAGAGCTGCTGTTCATAGGGTCACTATGGGTCGCAGGTAACTCAACAGCACATAACAATAACAACGACAACAATAGCAGAAGCATTGTGGAGGATGAATTGGAAGAGTCAAAAATTAAGAGGGAGACATTGGTTTGAAGAGTATTAGAAGGTGACAGAAAAAATCTGAAGCCCTCCACTACTGACTGAAGAAGAGAGTTGGATGCCCTTCTGCCTTTGAGGCAATCAAGAGACAGACTGCCCCATAGGGTATCCAAAGCTGTCAGTCTTTATTGAAGCTAACTGCCTCATCTTTTCCCCTTGGAACAACTGTTAGGATTGAACCACTGATTTTTTGGTTGCCAGTTAAGTGTCTTAACCACAGGACCACCAAAATTTCCTTAAAATGAAAATTCTTTGCTCCTAAACCCGTTTGTGTCTTTGATACTCTTTTTACAATCCTCCTCCCTGCTCCACTTACAGCCTAATAGGGAGACAGTCTGTGATCCACTGGGGGTTTGATCCTATCCAATTTCCCTTTTTATCAGTCTGTTCACCCAGTACTTCAGATGAGACCTGTTCCTTGGAGACCAACTATTATTGTCCATGTGTGTCAAGTTGATCTAACTTAACAGCCCTGTGGAAAAGAGTAGATCTGCCTTTGAGTGTTTCTTGAGTTATGATCCTTACAGGGCAGACCACCATGTGTTTTATTCCACAGAGTCTCTGGCAAGTTTGAACTACCAATCTTTTGATTAGAAGCGGAACACTTTAACCATTGTGCAGCAGGGCACCTTTGGAGACCAACTGTTGTTGTTGCTATTCTGCTTTGAGGGTGGAGCTGACCCTCCAGTGGCTTTTCAGAGGCTGTAAATTGCACAGGAAAAGATTACTGATGTTTCTCCTGTAGAGAGCTGTTAAATATGAATTGCCTACCTTTGGTTGACAATGCAACTTCTTACCTATTTAGCTGTTTAAGCTTTGGTGACCAATTCTTGTTGTTATTGTTGTTACGTATTGTTGAGTATCACTCATAGTGACCCTATGAACAGCTTACCTAAAAGCTGCCCTATCCTGTGCCATCCTCCTCATCTCTGACACACAAGAGCCCATTGCTGAAGTCATTGTGTCAATCCATCTTATTGAGGATCTTCCTCTCTTTGCAGATCTTCCATCTTTTAAAGCATGATGTCCCTTTTCAGGGAATTGCCTTGCCTAGCTACATGTCCAAAGTATGAAAGACAAAGATTTGTCATCTTTGCCCCCAAGTAATACTTTGGCTACACTTTTCCAAGGCCTATCTGTTTGTTCTTCAGGCAGTCCATATTCAGTACTCTTCTCCAGCACCACAGCTCAAGGGCATCAATCCTTCTTCTGTTATTCTTATTCAAGCAGAAGGCTATTTTTTCCCATAGAGTCCTTCTCACTCCTATGTCTGTTCTGACTTTACTCGTTTTTCAGCTTTGAAACTGAGGTCTTCAAATTGATAATTTTTATGACAATTGCCATTCTTCCCATTACTCCTAAGAAGGATGAGACACCATTTTTCATTATCAGGTGTTGACAAGCAGGAAACTGATAACTGATGAGAAACTAAGTTTGTAGCCTTAGCCCAAGAGAGAACAGAAGGTGAAATATAGGTCAGTTCCATATAGTGATTCAGCAAGTCTGATTACTTTGGTTTAAATTTAGATCATGTTAAAGGCATATACGTTCTCCTAATCTTTTTAATTTTCCTATAATTCCAGGTAGGGTTTCAAGTACTGTTCAAACTTGTTCTGTTGTTGTTATGTGCCGTCGAGTCGCTTGCGACTCATAGCGACCTTATGTACAACAGCCCTAAACTCTGCTCTGTCCTGTGCCAATCGCACTGTTTCTGACAGTCCCATCCCGATTATCCCAGTCACTGAATCAATCCACCTCATAGAGGGCCTTCCCCTCCTGCATTGTCCCTCCACCCTCCCAAGCATGACGTCCTTCTCCAAGGACCGGTCTCTCCTCACAACATGTCCAAAGTATGTTAGACGGAGCCTCAGAATCCTTGCCTCCAAGGAGCCACCCAGTTTAA
Organism: Elephantulus edwardii; assembly: GCF_000299155.1. Lineage (NCBI taxonomy): Eukaryota > Metazoa > Chordata > Mammalia > Macroscelidea > Macroscelididae > Elephantulus > Elephantulus edwardii. The sequence continues at coordinate 1,626,782 of NW_006399959.1, forward strand.
CCCTTTCCAGGACAAATCTGTTTGTTTTCCTCGCAGTCGATGGTATTCTCAATACTCTTCTCCAGCACCACAGCTCAAAGGCATCAATTCTCCTTCTATCCTCCTTGATCATTGTCCAACTCTCTGATGCATAACAAGTGATTGCGAACACCATGGCCTGTATCAGATGCACCTTAGTCTCCAGAGAGACACCATTGCTCTTCAGTACTTTGGAGAGGGCTCTTAACAGCAGACTTTCCCATGGCAATGCGCCTTTTAATTTCCAGCTACTCATATGCAAAACTTGTTCTACTTGTTTGTAAATGTCATCTCTCTTTTTTTTCCCTAGTTGTAGTGTAGTTGTAGTGCTAGAAAAGAGTCTTGAACATACCATGGACCTCCAGGAGAACAAATAGGTCTGCTTTGGATAGCGTGAAACCAAGTTGTTGCAGACCAAGGGTAAAGTAATAATGAGACAGACAACTAAGAATGAGACAAGAGAGTATAAAAACAGGGGTCCAGCAGTCCTGATGACTGAAGTGCCCAAGCCATGCCTCTCTGTGTATTTATTGAGAATCATCAGAAAGGTAAACAAAGGATAATCACAAGGGAGTAGAAAACAAAAACAAAGGATCATGGGGAAGTTTTGCAGATAAGGCAGAGTTCTTCTCTATTGTTTACCTTATGCTAATCTCAGGAGGGAGGGATTCAGTAAATACAAACTAAGAAGATGTTGACTCTTAAGGCATGCCTTAGTGCCTAAGGGTGAACTCCAGCTTGTATTATGCCTCCCTTATATCCTGATATAGCATTTAATATTAAATTTCATATTTGGCTTGCCACACCAAGTTTCTCCTAGAGGCTAGTATTTTGAAGCTCTGTCTCACATACCTTGGGCGCATGACCAGGAGGGACCAGTCCTTGGAAAAGGACATCATGCTAGGAAGGATGGAGGGAAAAGTGCAGGAAAGGAAGATCCCAGATGAGATGGGTTGATATGGTAACTGGGGTAATGGAGGTAGGTGTGTTGGAGTCAGTGAGACTGGCTAAGGACAGGGCAGGCTTCAGAGCTACTGTGCATAGGGTCGCTATGAGTCATCGGCAACTCTATGGCACATAACAACAAAGACTTTAGTAATTGTTAACAAGTAGATTCTTGGTAACTCCATGTCCCTAATGCTAGCTGGATTGGATAAAGAAGTTCCAAGCTCAAGACATTAGAAAATAGTATTTTAGAAAGCAAAGCACAGAAGAATCAACTGTTACTTTTAGGTGCCATGGAGTCAGTTCCAGCTCATAGTAACTCTGTACAGCACAATAAAACCCTTCCTAGGCCTGTGCCACCCTCACAGCTGTTGCTATATTTTAGCCCAGAGTTGCAGCCACTCTGTCTATTCATCTTATTGAGGGTCTTCCTCTCTGTCTCTGACCCTTTGCCAAGTAGGATGTCCTTTTCCAGGAATTGGTCCCTCCTGATAACATGTCCAAAATATGTAAGATTAATTTTCCTACTCTATTTTGAAGAATTATTTTGACTATACTACTTCCAGGCAAATTTGTTTGTTCTTCTAACAGACCATGGTATATTAATATTCTTTACAATAATTAACAACATATTTCAGTCTTCAATTCTTTTTTGGTCTTCATTATTCTTTGTCCAGATTATGAATCCATATTTTTTGTTGGGTTTTTTTTCACCTCTAGACTTTATTTGGTGACAGATTTTTTTAAAAAAAATTTTATTCATTGTTGCATATTTTCTATCCCACCCTCCCCAACCCACCCTGCAATGCATCCTTTGTTCTAGATTGTTCTCATAGATATAATCCATAATCGTATATCCCTTTCAGACAGTTCTTCCCTTCATCTGTTCTAAAGTAGTGTTCCCCATCTATTCACTCTTTACCCATTCCCTCCCCAAACCCCTCTATGTCTATCCTATTTTATAACAGCGGTGTTATGCGGTATTTGTCCTTTTGTGACTGAGATATTTCACTTAGTAAAATGTACTCAAGACACCCCCATGTTGCATCATGGTTGTTGTTGTTGTTATATTCCATCGAATCGTTTGAGATTCATAGCGACCCTATGTACAAGAGCTCTAAATGCTGTTATATCCGGTGTCAACCTAACCATCTCAAACGCACTCATTCCCACTGCCCCACTCACAGAATTTATTCCATCTCATCGAAGGTCTTTCTCTCCTTCGCTGCCCCTCCACTCTCCCAAACATGATGTCCCTCTCCAAGGACCAGTCCCTCCTTGCAACACATCCCCAAAGTATGTCAGACAGAGCTTCAGAATCCTTGACTCCAAGGAGCATTCCGGCTTCACCTTCTCCAGGACAAACCTGTTTGTTCTCCTAGCAGTCCATGGTATATTCAACACTCTTCTCCAGCACCACAGCTCAAGGGCATCAATTCTCTTTCTATCATCCCTATTCACTGTCCAACTCTGATGCATAGCATGTAATTGCGAAGACTATAGCCCGGATCAGGCGCACCTTAGTCTCCAGTCTGACGTTGTTGCTCTTCAGTACTCTTGAGTGGTCCCTCACAGCTGAATTTCCCAATGTAATTCGTCTCTTCATTTCCTGGCTGCTGTTACCAAGAGTGTTGATAGTGGAGACAAGCAAACTAAAACTGTTAACTATCTCAATCTCTTCACCATCCATACTGATGCTGCCAGTTGGCCCAGTGGTGAGAAGCTTTGTTTTCTTGATGTTGAGCTTCAATTCATATAGGAGGCTGCAGTTCTTCACCTTCTGCAGCAAGTGCTTCAGGTCCTCCTCAGTTTCAGCAAGCAGGGTTGTGTCATCTGCATAATAATGCAGTTTGTTGATGACTCTTCCACCAATCCTGATGCCACATTCCTCTTCGTACAGCCCAGCGTCTCGGATGATCTGTTCTGCATACAGATTGAAAAGGTAGGGAGACAGAATACATCCCTGACGGACCCCCTTCTTGATTTTGAACCATGTAGTGTCTCCTTGCTCTTTTCTGATGACTGCCTCCTGGTCCAAGTATGTTGTTGTTGTTGTTGTTATGTGGCGTTGAGTCGTTTGCGACTCATAGCGACCCTATGCACAACAGCCCTAAACCCTGCTCTATCCTGCGCCAACCACACTGCCTCTGACACACCCATCCCAATTACCCCAGTCACATAGGTTTCGCATTAGCACAATCAAATGTTCTGGGATTCCCATTCTTCTTAGAGTCAGCCACAGCTTGTTGTGATCCACACAGTCTAAAGCCTTTGCATAGTCAATGAAGCACAGATAGACATTCTTCTGGTATTCTTTGCTTTCTGCCAAGATCCGTCTAACATTAGCTAGTAAGTACCGTGACTTCTTCTAAATCCAGCCTGTACATCTGGCAGTTCTCTGCTGACATATTGTTCCAAACGTTTTTGGATAACTTTCAGCAGAATCTTGCTTGCAAGTGATATCAATGATATTGTTCGATAATTTCCGTACTCTGTTGGGTCACCTTTCTTTGGAATGGGAACAGATATCGATCTTTTCCAGTCAGTGGGCCAGCTGGCTGTTCCCCAGATTTCTTGGCACAACTTAGTGAGCACACCCAGGGCAGTGTCTGTCTGTTGAAATACGTCAACTAGTATGCTGTCAACTCCTGGAGCCTAGTTTTTTGCCAATTCCTTCAGAGCAATTTGACCTTCCTCCTTCATCACCATAGGCTCTTGCTCATATGTCATTTCATGAAATTCTTCTGTGTCAGCCAATTCCTTCTGATACAGTGACTCTGTGTATTCCTTCCATCTTCTCTTGATACTTCCTGGATCATTTAACATTCTACCCAAAGTATCCTTAAGTATTGCCAACCATAGATTTGTTTTTCAGCTCCTTCAGCTTAAGAAATGCTGAGTGAGTTCGGCCCTTTTGATTTTGCTTTGTCGTCCTGGGCTGCCTTTTGAAATTTTCTGTTTAGCTCTTTGTTTGAAAAACAATAAAATAGTAAAACATGTTGTATCATGTTTTACTATTTTACTGTTTTTCAATGCTGTATAGTATTTTATTTTGTGAATGTACCATAGTTTTTCTACCTTTTTATGTGTTGATGGGCACCTGGGTTATTTTCATCTCTTTGCTATTGTGAATAATGCAGCAATAAACATGGGTGTGCCTACATCTATTTCCGTTGTGGCTCTGTGTTCTTTAGGGTATATTCCCAGTAGTTAAACTTCTGAGTCAAATGGTATTTCTATTTCCACCTTTTTGAGAAAGTGTCAGAACTCCTATAGTGGCTGTTCCATTTTATAGTCTCAGCAGTGAATACAATTTCCAATCTCTTGTCATTCTCGCAAGCATTTGTTGTTTGCTGCTCTGTTGAACTTTGCTATCATTGCTGAGTGAATCCATTTGTTTTTGTTGCTGTTTTTAGGTCCTGTTGAGTCAACTACAACTCATAGTAGTGTCCCTATGAACAACAGATCTGTACCTTGCCCTCCCTTTCTTCATCCCCATAATCTCTGCCTTGCTTAAGCTCATTGTTTCAATCACTTTGACAATTCATCTCCTTGAGGTCTTCCTTTTATCCACTGATGCTTATGAGATTTTGTTTTCTTCCTGACCTCTACCTCTGAACAGAACAAGAGAACAATGCACAGTTTAAAATCAGGAAAAAAATGTGTCAGGTTTGTATTCTTTCTTTATACCTATTCAATCTGTATGCTAAGCAAATATTTTGAGATGCTGAACTATATGAAGAACAACATAGCACTAGGATTGGAGGAATACCCACAACAACCTGTGTTATGCAGATGATACACTTTGGTTACAGGAAGTGAAGAGAACTTAAAGCACTTGCTGCACAAGATCAAAGAGCACAGTCTTCAATATGAATTACTTCTTAATATCAAGAAGACTGTATTAATAGGCTCACCATGATAGATGGAGAAAAGACTGAAGTCAACAATTTCAGAATGCTTAAGAGGTGATAAAAATACCAAGACTTGGGTCAAGTGCACCTTATTCTCCAATATAACATCTCTGATTTTTAACATTTTAGAGATCTTTTCCAGAAGATAGGCTCAATACAATACATAGTTTGCCTTCTTGACTTCTACTTCTGTGTGGTCATTTCAATCTTTTCTCCCTTTATCATGATGTTGTTTATTGGTCCAGAGGTTAATATTTTTTCTAATAAAAAATATGGAACGTTTCATGAATTTGTATGTCATCCTGTGCAGAGGCCATGCTAATCCTCTCCGTATCATTCCAATTTTAGGATATGGGCTGCTGAAGCAAGAACTCCAGTTCTTAGTATTTTTGTTTGCTTTATGAAGCAACTAGAGAAGAAAATATTGCTAGTTAAGAAGACAGTTGATTTGGTGATATGTGCTAAAAGTATCATACAACTTAACAAGGCAAGAGTAAATTATCTAGGTCTCTTGGGTCTCTCTTCATGTTAGGAGAAGTATCTACCTCTGCCTGAGCCTGGGGATCTGAGCTGATACTCACCAGGCTGAGAGTAAAACTGGAAGCTGAGAGGTACCTCATCCTGTTCTCACACAGGTATACATCTGCATCTCTCTTCTCATTTGTTGAGAGTCTCTGCTCATCATTTTAGGCTCAGCTCCAATCCTTTTTTCCAGTCTTTCCTTTCATCAGTCAGAAGTGTTGCTATCATTCTCTGTTCATCATCAGCTCTTTGCTTATAACTGTCATGACACTGATTTCATCTTGTCATGTATTTGTTTTACTCTGTTCCGCTAGACTGTGAATTTCTTCCTGTTGTTATATGCCTTCAGGCTGGTTCTGACTTACAGTGAAATCAAGTGTTACTTACAGTCAAATAAAAATGTTCCCAGTCCAACACTTCAGCACATTGACTGCCATATCAATCCGTCTTATTGAGGATCGTCATCTTTGTTGCTGACCCTCTACTTTACAAAGCACGATATTCGCCAGGGACTGGCCCCTCCAGATAATGCACTCACAGTCCATGAGAAAGTCTCACCATCCTGGCTTCTAAGGAATGTGCATTCCACCTGCATTTCTTACCAGAAAAATTTATTTGCTCTTTCATCAGTTTATGGTATATTCAATATTTTCTGCCAAATTATAATTCAAAGGCATTGATTCTTCAATATTTCTTATTCATTGTTCAACATTTTTCACATGCCTATCTGGTGAACATATAAGGTGTATCTGATACAGGCCATGGTCTTTGCAATCACTTGTTATGCATCAGAGAGTTGGACAATGACTAGGGAGGATAGAAGGAGAATTGATGCCTTTGAGCTGTGGTGCTGGAGAAGAGTATTGAGAATACCATGGACTGCTAGGAAAACAAGCAGATGCATCCTGGAGAGGGCTAAACCGGATGGCTCCTTGGAGGCTAGGATTCTGAGGCTTCATCTGACATACTTTAGAAATGTTGTAAGGAGGGACAGGTCCTTGGAGAGGGACATCATGCTTGGGAGGGTGGAGGGACAGTGCAGGAGGGGAAGGCCCTCTATGAGGTGGTTGATTCAGTGACTGGGGTAATCGGAATGGGTGTGTCAGAGACAGTGCGATTGGCACAGGACAGAGCAGAGTTTAGAGCTGTTGTCTATAGGGTCGCTATGAGTCGCAAGCGACTTGACAGCACATAATAACATCAGGTGAACAAAAACACCATGGCTTAGACTAGGTACACTTTTGCTCACAAAGTGGGCATCATTTCTCCTTGGCACTTAAAAAAAACATCCTTGGCGGCAGATTTGTTTGGGGCAATATGTTGTTTGCTTTCTTGACGACTGTTTCCATTTCTTGACCCTAAATCCACTCTTGTCCACCATATGGTGACCCTCCATCAGGCTTCTGAGGCTGTGAAGGGTGAAAGAGGAGATGTAAATCATCAGGACCCTGCTTGAAGAGCATTCACTGGATTAAAGCTGCCAATCTTCCGGATAGCAGTCCAACGCATGATGCGCACATAACAACACAACAACATAATGCACAACAACAACTCCTTACCATGTCTGGATAGAGAGAATGATAGCGGTTCATTTCTCTAACTTCCAGTGACCAGGCTAGAGGAGTCAACATCACAAAATCTTGCTAAATGTATGAACAACAGTTGATAGGCTTTGTTCTCTCAAGCTTTTATGTTGTCAACCTGAGGGTCAAGACAGAGACAGGGACACACAGGAATGGGGTCAGGCAGCTGGGAGAACTGTAGTCCCTATGCAATGCCTTTCTGGGTTTTTGTTGAAAATCATCAAGAAGGTAAACAAAGGAAAATCACAAAGGAGTTGTTGTTGTTGTTGTTGTTAAGTGCCATCGAGTCGCTTATGACTCATAGCGACCCTATGTACAACAGCTCTAAACCCTGCTCTGTCAGGGTTCAGTACTCTTCTCCAGCACCACAGCTCAAAGAATCAATTATTCTTCTATCCTTCCTAGTCATTGTCCAACTCTCCGATGCATAACAAGTGACCATAGCCTGTATCAGATGCACCTTAGACTCCAGAGTGACACCATTGCTCTTCAGTACCCTGGGGAGGTCCCTAACAGCAGACTTTCCCATCACAAATATGTTTTTTTATTTCCTGGCTGCTGGTGCCAAGATTTTTGACCATGGAGTTAAGAAGACTGAAGTTGCTAACAATCTCAATCTCTTCACCATCCATCCTGATGCTGCCAATTGGTCCAGTGGTGAGAATCTTTGTCTTCTTGACATTGAACCTCAATCCATACTGAAGGCTGCAGTCCTTGACCCTCTGCAGCAAGTGCATCAGGTTTTCCTCAGTTTCTGCAAGCAGGGTTGTGTCATCTGCATAATGCAGATTGTTAATAGATCTTCCACCAATCCTGATGCCACACTTCTCCTCAGGGTACTGAAGAGCAATGGTGTCACTCTGGAGACTAAGGTGCATCAACACAAAGGAGTAGTAAAGAAAAACAAAGGATTGTGGGAAGTCTTTTTGTAAATAAGGCCTAGTTCTTCTTTATTGTTTACCTTATGCTTATCTCAGGAGGGAGGGAATTTAGTACATACAAACTAACAATTATGTAGACTCTTGAGGATTGCCTTAATGCCTACCCCTGTCAACATTTAAGGATTGCGTTATTGCTACAGGGTGAATTCCAAATTGTATCAGCCTCCCTCCTATCCTGACATAGCATTAGGTTTATTATTAATATTAAATTTGATGTTCAGCTTCCCACACTCTTTAAAATCAGTTGTAATCCCAAAATCAGAGAAAAGACCTGCTTCCTGGGGCTAATTCCTGATGGAGAACAAAAACAAAAACCACATGGCCATCAATTCCAACTCATGGTGACTCTGCATTAGGTTTCAGAGGCTGTAAATTGTCAAGGACAAGACTGTCTTGTCTTTCTACATGGGGTGTCTGGTGGATTCGAACCATCAACCTTTCAGTTAGCAGCCCAACATGTAACTCACAAAGCGGGGGAACACCTAGTGAAATGAAGCGATTTTAACTAGGGCTTTTGTGGAATATTTTTCCTCCTTTGGTCTTCATCCTATAGGGACCATAGAGTGATATGTGGGGTTTGAGAAGTGGGCTTGGAATCAGGAGGGTCCCAATCTGCCAAATGGTGATGTTATATTTGCATTGTTAACTTTATGTAATAATAAATAGATGAATGGGAGAAATTATGGCGCATTCACATTATGGAATACTATGCAGCACACAGACGCAATGGTTTTGAAAATTATTACTGAACTTGGGAGGGACTAGAGAACATTATGCTGAATGAACGAAATGAATTCCATAACAACAAATACTGTATAAGACCATTATTATAGAAATATAAAGATAACTAGTAAAACGTGTATGAGGATCTAAGTGGAGCAGAGGGGTGAGGATGGGGGAATAATCATAAAGTCCCACAATTTGATAGATGGAGGGAGGGTGGGTAAAGGAAATGGGAAAGATCCAGTGTGAAAAGCAATGTATAAGAACTTTATAAGTAAACCAATACAAAATAAAAATTTTATTTAAAAAAAATAAATATACTAATGTTTTGAAAAATACAGTGTTACTTAAATATTGCTTTTAGTTGCTGCCATTAGGGTTGATGGCACCCCTACCCCAGAACCTCACCACCCGTGGGCAGTGTGGCTGCCCTGATCCAAGCAGTGCCAAGTGCCATGCAGCAAAACTCTCCCCATCCTTCACAGGCCCTCAGTTCCCCGCAGCTGTGTCCTTCAACCATGGGCCACAGTGGAAACCCTCTTTTCTTCCAGATGGTGGGTGAAACGCCTCACCTGCCTATATCCTGATTGGCAGGTGGCCTTGTGGCGACAGCAGCCCTACTCATGCTTCTGTCTTGGTGGTCTTCCTTTGCCACACTGTTGAATTGGATCCCGAGGTCATTCGGGTTTGCAGTCTGCACTCCTGGACCCCTTAGTGAAGCACTGGGTTCAAGACAACCCCATGCACAACATGCCCTAATGCTGTGCCCCCTTCATGACCACTACTTTGCTTATGTGCACTCTGAGGACCGTGTTGTATGTTGAGTGCCTTCCAGCTTCTGAGACTCATTCTCCAGCACCATATCAGACAATACTGTGTTGGGACCCATAGGGTTTTCATCAGCTGATTTTTGGAGTTAAATTGTCCAGCATTTCTTCTTAGTTTGGAAATCTATTTACCAAAAATCCTGTTGGTATTTGAAACACTGGCCCAAAGCTTCCAGAATCATACTAACATGCAAGACACTACACCACAGTATGACACTGACTAAACAATGGGGGACTTAAATATTCAAAGCACACAAACCAGTCCCTACTTCTCTCCAGTTGATTCTAACTCACAGAGATGCTCCAGGATGGAACAGAAGAGTCTCTTTGGGTATCCAGACTGTAAATCTCTATGGAAGCAGCTACTTCATCTTTCTGCCACACTGCAGCTGATGAGGCTGAACCATCAACCTTACAGTTAGCCGCTAAATGCTGTAACCACTGCACTACAAGATTCCTTACTTCTGGGGCCATTTGACTGTCTTTAACTTTATGAGGGAGAGAAACATTATCAGTCAAAGGCACAGTCTTCTGTTTTCCCTCTTGCCTCCTGCTCTGTACTTCCATTACATTGTTTCTATAAAGGATCCTCTCACATCTCCAGCTACTAAGATCAGCTTGAACAAGTTTAGCTAATCTCCACTGAGTTCCCATTTAATCACAAAGATTACATTTAAAAGGTGCTCTGGTGGTCTAGTGGTAAGGAATTTCACTGCCAACCCAAAGGTATGTGGTTCAAATCCACCAGACACTCTATGGGAGGAAGATGTGTGATTTACTGTCTCTGAAATCCCACTGCAGGGTCAGCTATGAGTTGGTTCCAACTTGACAGTACAACAAAACACACTTAGTAGTAGAAAGGAAATAAATGGTTTCTTTGTGTCCAAGCCAGCAAACCTTGATTCTTAACTGGAGCCTCCATTTGTGCATCTGTAAAGTGGAGACAATAACTTCTTACATCCACTTACCTCCTAGGACTAATGAGAAGATCAAATGAGACAGTGAATTGGACGACTGTGCCTTCTTAATCACTATGGATTTATTTTTTAAATCTGTGCTTGAGGGTTCTTGGTGATATTTGCTAGGGCAGTTGCAAATATAGATAGTGATGTCATCTATGTGTTCATGGAGTCCTGGGTGGGGTGCAGAGCACAGGCTCAGGACTGCAGAGCAGGGAAATGCCAAAGAGAACCCACCCTCTGCCTGCCCATGGGATATGGAAGGCCTGATTCTGCTGCCTGTCATCTTTCTGACTTTCAGACCCTCAACAAGATGAGTGACACAGTGACTGTAACGTTGGGTCAAGCCCTCAGAGATGGTGAGGATGGCAGAGAGTTGCTCACAGGGTCACTATAAGTAGTTGACTTAACGGAATGTAAGAACAAGTTTCTAAAATGGTCCAAAGACTCTATCCCAACCTCTATGTCCAGCAGCTACTTTGGTTAGAGGTCAAGAACAGGGCCCCTCTGATCTCTCCAGAGTGTAGTCTGGTGCCTGGTGCATGGCAGGCATTCAAAATTTGTTACTGGACAAGTGCATCTTGTGAGTCCTCTTTTGGATCTTAGCTGCTTTGTGTTTGCAAATTCCAATTGTAGGTAAGTATCCTCGAGTTGCAATACTTAAGGTGCTTTGGGCAGAATATTAAATAATACAGGAAGCATTAAAAGAAGATGGAAAGAGTATACAGTCATTGTACTAAAAGGAATTGGTGGACACAAAAGAATTTCATGAAACAATATATGAGCAAGAGCCTGTGGTGATGAAGGAGGAAGTTCAAGCTGCTCTGAAAGAATTGGAAAAAAACAAGGCTCCAGGAACTGATGGCATACCGACTGACATATTTCAGCTAACAGATGCTGCCCTGGATGTACTCACCAAGTTGTGCCAAGAAATCTGGAGGACAACCACCTGGCCTACTGACTGGAAGAGATCCATATTTGTTCCCATTCCAAAGAAATGACCCAACGGAGTGTGGAAATTATCAAACAGTATCACTGATATCACATGCAAGCAATATTCTACTGAAGAGTATATTCCCAGTAGTGGAATTGCTGGGTCAAATGGTATCTCTATTTGCAACTTTAAAAAAAATATTTTATTAATTTTAATGAAGATTTACAGAGATTTTGGATTTCCATTCATTCATTGTTGCACTTTTCTCCCTTCCCAGCCCTTCCCCTGCCAGTTCACTCCTCTCTTTGAAAAGTAAAAGAAAAATTCTTTCGCTGGTATACAATCCCTACGCACCTGAGTACACTCCAGTATTATTTGCAACTTTTTTTTTATTTCAGTGAACATCTATAGAGATTTTGGATTTCCGTTCATTCATTGTTGCACTT
>NW_006399959.1:1646867-1648512 GCF_000299155.1 Elephantulus edwardii
TCTATTGGATTATTTACCTTTATCTTGTGGTGCTCAAGTATTTTATAAATTCTAGATATAAGTCCCTTATCTGCAATGTCATTACCAAACACTTTTTTCCAGTCTGTGGCTTCCCATTTTACCCTGTTGGAAAAGTTTTCGAATGTGCATAGGGATTTGATTCTTAGAAGGTCCCATTCATCTATTTTATCTTCTCCTGGTTGCAGATAGACTTTTTACTTCTTTGTTGGTTCAAGAATCATTGCTGATGGAAATTTGAAGAATCTGTTCTGGAAAACAATGTATTTGAATTTTGTAAATAAACTAGTATAATAATAATAATAGAAAAAAGTTTAAAAAGAATCACTGCACTGGCCACACAAATAGAAATAACTTCAATGGTGGCTTATTAGGGAAGTAACAAGTTATAATCCAGGAGGTGACTCACATCACAGTGCTTCCCACCTGTGCCCTCAGCAATGCCTCTCCCAGGTCCTCAGCCTCTTGAGCATCTTTCCTGCTCAGGCAAGTGGTATAAAGCTCTTCAAATAAATACAACTTCCTGAAGTCGAGTCAGAATCGACTCATAGCTGACCCTTTCCAGGCTTTCAGAGGCTGTAAATCACACTGCAGAGATTTCTGTGAAGCAGCGAATGAATGCCAACTGCCTGCCTCTGGGCTGCGAGCCCAGCTCCTCACCCACACTCTGGTGGATACCAGACATTACTTGGTGGTGGTGATGGTGGTGTTTTTTGTTTGTTTGGTTTCCCCCCTTTTCTTTGTTAAGCTCCATTAATCAATGTCCTAATGCACCACCACACTCTGCCAGTAAAGCCTCTTACTGAAGGGTGATCAGCTCTTTCATTTCATGGATTGACAACCTGTGAGCCAGGAAGCACATATGCGCCATCCCCAGTGTTACAGCTCTGTATCTCCTAGATCTAAAAGATTCTCAGCACATGAATCCTGGATTCAAAGAACTCTCTATACTTATCTTTCTCTCTTAAGGACAGTGGTCTTCTCACATTCTCTCACATCTGGGATGGATGAAGCCTGTCAGGATGGCAGACTGAACAACCCCTATGTTGGGGGTTCATATCTAATTTTCACGGCTCTATTCCCACCTAGACAGCCGAGCTGAACTTTGCCCTATCAGAAAGTATATTTCAGGACAGGAAATGTTTTCTTGGGGACATCTGGTTTCCAAGTGGTAAGAAGCTATGCTGCAATCCCATAGGTACTTGGTTTGAATATATCAGCTGCTTCACTGGAGAACGTGGGCAATCCCCTCTCCCCCAGTGTGCTTTACTGCCTCAGAAAATCCACTGGAGGGTCAGCTATGGGTTGGTTCCAACTCAGTTGTACTCAGCACTCACACAGCATTCCCAAAAAGGTGCCATAGGCCTTCTCTGCATTATTAACAAACTATTCAGTTCTTTTGTCATTGTTGTTGTTATGTGCTGTTGAATCACTTGCGACTCATAAGCGACCCTATGGACAAACTCTGCTCTGTCCTGTGCCAATCGCACTGTCTCTGACACTCCCATCCCGTTTATCCCAGTCACTGAATCAACCACCTCATAGAGGGCCTTCCCCTCCTGCACTGTCCCTCCACCCTCCCAAGCATGATGTCCTTCTCCAAGGACCGGTCTCTCCTCACAACATG
>NW_006399959.1:1649384-1656236 GCF_000299155.1 Elephantulus edwardii
AAGACCATGGCCTGTATCAGATGCACCTTAGTCTCCAGAGAGACACCATTGCTCTTCAGTACTTTGGAGAGGTCCCTAACTGCAGACTTTCCCATGGCAATGTGCCTTTTAATTTCCTGGCTACTTGTGCCAAAAGTGTTGAGCGTGGAGCCAAACAAACTAAAGCTGTGAACAATCTCAATCTCAGTCTCTTCACCATCCATCCTGATGCTGCCAATTGGTCCAGTGGTGAGAATCTTTGTCTTCTTGACAATGAGCCTCAATCCATATTGTAGGCTGCAGTCCTTGACCCTCTGCAGCAGGTGCTTCAGGCCCTCCTCAGTTTCAGCAAGCAGGGTTGTGTCATCTGCATAATGCTGATTGTTGATAAATCGTCCACCACTCTTGACCTCACATTTTTCCTCATAGAGCCCAGCCTCCCGGATAATCTGTTCTGCATACAGGTTGAAAATGTTCTTTTAGTGGACCATAAAAATATCATTTGCATAGCTCCACTTACTCATTTGGTAGGAGTTACAAAACTATGAGGGGAAAAAAAATCCCATATAAAAGTGACCCCTGTTCTCTACCCATCTGGAACAAAGAAAAAGAGAAGCATAGAGCCAATTAACATAAAGGACACATGGACCACGTGAACCATAGCCTCCAGAACCCTGAGAACAGAAGAACCGCATGGTGCCTGGATACCATTGCTGATCTTTCTCAAAAATGTCACAGTAGAAAGTCCCAGTCAGAGTGGATGAAAAAGGTGGTACAAAACTCAAACAGGAAAAAGGCTAGGCTCACTGTGATGGGGACAGACTGTGGCTGCCAGTCTCACTGGTCTGACACCGACAGAGGGGACAGACCATGGCAGCCAGGCTCACTGGTCTGATACAGATGAGGACAGACTGGCTTTAGTTACCCTTGAGACCTCGAACAAAACTTACTTTTGTAGCTCAACTTTCAGCCAAACCATAAGGTTAGCAAGGGAGCTCTGGTGGCCTAGTGGTATGAAGCTGTGCTGCTACTCTAAAGGCAGGTAGTTTGAATACACCAGCTGCTCTCAGGAAGAAGGATGGACAATCTCCTCCTGAGAGATTTACTCTGAAAACTGGCTGGAGGATTGAAGTCTGTTCTGATTTGACAGCACACAACAATGTAAGGTTAACAAAAACATCAGGAAGATCCACCATTTCTTCTTTCTCTCTCTCTCCCATTGCTGTTGAGCCAGAGCAATTTCATAGCTGACTGTCCATTGGGTTTCCGAGGCTGTAAATCAAACAGGAGGAAATTGCCCATCTTGAATCTACTGGTGGATTCAAACTGCCAGAGAGGTGTGGCCTTTGGTTTACAGTGCAGCTTCCTATAGGCTCCCTCCTCACTCCTCAGAACAATAAGCCACACAAGGTTAAAAGGCAGTACTTGTACCAGGAGAAAGCACAGAGCCAGGAAGGGGCAGAAAAGAAGGGTAAGTGGAAATGAGAATCATAGGGAGGAAAGAGTATGATTACACTGTTACTCTGACAATGTCAGAAAATCAAGTATGTGTAAACAGTTAAATGGAATTTTCACTCAAATCACAATTAAAAAAATATTTTACAAAATAATCCACTCCGCCAGAGTGGAAAAATGTGCTTAACAAAAATTTTGCATTTTACAACTTTTGAATGTACACTTATGTGGCCATTCATTCATTCATTCATTATTTTGTGCAATAATTTCTATTATATATTTGCATAAGTTTTCAGCCACCCAAAGCAGAAACCCAGTACCCCTTAAGCAAGAATTTACCATTTCCCCTTCTCTTCCAGCCCCAGGTGGGAACACAGCCAAAAACCTTAAACCCATTGCCATGGGGTTGATTCTAACTCATAGTGACACATGGTTCTGAACAGAGCTGTGCTCCACCAGGCTTTCAGTGGTTATAATGTCACAAAAGTGGATTAAACACCAAGTCTTTCTTTTATGTCTACTCTGTAGAATGGAACTGTCCATGTTCTGGTGAGTTGTTTGGTGGCATTGAGTTGGCTCCAAATTATAGTGGCCTTATGTAATACAGAATAAACCCATTGTAGTTGCCACTGTGTCAGTCAGTCTGTCTTGTTGAGGGCTTTGACTTTTTTGGCTAACTCTTACTTTACCAAGCACGATGTCTTTCCTTAGCAGATAGTCCTTCCTGATGACATACACAAAGTTAAGCACTTCTGGATGTAGACAGAACTGTTTATTCTTCTGGAAATCCACAGCATGTTCAATAAACTCTGACAACACCACAATTCATATGCTTCAATTTTTTTCTTCAATCTTCTTTGATTGCTCAGCTTTTACATGAATACGAGGTGGGTGACTGAAAACAGAGACATGTAAAACATTTATACACTGTAGGAACCAATAATACATTTTGTCCTTTTGCATTTGCTTATTCTAGATATTTGATATAAATTCTAATTAGGGGCTGTCAAGTTGACTTCATCTCATACAAACTCCATGAACAGCAGATCTGAGCCTTGAGGTAACCTGCGCTATACTAACCTATGTCCCAGCCCATTGTTATAGTCACTGTGTCAATTCATCTTGTTGAAGGTCTTCGTCTCTTTATCTGTCTACATTTCCCAGTATGAAGTCTTTTTCCAAGAAATGACACCGTCTGACAACATGCTTAAAATATGTGAGATGAAGTTTCATCATTCTTGCCTCCAAGAAGGACCCTCAATGTACTTCCTCCAAGACAGACTTGTTTGCTCTTTTTTTTCCTTTCACAACATAATGTTTTATTGAAAGTGCAAATTAAAAACTGCTTGTTGTAAATACAAGTTAAAACTACAGTGAAATACTCCTTTCAGACTATCAATTAACACAGGTCAAATAATTTGACCATGGTTTTGCAGAAAGTATGAGGAAATGGTCTGTGATATACATCACTCACTCAGTGTCATTGATTAAGTACTGACTCATAGTGACCCCTCCATGAGGTTTGCAGTTTTCCAAGGCTGTAAATCTTAATAGGAGGAGATTGCCATTCTTTCTTCTTAAGGCTACAGGTGGATTTAACTGCTGACTTGTTTGTTCTTTTGGCAGTCCATGTACTCTTCTCCAACACAATTCAAAGCCACCAATTCTTCTGTCACCCGTATTCACTGTCCAACGTTTTGCACTTGGTGGGAGTTTTACCCCCTCCCCGCCACCAACTTTGTGCATAGGAAGCAATTGAAAACACCATGGCTTGGATCAGATGCTCCCTCGTCTTTAAACTAGCATTCTTGCTCTTTATCACTTTGAAGAGGTCTTTGACAGCAGATGTGCCCAATGAAAGAATCTTTTGATTTCTTGACTGCTGTTACCTTGGATATTGATTATGGATCTAAGTAATAGGAAATAGCTGGCAACTTTAATCTTTTTTCATCTATCATGATGTTGTCCAGTGATGAGGATTTCTGTTTTCTTGATATTGAGATACAATCCATGTTGAAGGCTATAGTCTTAGATATTCTAGTGCAAGTGGCTCAAGTCCTCATCACTCTCTGCA
Organism: Elephantulus edwardii; assembly: GCF_000299155.1. Taxonomy (NCBI): domain Eukaryota; kingdom Metazoa; phylum Chordata; class Mammalia; order Macroscelidea; family Macroscelididae; genus Elephantulus; species Elephantulus edwardii. The sequence continues at coordinate 1,652,893 of NW_006399959.1, forward strand.
AGCAAGGTTGTGTCATATGAGTTGTGGGATGACATCAAGGATATCATCTATGAAGAAAGCAAAAGGTCATCACAAAGACAGAGAAAGAAAAGATGAAAATGGATGTTAGGAGAGACTCTGAAAGTTGCACTAGAATGTGGAGAGTCCAAAGAAGAGAAAAGATATGCTGAAGAAAAACAGATGAACAGAAGATTTAATAGGGAAGCTTACAGTCTCTTCCATTCCTTTACTTTTGGAGATTGACCTATCTCAGAGAGCCACTCTTTCTCTGAGATAGAAAGTGACTAATAAAGTTATCTTTGCTTTTAACTTTCCAAAAACAAAGGAGCAAAAAAGGAGCTTGAGAAGCCAAAGTATTATAGTGAAATAAGCAAAAGCTGGAGTTAGAAAATGAAAAGCAAAGAACACTAGACATTCTCAAGCTAAAAGAACTGATGAATACAAACCTCAAGTTGAAATACTGCAGGATTCTATGGGAAGAAACTGGAATGATGCAGAAAGCATCAAAACAAGGTGTAAGGTATGCACAGTCACTGTACCAAAAAGAAATGTGCCACTGTACCAATTCTTTTTGGTACAGTGACTATTCCAGGGAAGGGTTTCAAGTATTGTCCATACCTGTTTTACTTGTTTGTAAATGTCATCTCATGATTCTTGGGTCTAAACACACTGAACTATTTCAGGAAGTGGCATATGATCAAGTCGTTGTTGTTGTTGATTGCTGTTGAGTCGAGTATGTCTCATAGTGATTCTATGAACAAAAGACCTAATGCTTTTCCATAACTATAGTCATTTCTCCAAGTTCATAGAGTTTACAGAGGCATGTGGTTTAGGAAGTGGATGCCACTCCTGCTTCCAAAACTATTTTGCAACTAGGAGTGCCACCAAACACTGTCCACAATGGGAAACCATTATGGTATTTGATACCCCAATGGCACAGCAAATCCCAGTTACTTCAAATAACACACTGACAAAGAGTGATGTGCAAAGTGGAAGAGTGTTCCTCCAAATATAACAGCACTAGTCTCATTTTTACAGAGCTTAAGTGTTGTCGAGTTGAATTCGACTCAGAGTAAACTTTGCACAAAAGACCTGAACTCTGTTCTATAACTAACATAATTTCTGTACATTTATAGAGTTTAAAGAGTTTGTAGAGTTTCCAGAGGCATCTAGTTTAGGAAGTGGATGCCACTCCTGCTTCCCAGCATGAATCAATCTGGAAGTGCATCCAAACATTGTTCATAATGAATAACCATTATGGTATTTGACACTACTATAGACAAGAGTCAATGGTAATAAAGGAAGAGAGGTTCACGCTGCACTGAAGGCATTGACAAAAAATAAGGTCCCAGGAATTGAAGGAACACTGTGAAAGGAGCAGTGGAGGTGGCCGAGTCTGGCTAATACTCGCTTCAGTAGGAAAACTGCCTTGCCAATATCAGCCATTGTTGTTGTTGTTATAGGCTGTTGAGTCACTTTAGACTCATAGCGACACCCTATGTACAGCAGCTCTGAATCCTGCCCTGTCCTGAGCCAGTCTTACTAATTCCAACACACCAACCCCCATTGCCCCAGTTACTGTATCAATCCATCTCATCTGGGGTTTTCCTCTCCTGCACTGTCTCTCCACCCTTCTGAGCATGATGTCCTTCCCCAAGGACCAGTCTCTTCTGGCCACATACGTATCCAAGGAGAACTTGGTTTCACCCTCTCCAAGACAAACCTATTTGTTTTCTTGGTAGTCCATAGTATGTTCAAGACTCTTCTCTAGCACCATAATTTGAAGGCACCGATTCTTCTTCTGTCATCCTTAGTCATTGTCAAGCTCTCTGAAGCATAACAAACAATTGTGAAGACATGGCCTGGATTAGGTGCACCTTAGTCTCTAGACTGACATCGTTGCTTTTCAGCACTCTGGAGTGGTCCCTGACAGCAGATTTTCCCAATGCAATTTGTCTTTTGTTTTCCTTACTGCTGATGTTAAGTGTATTGATCATGGAGCCAAGCAAGCTATAACTGTTAACAACCTCAATCTCTTCTCCATCTATCATGGAGCTGCCAATTGGCCTAGTGGTTAGAATCTTTGTCTTCTTGATGTTGAGCTTCAATCCATATTGAATACTACAGTCATTGACTTTCTGCAGCAAGCGCTTCGGGTCTACTTCAGTCTCAGCAGGCAAGGTTGTGTCATCTGCATAACGTGCGTTATTCATAAGTCTTCCTCCAATCTTGATGCCACACTCCTCCTCATAAAGCTCTGCCTCCCAAATGATCTGTTCTGCATACAGATTGAAAAGTTACAGAGACAGGATGCATCTCTAATGCATTCCCTTCCTGATTTTGAACCATGCACTGTTTCCCTGCTCTGTTCTGAGGACTGCTTCATGGTTTAAGTATAGGTTTCACATAAGCACAATCAAGTGTTCTGGGATTCCCATTTTTCTCAAGGTTAGTCACAATTTGTTGTGATCCACACAGTCAAATGCCTTTGCAGAGTCAATAAAACACAGATAGACGTTCTTCTTTACTCTTTACTTTCTGTCAAGATCCATCTAACACTGGCAATAATGTCTCTAGTGCCATGACCGGTTCTAAACTTAGTTTGTATTTCTGGTAGTTCTCTTTCAATGCACTGTTCCAGTCATTTCTAGATGATCTTCAGCAGGATTTTGCTATTGTGTGATATTAGTGATATTGTTCAAGACTTTCCACACTCTGTCAGGTTACCTTTTTTTTTGGAATGGGAATAAATATGGATCTCTTCAGTCAGTTGGCCGTGTAGTTGTCCTCCAGATTTCTAGGCACAACTTGGTGGACACATCCAGGGCAGTATCTGTTTGTTGAAATAAGTCAATTGGTATTCCACCAATTCCTGGGGCTTTAATTTTTGCCAAGTCCTTCAGAGCAGCCTGCACTTCCTCCTTCATCACCATTGCATCTTATTCATATGTTGTTTCTTGAAATTCTTCTGTGTCAGCCACTTCTTTTTGGTACAGTGAGTCTATATACTCCTTCCATCTTCTTTTAATGCTTCCAGAATAATTAAATATTCTGCCCATAGTGTCTTTAAGCATTGAAACTCAAGGCTTGAATTTGTTCCTTAATTCCTTCAGCTTAAGTAATGCTAAATGAATTAGGCCCTTTGATTTTCCGACTCCATCTCCTTGTACATTTCATTATAATACTTTGCCTTGTCTTCCCAAGCTGCCCTTTTAAATCTTCTATTCAGCTCCCTAACTTCTTGATTTCTTCCCTTTTCTTTGGCTTCTCAGTGCTCTAGTGCAATATTCAGACTCTCTTCTGACATCTGTTTTGCTCTTTTCTTCTTCTTCCTTCTTTGTAAT
>NW_006399959.1:1660927-1664040 GCF_000299155.1 Elephantulus edwardii
GATTGATTAGGTGACTGGGGTAATCGGGATGGGTGGGTCAGAGGCGGTGCGGTTGGCGCAGGATAGAGCAGGGTTTAGGGCTGTTGTGCATAAGGTCGCTATGAGTCGCAAACGACTCGACGGCACATAACAACAACAACAAATTTTTCATGCGCTTATCAACCATTTTTGTGTCTTCTTTAAAGAAATACATATATAAATCTCTTGCCCATTTTTTTTTCTTGTTTATTTGGAGAGTTCTCTCGATGCTGTGGATCCTTATCAGATACATTATTCCCACATAGTCTCCCCTGATTGCCTCTCATTTTTCATGATAAAGTCCTTTGGCATGCAAAAGATTTTAATTTTAGTGATCCGGGTAGCTTTTTAAGTCCCTTAAATTGTCTCTGCTAGTTACTGGAACTCAACGAAAATTACTTAATCAATAAACATTTTGAACATTTATCGTGCTCTTTGTTCTGCACTGGGTGTTCTGGGTGTGTGATTTCTGTTAGAAGTGGAGACAAAGCTATTGTAGTGGAACTTCCATTCCGTTTATTATTGGAGACAGTGTTTGCACAGGACAAAAGGAGTGGCAGATAATTATTGGCACAGGAAGGCTGAGTGGGGAGGATCTTTATAGACTCATAGGGTTTTGTATGACTTTGTAGAGGAGGTAGGACTGTGGTAGAAGAGACTCACCTCTCCTCTTATATTTCCTCTCTCCTATTTTTGACCTCTGTCAGGATACTGTATTAGTTTTCTATTGCTCCAAGCAGATTACCAGAGATTTAGTGGCTTAAAACAGCACCTATTACAATCTTGGCAGACTCAACTGGGTTCTCTGCCTATGATTTCATAATCATAGTGTGAGGTGGCTGGATTCTTACCTAGAGGTTCTTGAAAATAATCTTCTAGCAAGTTTGTTCGTGCTGTTGCAGAAGTCAGTTCCTCATGGTTGTAAGGAAGGAGCCTTATTGGCATGGTGGTTCTTTTTATTTTAATACTGATTTATTTACAAAGTTAGAATACATTGATTTTCGCACAAGATCTTTCTCATTTTCTTCACCCCCTCCACATCAAATTGTGCAACCTTATGATTAACAACTCTCCTCCCTGCCCATCCTCACCTCTCTGCTTCCACTCCCCTCCTTGGACTCTCATTCTATAATAATGGCTTTATACAGTATTTGTCCTTTTATGGGACTGAGTTAGTTCACACAGCATAATGCTCTGCAGTCCCTCCCAAGTTAGGTAGTAATTTACAAAATCATTGCCACTGCATGCTGCATAGTATTCCATTGTATGGATGTTCCACAACTTCTCAATCCATTCATTTGTGGTTGGGCGTCTGGACTGTTTCCATGTTTTCACGATGGTGAGCTCTACTCAGTTCCTACTACACAATGGTACTGGTACAATGGCACATAGACCAAAGGAACAGAATTGAGACCCCAGAAATAGACCCAGCTATCAACTGATATTTGACAGGGAAATAAAACCTATCAAATGGGGAAATGATAACTTTTTCAACATATGATGCTGGCAAAACTGGACTGCTACCTGGAGAAAGCTGGAACAGGGTTCACATCTCACTCCATACACAAAAAATCAACTCAAAGTGCATCAGAGACCTGGGTGTAAAGCCCAAAACCATAAAATTCACAAAAGACAAACAGGGATCAAGCTAAGAAGGCCTACTCTATGGTATAAAGAAACTGTCAAATAGAGCCAGAAATGCACAATCTGAAGAGGATGAAATTGATAAATGGGACCATCTAAAGATTAAATCTCTGCGCTCATCAAAAACCTTTTCCAGCAGTGTGAAAAGAAAACCTACTGACTGGGAACAAACATTTGGCAATACCATCTCAGACATGAGTCTCGTAATGAAAGTTTACATAATACTCCTGGGCCTCCAGAAGAAAAAGACTGATAACCCAATTACAAAATAGGCAAAATACATGCAAAGAATTTTCACAGAGGAAGATATTTGAATGACCAACAGATACAAGAAGAAATGCTCAAAATCACTGGCAATAAGGGAAATGTAAATGAAATACCATCTCACGCCAGTAGCTATGGCAAAGTTTAACAGGACAGCAAGTAATAAATGTTGGAGAGGATGGGGAAAGATAGAAAGTCTTTATTTTTTAAATTTTATTTTATATTGGTTTACACACAAAGTTCATATACACTGTTTTTCACACCAGACCTTTTCCCTTTCCTTTACCAATCCCTCCCTCCACCCATCAAATTGTGCGACTCTAAGTTTGAGCCCCCCCGTTCCCTTGGATCCTTATATATGCTCTACAATAATGATTCTATACAGTATTTGTCTTTATGGGACTGAGTTAGTTCACTAAGCATAATACTATCCAGTCCCTCTCATGTTAGGTAATTCATAAAATTGTTGTTCCTCCATGCTGCATAGAATTCCACTGTGTGAATGTAGCATAATTTCTCAATCCATTCAATTGTGGTTGGGCATTTGGGCTGTTTCCATGGTCTTGCTATGGTGAATAATGCTATTATGAACATTGGTGTTTAAGTCTCTGTGCCTCAGTTCTCATTTTCTCAGAGTATATACTATGTTCAGTTTTTTGAGAAAGCGTCAAACTGCCTTCCAGAGTGGTTGTACTATTTTACAATCCCACCAACAATGTATAAAAGTTACTATCTTGTAACATCCCCCCCAACATTTATTACTTGATGCCCTGCTAAACTTTGCTACTGCTACTGAGGTAAGATGGTAGAGAGAGTACCACCATTACCCCATCTTTTCAGGTCCCCACCGGATCTTTCCCCTCCCTCCACCCACCAAATTGTGCAGCCCTGTGATTTCCCCTCTACTCATCCTGACCCCTCTGCTCCCACACCTTACCCTCTTTGGCCTCCATACATGTTTATTAGTTATCCTTATATTATTACAATAATGGTCTTATGCAGTTTTTGTCCTTATAAGACTGAGTTAGTTCACCCAGCATAATGCTCTCCAGTTTTTCCCAAGTTATACAGAAAACTGCTGGGTTTTTTTACCCTTCCCCTCCCTTTCCTCTCAGTTCACTTTCTTTTTTTTTTTTAAAAAAAAACCAAACATTCATTCACTGTTGCACAATTTCCTCCCTCCTCTT
>NW_006399959.1:1665533-1667825 GCF_000299155.1 Elephantulus edwardii
GGAGTGATAGGGAATGGCAAAGGACACACCGACAAAGGAGATTAATAAGAACTGACTTTGACAAGCACTGTGGCAATTGGACAATTAAAACAGACATTTGAATGGCGGGGAAGAAGAACAAACTGGGGAGGAGGGTGGAGAGAATGGTGCGGCAATGAAGGAGTGAAAGCCCAGAATCCCTGTGAATGTTCATTGAAACTAATAAAAATTTTTTTTAAAAAAAAAGAGACCATAACTGACATCCAAGCAGATATATGCACACCCATTTTTATTGTCTTTGTTCACAATAGCAAGGAGTTGGAAACAACCTAAGTGCCAATCAACAAATGAATGGATAGAGAAGCTCTGGTATATTCACACAATGCAATACTATGATGCATTGAAAAACAAGGAACTCATGCAATATTATTAAATAATGGGTGATTCTGGAGGACATTATGCTGAGTGAAGTATCTCAGTCACAAGAGGATAAATACTGTATGGTGCCACTGTTGTAAAACAGGACTGACCTTGGGGTTGGGGGGAGACTTAGAAAGATGGGTTCGATAATGTATACTGAATTGAAACAGATAAGGGAGAAAACTGTTTAAAAGGCATAGGTGATTAGGTATTTTTGTCATGACAGGCGTGGACCTGTGGGAGGGTTTGTAAAACAATGAAAGAATTTTTCTTTTACTTTTCCAAAAGGGTAGTGTACTAGGGGGAGGGTTGGGAGGGGAGAAAAGTGCAACAATGAATGAATGGAAATCCATTCAAGTAAATTTTTACTTAAATTAATAATAAATTTAAATAAAACATAAAGTTCATGCTATTAGGTCTGGTCCACCTGGATAATCTCCCTTGGTTAGTTAAAAGTCAACTGATTAATAACCTTAGTTACATCTGTGTTGTTGTTGTTGTATACTGACAAATCAGAATCAACTCATAGCTGACCCTCCAGTGGGTTTTCAGAGGCAGTAAATCGCATGGGAGGAGATTGCCCATCCTTTTCATCTGGAGCTTCTGGTGGCCTCATACCACTGCCTTTGAAATTGCAGAGCAGCTTCTTGACAATAGGCCACCAGAGCTCTCTGTTGTTGTTGGGTGCCGTTGACTCAAGTATGGCTCATAGCAACCCTATGAATAGTGTATATGAACCCCGTCTTATCCCATATCATCTTCACACTCCTGATGCACTAGAGCCCACTACAGAAGTCACCATGTCAATCCACCTGGTTCTGGGTCTTCTTCTCCTTCGCTGACCCTCCACCCTTTTAAACATCATGTACCTATCCAAGAAACATGCCCTCCTGGCAACATGCCCAAAATATGTGAGGCAAAGCCTCATTGTTCTTGACACTAAAGAGCACTCTTGCTGCACCCTCTCCAAGATATATCTGTTTGTTGTTTCGGCAGTCCATGGGATGTTCAGTACTCTTCTCTAACACCACAGCTCAAAGACATTAATTCTTCTGTCATCCTTATTCACTGTCCAGCTCTCAGATGCATGGCAAGTGATCAGAAAGACCATGGCCTGAATCACATGCACCTGATTCTACGAACATCAATAATTTTGAGAGGTCCCCAAATGTAGACTTTCCCAGTCCAATAGGTCTCCTTAATTGCTGTTCTGGGAATTAATCTGGGAAATCTTGAGGTAGTCATTTAAATACTCTACCAACCACAGAACAAGGTACACTGCATGATTTAAAATCATGAAAGGTGTGCATAAGTGTTGGATCTTTTTTCTGTATCTATTTAAATAAAATAATTTGAGAAACTGGACTATATGAAGAAGAATATGGAATCAGGATAGGAGGAAGACTCATCAAAAATCTGCGTTATGCATATGATACTTGCAGAAAGTAAAGAGGACATGAAGCATGTGCTGCAGAAGATCAAAGACTACAGGTTTTTATTTTTAACAGTCTGAGATTTTACTTTATTTGTATTTATAATTAAAATAGAATACACATAATACAAAGGATCAGGATAAAGTGTCAGTGCCATTTTGTTGGCAGAGAGGAGTCAGCATAGAGACCAAATTACCAAGAAGACATTCTAAGACAATGCTTTTTTAATTAAGTTTTATTCATTTTAATGAACATTTAAAAAGATTTTGGGTTTCCATTCATTCATTGTTGTACTATTTTCTCTACCCTCCCCACCAGTTCATTCCTCTTCCCCCCCTTGAAAGTCTGTTTTAATTGTCCCATTGCCACAGTGCTTGTCAAAGCCAGTTCTGATTAATCTCCTTTGTCAGTGTATCCTTTGATATTCCCTATCCCTCCTCCCTGAGAGAGACTTCACCCT
>NW_006399959.1:1667925-1671373 GCF_000299155.1 Elephantulus edwardii
CTAAAGGTCCCCTTTGGCAGTAGGAAACACATAGACTATTATGGAGATTGATTTTGGAATTTAGATGCACTCTTATTGATTGTGCTTGGCCGTACATATGAACGATATTCTTGATATCTTCCTGAGCTCATCTGGTCTTCGTTCATTAGTGTTCAAGGCCTCCAACCTATTCCTAAGCTGGTTTTTAAATTTAGGGGGAACAGACTCAAGATAAAATTTTTATTCCTGTGGATATTATTTAACCTTCTTTCCATAGTACCATGCAAATAGCTCCAAAGTCAGGCATGCCACCCCCTATGTCCCTGCACCTATTTCTATCAATCATTGGGTCTGATATTCATTACAAATTGACTCACAGACTTTACTCATAGTTGTGGGATTTATTAGGGAAGTATGTTGGGGAGAGGGAGAGGCAAAAGAATACCACACAATGCAAACCCAGGTTTAGTCCAGCAGTCTCAGGACAGATTAACAAGACACAATTCTTCAATTAGTGAAAGTCCAGGTTCAGCTCAACAGCACAAATGCAAGAAGTGCCTGGTTTCCTCAATCATCTAGCTGACTATCTCTCAGAGCAGTTGTAAGTCAGCTTTTCCTTCAATCATCAGTAAGTAAAATCTTTAACTGTGGCCTTTATCTCCAGGGTTCCTCTGCCACATTCTCTTCACAATCTCTCTAACTACCATCACTATCTCTTACAGTGCGGAAAGCACTCTCTATTATTGGCCCTATGGCTGTTATGTGATTTGCAACACCATCTGTCCCCAGTTAAGGTAGCTAGAGACCATGCCCACAACGAGGGCGAACACAATGTCTAGAAAAGCCCATTTTTAAGAGTTCTGAAACCCCAAACACCAATTGATCTATTTCAACAGATGAAGCTCTGGATATGATCATGGCCAACTGACTGGAAGAGATCCATGTTTATTAACATTCCCCCAAAAGGTGATCCAACATAATGTGGAAATTATTGAAAATCATTAATATTATATTGTTTTCATACTAATAGCAGACTATTTGAGAAGCCTCAGGCCAATGTAGTCCCAAATACTTAACCAGCTATACATGTCCATAATTTCTAACAAAACCAGCTCCATCCATGACTCAGTTCCCCAATGGGAACTATGGCCAATGGGTTCAGATTCACTAGGTCTTCCAGAGACTTAGACCTGTTAGGGAAATGATTCAAATGACCTTAAGTATGTGGGCTGGTTTGGGACAGACTGGTGAGTGATGGGCCAGGATCCTGTAGATTGGCATTTGTGACACAGCTGGATGGTCACTCTGAGTGATGCAGGCTGGTGGTGTAGAGACTGGTGAGATGCTGGAAGCTTTGTTCCGGATAAGCAAGTTTTTCCAAAGGAAAAAAAAGGGCCTGATGCTGAGGTCCCAAAAATTTATAGAAGCCTCTAGTAGGGAGGGGCTTGTATCCCACCCTAATGTTCTTTCTTTAAGACAATTACTTCAGCACAAAATAAACAGTTAATCATTGACTAGATAAGACTGTTGTTATGTGCCCTCGAGTCCCTTGCGACTCATAGCGACCCTATGCACAACAGCCCTAAACCCTGCTCTATCCTGTGCCAATCACATTGCCTCTGAAACACCCATCCCGATTACCCCAGTCACTGAATCAATCCACCTCATAAAGGGTCTTCCCCTCTGGCGCCATCCCTCCACCCTCCCAAGCATGATGTCCCTCTCCAAGGATCTGTCCCTCCTTACAACATGTCCAAAGTATGTCAGACAAAGCCCCAGGATCCTTGCCTCCAAGGAGCAGCCTGGTTTAACTCTCTCTTGGATAAATCTGTTTGCTTTCTTGGCAGTCCATGGCACATTTAATACTCTTCTCCAGCACCACAGCTCAAAGGAATCAATTCTTCTTCTATCCTTCCTAGTCATTGTCCAACTCTCTGATGCATAACAAGTGATTGCAAAGACCATAACCTGTATCAGATGCACCTTAGTCTCCAGAGTGACACCATTGCTCTTCAGGATCCTGGAGAGGTTCCTAACAGCAGACTTTCCCATCGCAATATGTTTTTTGATTTCCTGGCTGCTGGTGCCAAGAGTGTTGACCGTAGAGTCAAGCAGACTAAAGTTGCTAATAATCTCAATCTCTTCATCATCAATCCTGATGCTGCCAATTGGTCCAGTGGTGAGAATCTTTGTCTTCTTGACGTTGAACCTCAATCCATACTGAAGGTTGCAGTCCTTAACCCTCTGCAGCAAGTATTTCAGGTCCTCCTCAGTTTCGGCAAGCAGGGTTGTGTCATCTACATAACACAGATTGTTAATAGATCTTCCACCAATCCTGACGCCACACTTCTCATAGAGCCCACCAGCATCTCAGATAATCTATTCTGCGTACAGGTTGAAAAGATATGGGGACAGGACACATCCCTGGCGTACACCTTTCCCAATTTTGAACTACGCAGTGTTTTCTGGCTCTGTTTTGACGACTGCCTCTTGGTCCAAGTATAGGTTTCACATTAGCACGATCAAGTGTTCTGGGATTCCCATTCTTCTCAGAGTCAGCCACAGTTTGTTATGATCCACACAGTCAAACAACTTTGCATAATCAATGAAACACAGATAGACATTCCTCTTGTATTCTCTGCTTTCAGCTAAGATCCATCTAACATCAGCTACAATATCCCTAGTACCACGACCTCTTCTAAACCCAGCCTTGACTTCTGGTAGTTCTCTGCTGATGTGCTGTTCCAGTCGTTTTTGGATAATCTTCAGTAGAATCTTGCTTGCATGTGAAATCAATGATATTGTTCTATAGTTTCCACACTCTGTTGGGTCACCCTTCTTTGTGAAATATAGATCTCTTCCAGTCAGTTGGCCAAGTGGTTGTTCTCCAGATTTCTTGGCACAACTTGGTGAGCACGTCCAGGGCAGCATCTGATAGCTGAAATATGTCAATTGGTATACCATCTATTCCTGGGGCATTATTTTTTGCTATTTCCTTCAAAGAAGCTTGAACTTCTTCCTTCACCACCATAGGCTCTTGCTCATACGTTGCTTCATGAAATTCTTCTGTGTCTGCCAATTAATTCCTTTTGATACAGTGACTCGGTATATTCTTCACTAGAGAATGATAAACCTTAGGCACTCATACATATATAATTAAAATATTGCTAAATATTATTTAAAAATGATTAGAATGGTATCTTGATAAAGAACTGGCAGAAATTCAAGCTGGATTCAAAGGAGGCCATGGCAAGAGGAATATCACTGCTGATTCAGATGGATCTTGGCTGAAAGCAGAGAATACCAGGAAAATGTTTACTTGTATTTTATTGACTATGCTAACAAAGAAGGGTGACCCAACTGAGTGTGGAAACTACAGAACAGTGTCATTGATTTCACATGCAAGCAATCTTCACGTACTGAAGATTATCCAAAAACGGCTGGAACAGCACATCAGCAGAGAACTGCC
>NW_006399959.1:1673535-1678614 GCF_000299155.1 Elephantulus edwardii
TTGTGACTGGGATACTTCACTCAGCATAGTGTTCTCCAGAGTTAACCATTTTGAATAATATTGCATGAGTTCTTTGCTTTTCAATGCAGCACAGTATTGCATTGTGTGAATATACCACAGCTTCTCTATCCATTCGTTTGTTGATGGGATTCTAAGACAATTCTAAAGCAGCTTAGTTACATAATGCCCAGGTTAGGTTTTTTCTCGTTCTACAAATGAAACACACGGACTCAAAAGTTTTTATCCTGTTTAGTATAAGAATTTTTACATTAAATATATAGCAATCCATTCCTCAGAAAGTAATACCAGTAACTTTTAGAAAAGCGTCCATTATGCTAGTTTTACTAGAAAATCCCTTAATACAACTAAAAGCTAGGCAATAGCTCATAAGTACCATTAAACTGTTGTTGGTTAGTCTATCTTTCTGCTTAATATGGAATGACATTCTGTATTACAGAAAGGCAGGAATAACATTCTGGCTCTCATTCTAAATACTTAATTAACATGGTTAAGGAGACAGTTTAAGCATATTAAGTGAAGGCAGTTAAAAATTATAATCATTACAATCTTTTGCAGTCTATAAATACGCTGTAATGCTTATGCAGAATGAAACCAATGTTACTTATTGATGTGTTACGCACACATACAACTAGAAACAGAATAGCACAGGTGCTCATTCTAAATGGAATATAGTAACACAGTAAAAATGCAACTATACCATGGAAATAAGTAGCATGAACAGCACTACCCTGCATTTTCAATAATGGTGACTTACTGTAACACAAACGTGAGTCTGTATCAGTCATCTTAATCATAATGGCTTTCAGAAGCATCAAGTTTCCAGTAGATAAACTACTATTCTATGGAGGTCAGTACATCTTTTGAAAGTTTCACATTTGTAAAACCTGGATAAGGCTACAGCTATCTTGAAGTGTGAACAAGATACAGGTCAGAGGGTAGGATCCCAGCCATGTAAGGAAGAGATAGACAGGTCCTCGTGCAGCATATGCTCGCTGGCTCCTGAAAGCTTCACGTGCATAATAGAGTTGCCAAAGAAGTGAAACGGAGAGGTGAGCTAAGTTTCCATGATTTGACTTTTAAACCTCAGGAATAGTATGGTCTATCAGGGTTTTCATAATGTTTGGTGCCATCCTCTTAATAATATGTTCAGAAATGAAAGCAGGCATGATAGATAGTAACTACAGTCCCAGATGCTGTAGTATGTCTGCAATTTGAGAGTCCTTCAATCCAATGACATTCTGTCCATTGACTTCACAGATGTTATGTTCTGTGAGAAGAACATTTCTGGCAGCAGAACTGTCTTTCACTATGGATGTTATTTTCCCATTTTTAAAGATAAAACCAACATGCCCTGTGCTGTCCTTATGCATGGTAATAGTCCATTCAAAAGGCCTGTCACGGACGGTCATGGTGATCTTCTCCCCAGATGCCTGTTTAAGCACTTTGTGTGCCTCTAGCCAGCACAATTGTCACCATTGATCTGGAACACCTGATCCCCAAATCTCAGGCCAACCAGAGGATGGAGAATTTGCCTGGACTAGCTGTACAAATACACCATTATCTATTGACTTAAGCCAGAGGCCAATTTTCCCATCTTGATCCTTACACAAAATAACTTCACGAATCCCTTGCTTAATTTCTGTTTTTCGAATCCCAGTATCATTTCCAGTTAGAGGAGCCACCATATAGTTCATACTTGAAGGTCTTTTTACCAGCTGCCCCTGCATCGGTGCTCTAGGGGCCATGGCCATGTTTGTACATATTTCTTCTTCACTTAAACTTAGACCCATGTATTGTGAGAGCTCTGGATATGGTTTAGGGTATAGATTTCCATCTTGTGTGATGGGAGCAGATGCTTCTGATAAAATTTCTGGATTGGCAGGGTTTGCAGAAAAGGCAGCCTGTGCCTGAATTACTTTGTCTACTTTCAGGTCTTCAAGAGATGGATACAGAGACATTTTGTCAGAAATTTCCGAGGCCGCAGGCACCCCCTCGTGACCGCTTCTTCAGTGTCCGGGAATAGCAAGACTATGGTTTTCAATATGGATTACATCCCAATATCAGAAACCAAAAATCCTTACCACTGGACCAATAGGCAACATCATGATAGATGGAAAGAAGACTGAATTGCCAGTGGTTTCATTTTACTTGGATCCACAATCAACATCCATGGTAACAGTAGTCAAGAAATCAAAAGATTTCTTTCATTGGGCACATCTGCTGTCAAAGACCTCTACAAAGTGCTAAAGAACAAGGATGGCAGTTGAAAGATCAAAGACCACCTGATCTAATCCATGGTATTTTCAATGTTCTTATGCATCTGAAAGTTGGACAATGAGTAAGGATGACAGAAAAACAATCAATGGCTTTGAATTGTGATGCTGGAGAAAAGAACTAAAGATCCCATAGACTGCCAAAATGACAGGCAAATCTGTTTGGGAGGAAGTACAATTGAGAGTAGTCCTTAGAGGTAGAGTTGGTTGAAATGTTGTCCCATAGACTTTGGCCATGTTGTCAGCAAGGACTAGAGCTTGGAAAAAGCTCTAGCTCAGAAAGGTGACAGTGGCTGGGGTGGGGTCAGAGAAAGTGAGTTAGACCATCAACTAGATAAATTAACATAATGACTATGACAATGAGTTTGGGCCTATCAGAAATGTTGAGAATGGTACAAGATAGGACAGAATTCATATCTGTTGTTCACAGAGTCCATGCGAGAGATAATAAAATGGACAGCACCTAACAGACAACCAACCACCACCACTGTATGGCTATTAGTAGGGAGGAAGCAATTGGGGTCTCAACTCAGGCATTGTAAATGGGGATGGAATATGCTATCTGGCAAATACTAAACATATTCACCAATTTTGTAACAGACAAGAGAGCAATAAGAAATTAACTTTTAAAATACCCTGAAGTAGGTTGAAAATAACACTTCTTTAATAATATTTTTAAAGGTTGTTGTTGATGTTGTTATGTGCCGTCGAGTCGCTTGCGACTCATAGGGACCCTATGTACAACAGCCCTAAACTCCGCTCTGTCTTGTGCCAATTGCACTGTCTCTGACACTCCCATCCCAATTATCCCAGTCACTGAATCAATCCACCTCATAGAGGGCCTTCCTCTCCTGCGCTGTCCCTCCACCCTCCCAAGCATGATGTCCCTCTCTAAGGACCAGTCTCTCCTCACTACATGTCCAAAGTATGTTAGACGGAGCCTCAGAATCCTTGCCTCCAAGGAGCCACCCGGTTTAACCCTCTCCAGGACAAATCTGTTTGTTTTCCGAGCAGTCCATGGTATTCTCAATACTCTTCTCCAGCACCACAGCTCAAAGGCATCAATTCTCCTTCTATCCTCCTTGATCATTGTCCAACTCTCTGATGCATAACAAGTGATTGCGAAGACCATGGATGGCCTGTATCAGACGCACCTTAGTCTCCAGAGAGACACCATTGCTCTTCAGTACTTTGGAGAGGTCCCTAACAACAGACTTTCCCATGGCAATGCGCCTTTTAATTTCCTGGCTGCTGGTGCCAAGACTGTTGACTATGGAACCAAGCAAACTAAAGCTGTGTACAATCTCAATCTCGTCACCATCCATCCTGATGCTGCCAATTGGTCCAGTGGTGAGAATCTTTGTCTTCTTGACATTGAGCCTCTATCCATATTGTAGGGTGCAGTCCTTGACACTCTGCAGCAGGCGCTTCAGGTCCTCTTCAGTTTCAGCAAGCAGGGTTGTGTCATCCGCATAACACAGATTGTTGATAAATCGTCCACCAATCTTGACCCCACATTTCTCCTCATAGAGCCCAGCCTCCCAGATAATCTGTTCTGCATATAAGTTGAAAAGGTATGGAGATAGGATGCATCCCTGGCGTACGCCCTTCCCAATTTTGAACCATGCAGTGTTCCCTTGCTCTGTTCTGACGACTGCCTCCTGGTCCAAGTATAAGATTCGCATTAGAACGATCAAGTGTTCTGGGATTCCCATTCTTCTCAGAGTCAGCCATAGTTTGTTATGAAGGAGGAAGTTTTTATTCTAGAACAATTTAAAGAAGCCTCCTCATTCGGCTTTGTGGATGTCTCCACGCTGCAATTTATAGAGGAGACTGACTCCTTTTTAAGTAACATAATAGAGAAGATCTGATCAATTTGTATTAAGCTGACCTTTTCAGAGAATAGGAAGGGAAATCTGAACAGAATATTACTAGGTTTGCCCCGACTTTCCTGTTTTCCTGTTTTGTTTTTCTCTTTATTTGATATACTGAATAAAACGACCTCTTCTCTCTTTCCTTAGTTCAGGTCAAAACAGCCAGCATGGAGTGAATCAGACTGCCCCAGGTGTTCCTTTATCACAAGACCAGGAACACACCCATATAAACAGCCTGGAATACAGCTAGTTCAGGCAGCTCCAGAGGTTCCCTCCCAAAGACCTTTAACTTTGCTAACAATTACAGTTTTGAGTTACTCTGAAAGAACTTTCTGGTGCTATGCTGTGCAGAGGTCAGAAGTTATTGCCAGGTGCTGCAGAGTCTACTACAGCTCACAGTGAGACGATGATCCTAACCTTGCTTTATCCTGATTTGTCTTCATGATCTCCCTGATGCTCCAGGCCACTGTTAGAGAATAAATATATCTGTCTTGGAGAAAGTGCAACTCGGGTGCCTCTTGGAGGTAAGGACAGTGAAACTTCATCTCACATACTTTGGGTATTTTGTCAGGTAGTCCATGGAAAAAGACATCATGCTAGGAAAGGTTGATGGTCATCGAAAAAATGAAAGATAAAAAAAGTGGCACGTCCGCGGGTGGCCCCTCTCTCTCCAGGCGTCCTCGTGCGAGTGACATCGTCTTTAAACCCTGCGTGGCAATCCCTGACACACCGCAGTGATGCCCAGGGAAGACAGGGCAACCTGGAAGTCCAACTACTTCCTTAAGATCATTCAACTTCTGGATGATTATCCGAAATGCTTCATCGTGGGTGCAGACAATGTCGGCTCCAAGCAGATGCAGCAGATCCGCATGTCCCTCCGCGGGAAGGCTGTGGTTCTGATGGGCAAGAAC
>NW_006399959.1:1678950-1701178 GCF_000299155.1 Elephantulus edwardii
GGGAGCCAGCGAGGCCACCCTGCTGAACATGCTGAACATCTCTCCCTTCTCCTTCGGGCTGATCATCCAGCAGGTGTTTG
Organism: Elephantulus edwardii; assembly: GCF_000299155.1. Taxonomy (NCBI): domain Eukaryota; kingdom Metazoa; phylum Chordata; class Mammalia; order Macroscelidea; family Macroscelididae; genus Elephantulus; species Elephantulus edwardii. The sequence continues at coordinate 1,679,031 of NW_006399959.1, forward strand.
ACAACGGCAGCATCTACAGTCCTGAAGTGCTTGACATCACAGAGGAGACCCTGCATACCCGCTTCCTGGAGAGTGTCCGCAATGTTGCCAGCGTCTGTCTGCAGATTGGTTACCCAACTGTGGCCTCAATACCACATTCCATCATCAATGGGTATAAGCGGGTCCTGGCTTTGTCTGTGGAGACTGACTACACCTTCCCATTGGCTGAAAAGGTCAAGGCATTCCTGGCTGATCCATCTGCATTTGTGACTGCTGCCCCTGTGGCTGCTGCCACTACCGCAGCTGCTCCTGCTGCTGCCGCCCCAGCCAAGGTGGAAACAAAGGAAGAGTCGGAAGAGTCAGACGAGGATATGGGATTTGGTCTCTTTGACTAAAATCCAAAAACCCACCAACTCTGCCAGCTTTGTGTGAAACAAGGAAATAAAGGCTTCATTCTCTTAAAACTCAAAAAAAAAAAGAAAAGAAAAAATGAAAGACCCTCAACAAGATGGACTGACACAGTGACTGTAAGAAAAGTGATCTGTATGACCTTCTAGAAAGTAGTCCTAGAGGAAACCCACAACGAAGACTACCAGACAGCTGGTCTTCAAGGCCAGCTGCATGTGCCTCCTGATTTGCTTATCTTCTCATTTCTTTTTTTAAAAATTTTTTTGGTCTCCTTTCTTAAAATTACCTCGCCTTTATCTTCTAACAAGTGCCAAATCAATACTAACTCTCCCCCTCAACCCAACCAAAAAATACTCCTTGAAAATTTCCCTTCCTTGAGATTTAAGAAGCCTGTCTCCTATGTTGTTGTTGTTGTTATGTGCTGTCGAGTCGAACTCATAGCAACCCTATGAATAAAAGATCTGAACCCTGTCCTATAATTATCATCATTTCTCTAATGTGCATGGAGTTTTCAAAGGCATGTTGTTTATGAAGTGGATGCCACTCCTGCTTCCAAGCCTGTCTTAATCTGGGAGCTCTACCAAATCCTGTCCACCCTGGGTAACCATTATGGCATTTGACACACCAGTGACACAGCATTCAGTATCACAGCGATTCCATGTTATCTTAGTAGCAGTAGAACAAGCTGACGGACCAATGCTGTACCACTTAGTACAATATTCTTCCCAAACACAAAGGGCCCAACCAACTTTTAAATACAAAGGCCTGCCCATCAAGTCCTGATTGACTTAACAAGAGGGTTCCAGCCTACAGCTGATAGTTAAATCCAGTAGATCCAATCAGCTCACACACGATTGTGAATGAAATTAAAAAAGACCAGTTTACACCTGATTTTCAACTAAAACAAGAGAACCTACCCACCAGACTCAAACTGCTTCACAGTTGTATAATAAATCTTTTTCTATTATAATCTGTCCTAAGACTGGATTTTCTGGAGGCAGAACTCCAGCTTTGCAAGGACAATGTAACCTCCATTTTCACATCAAAATTATAAAGTAGATTATTCTAATTTTATTAGCAATGATGAAAGGAAAGGAAAAGACAACAGCTTTTAAATGACAACTAATTCTAAACCCTTCTCTAGAAAGAGTATCCTAGAAAAATAGAAGTTGTTATGCATCAAGTCAGCTGTGACTCATAATGACCCTTTAAACAGCAGATCTGAACCTTACCCTATACTGTGCCATCATCACACTTGAGCCATTTTTAGTCATCCTGTCATTCCATCTTATTGTGAGTTTTCCTCTCTTATGTTAATTCTCCATCTTTCCAAGCACAACGTCTTTTTCCAAGGGCTGGTCCCTCTTTGAAATATGCCCAAAGTATGGGAGGCAGAGTTTCATTCTTCATGTCTCTAAGGAGCACCCTGGTTTCACTTTCTCCAGGTCGGTCCATGGGACAGTAGGTGCTCTTCTTCAACACCACAACTCACATGCATTGATTCTACTTGTGTCATCTTTAATCAATGTCCAACTTTTAGATTCATAGCAAGCAACTGAGAAGACCATGGGTTGGATCAGACACACCTTAGTCTTCAAACTAACATTATTACTCTTCAGTACTCTGGAGAGGTCTCTGACAGCTGATTTTCTTAATGTAATAAATCTCTTGTTTGACTGCTGGTACCAAGGGTGTTGATTGTGGATCCAAGTAAAATTAAATCATTGACAACTGTAATCTTTTTCCCCTCTATCATTGACTTAGTGGTGAGATTTTTGTTTTCTTTTTTTTTTTTTTTTGTTTTCTTGATGTTGAAATATTGCTCATAGTGAAGGCTGTAGGTCTTGATCTTCTGAAACAAGCACTTCAGGTCCTCCTCATTTTTAGCAAGCCAGGTTTTGGCATCTGCATAACACAGGTTGTTGATAAGTTTTCCTCTGATCCTGATACTACATTCTTCTTCATGAAGTCTAGCTTCTCAAATTATTTGTTATAGTATGGGGAATTATTTGTCTGGTATGGGGAAAGGACACAGCCTGACACACACCTTTCTTATTTTAAACTGAACTTGCTCAGCATTTCTTAAGAAGGAACTGAAGAACAAATTCAAGCCTCGAGTTGCAATACTTAAGGATGCTTTGAGAATATGGAATGATCTAGAAAGCATCAAAAGAAGATGGAGTAGCTATTCAAAAAAGAGTGGGCTGACACAGAAGAATTTAATGAAACAACATATGACCAAGAGGCAATGGTGATGAAAAGAAAATTCAAGCTGCTCTGAAAGAACTGTCAATAAATAAGGTCCCAGGAACTTATGGAACATCAATTGGCATATTTCAACAAACTGATGCAGCCCTGGATGTGCTCATCAGGCTGTGCCAAGAAATCTGGAAGACAATTATCTGGCCAACTGACTTGGAGAGATCCATATTTATTCATATCTCAAAAAAAAGTAATCCAATAGAGAGTGTAAATTATCAAACAATATCACTAATGTCACACACAAGGCAAAATCCTGAAGATCATACAAAAATGATTGAAAGAGTACATTGACTACCAGACAGTACATTGACTACATTGGTACCATAGAGAACTACTAGAAATACAAGCTGGGTTTAGGAGAGGCCGTGGCACTAGGGATATTATAGCCAGTGCCAGATCTATCTTGGCTGAAAACAGAGAGTACCAGAGGAATGTCTATCTGTGTTTCATTAGTCAATGAAATGTCAAGGCATTTGATTGTGTGGATCACAACAGAATGTGGCTAACATAGAGGAGAATGGGAATCCCAGAACACCTGATTGTGCTCACACAAAACCTATACTTGGACCAGGAAGCAGTTGTCAGGACAGAGCAAAGAATAATTGCATGGTTCAAAATTAGGAAGGGAGTGCATCCTGTCTCCATACCTTTTCAATCTATATGCTATATGTAACAGATCATTTGAGAGGCTGGGTTTTATGAGGTGGACTGTGGCATCAGGATTGGAGTAAGATTCATCAATAACCTGTGTTATGCAGATGACACAACCTTGCTGGTTGAAACTGAGGAGGGCCTGAAGCACTTGCTGCAGCGGGTTAATAACTGTAGTGTGCAATATGCATTAAAGCTCAATATTAAGAAAAGGAAAATTCTTACCACTGGGTCAACTGCCAGCATCATGATAGATGGAGGAGACTGAGATTTCAGCTTGCTTGGTTCCACAAGCAACACTGTTGACACCAGCAGTCAGAGAATCAAAAGACATTAGGAGAATCTGCTGTCAGGGACCACTCCAGAGTGCTAAGGAGCAGTGACGTCAGCTTAGAGACTCAGGTGCAGCTGATTCAGACCATGGTCTTTGCAATTACCTGTTACACATAAGAGAGCTGGACAATGACCAAAGGGGAGAGAAGAATTGATGCCTTTGAGTTGTGGTGCTGGAGAAGAGTATTGAACATGGACTACTAAGAGAACTAACAGGTCTGTCTTGGAGAGGGTGGAGCCAAACTGTTCCTTGAAGGCAAAGATTTTGAGGTTGTATCTCACATACTTTGGGCATGTTGTCAGGAGGGACCAGTTCTTGAAGAAGGACATCATGCTTAGAAGGGTGGAGAGACAGTGCAGAAGAGGAAGACCTTGGATGAGATGGATTGACAATGTAACAGGGATAATGAGGTTATATGTGTCATACAGTGAGAGTGGTCCAGGTTACAGAGCAAGACTCAGAGCTATTGTGGATAGTTCTGATATGAGTTGGGGTCAACTCAATAGCACATAACAACAACAACTGTATTCCCTATTCAGACAGTAGTCTATTGGTCTAGGTATAGGTTTCTCATGAGAAGAGCTGGTAAAAAAAGATATTGTGGAAAGAAATTGAACTGTACTTGGCAACTGTCTTGCTATAGAGCAAAAGAAAGGGAACAATTAAAAGATAATGTTGAAATCCTGAGTCTAGAGGATGGAGAAGACAGTGCTATCAATCACCACATCTACTTCTTATTGACATAAGTAGGTTCTGAAGACCAAGTTGTTATACAAAAAAATGGCATTATGCAAGCACTGAGAATGACATCAGATCACCAAATTAAATCATTACTAACTGCCAAATTATACCATTAACTTACTGCAAGTCTTCTGAGAGTATGTCCAACCAAGCTGATATATAACCTTAACAATCACAAGCTCTCTCTGCTATAACCTCACAACCTGGCATTCACTGCTGCTATATGTATATTAATGTGCAAAACAGAGAGGTAGATTTTTTAATATTGTAAATATGAAATATAAAATAAGATCTTGAGTGAGTGAGGTATGGATGTATACTCAAGGACTAATGTGGCAAGGTTTAAGAAGTGGCTTTCCAATCTACAGTATCCCGAAGCTGTGTAAATCTATACGTCTAACTTTCAGAGACACTATTTCTTCCTGCAAGGAGAGGGTAAGGCAAGCCAACTCTATGTTATGACTCCTGTAATGTTTCAAAGCCCAGAGAGAACTCAGAAGTCTGAAGGTGCTAGATCTAGGTGTGACCAATTGGAAGGGGTTAGGATCCCCTCCAGTCAATGCTGGCACCCATGGGTGGATGCAGAGACTCATCTTTACCCAGTAGCCTGGCAAGCCCTTACTTTTTTTGGCTCTAATACAGAAATCACATAGATAATGACTCTGGCATTAGTACACAGTTTGAGAAAAGTATGGACTTTTGGATTACTTCTGACCTAGCTGTGATAAAGGAGCCCTGATGGTACAGTGGATTGGGTTGCTGATTGAAAGTTTGAACCCATCAGCCAATCCACTGGAGAAAAATGAAGCAGTCCGCTTGCATAAAAGATTAAAATATTAGAAACCCCATCGGGGCAGTTCTGCTCTATGAGGTTGCTACAAGTTGGAATCAACTTGATGGCTGTTGACTTTGTTGGATAGTATATTGGATATAGTAAATCTGGATCACTGGCTAATTCTCTTTTGTTGTTTTTGCTCAGGGAGCTCTGTACCACCAGGGCTCCCTTAAATACTCAGCTGATAACCAAAAAGTCAGTGGTCTGAACCCACTAACAGCTTTTTGGCAGAAGGATGTGGCAGTTTGCTTCTGTAAAAACATTTAGTGTGGAAAAACCCAAGTGAGGCAGTTTTACTCTGTCCTATGAGGTTACTATGAGCTGGAACTGCTGAGCTCTTGGGGAGTCTGTTTGCTCAGTCTGTTTGAAATAGGTAATGACTACAAGAGTTTTGATAGAAAATCTGATTTTTGTACCAGTTAATATCCTTTGAAAATGGAACTTAGTTTTCTTAGGTAATTCACATGCTGCTATGCTTCTGAACTGCTCTTCCACATGCATGCTGGTGACTTTGCCATTCAGATTTTTTATGGTTTTGTTTTCATGTTCTGAAAGATGCAGAATCTCAATAAAGCATGCTTAAAACAGCTAACATCAGATTGTTTTTGTTATATGCTATCACAGTGGTTCTGACTCATAGCAACTTTATGTACAATTTGAAACCCTACCTAATCCTGTCTATCCTCTCCACCTCTGCTGTTTCTCACTGCTGCAGCCAATGTGTCAATCGATCTTGCTCAGTGTCTATTTCATTGACCCTCTCTTTTACCAAGCATGACATCCTTCTTTGGGCACTGGCCTTTCATGAAAACATGTCCAAAATATACGAGATGAAGTTGTGTGACCCCAGCTTCTAAGAAGCAGTCTGGCTAGACTTCTTATGAAGGATTTGTGCATTCTTTTGACAGTACATAACATATTCAGTATTCTTCCCTAACACCATAAATCAAAGGCATCAACTCTGTTACTACAAGCATAGAAATCAGCTAGAATGCATTTAAACCAAAGAATGACATTTGTCTGAAAGGTTTCAGGCTGTTATCATGAGAATTAAGGACATAGAGATGGCTTGCATATTGCTGTGATTCTGGAAGCTATGTCACTGGTATTTAAAATATCAGAAAGATCACCCATCGTAGACAAGTATGCGAAGATGAGAGAGAAGTTCCTTTCCAGCTGTCACCAAGCAGGCTCCTCCCAGAGACTTAACTATCTGAAACTGCCCTGACCCTCAGAAAGCAGTTGTCTGTGGTGTGAGGAATGGCTGGCTGACCAGTCTTTGGTCTCTCTTCTAGGTATACCCAGATGCTCCAGTCAGTCCCCATCTCAGCTTTGGTAAATGTGATTCTCACTTCTTGGGCTCGTCTGCCCAACTGAGAACCATTCAAGTCGAGACATTCGGTTTTCAGGAAGCTGGATAAGTTGTCTTTCCTCTGTGCTAACCTCCTGTTTGCCTACCTTCATCAGAGCTTGGATTACTTTGTGCTGGATGTTGGCATGTCTGTGTCCCTAAAATCCTGATGGATTTGAGGATGAGGACATTGTCTTTGTTCTATCTAGTATCGGTATGGCACTGATTATCATAAATGGATGGCTTTAACAAACAAATGTACTCTCTTACACCTTAAGAGAACTAGAAGCCTAAATTCAGTGCCAGTTGTAGGGGCAAAGGTCTTTCCTCTCAGTTCTGGAGGAAGGTCCTTGTTTACTTCAGCATCTGTAGGCCTGACATTCCTTGGAGATCTCCCTATGTTTCAGCCTTTTCCTTTGTCAAGGAGCTTCCCAGCACAGGCACTTAGGTCCAAAGGATGTGCTCCATTCCTGGTCTTCTTGGTAGTACTCAAGTCTCCACCTCTGCACGGTTCCTCTTTCCCATGGGTGAAACATGCCATACCCCAGGCAAACTTTCAATACATTAATACAACTGATGTAGCTCAATTAAAGGTTGTTGCATTACACCCTAATTCTCTTAGATTGCACCAAGGATGATCACACTAGACCACATCACTGCAAAGTAAGTACATCATTATTTAACTAAGACTACCGTGTACCTGGTCCAAACCATGGTCTTCTCAATTGCTTGCTAGGAATCTGATAGTTGGACAATGACTAAGGATTGACAGAATTCTAGTCAATACCTTTGAGTTGGGGTCTCAAAGAAGAGTACTAAATACCTCATGGATTGCCAAAAGAACAAACAGGAATGTCCTGGAGAATGTGAAGTGTACTTTTTTTGTAGGCAAGGATGGTGAAATTTTCTCTCACATACTTTGGGAATGTTGTAAAGAGAAGTTAGTACTTGGAGGACATTATGCTTGGAAAGGTGAGGGTCACTCTAAGAAAGGAAGACCTTCATTAAGATGGATTGTCACAGTGTGGCACAGGATAGGGTAGGATTCCTATCTGTTGTTCATAGGGTTACATTGAGTTATAATGGGTTAAAATGGACCAGCAGCACACAACAATCCTATCACATGGAGGGTGGGATTTATAACTCATAGTTACTTAATACTGAGAGTCATGGCCTAGTCAAGCTGACATATTTTTAGGGGGGAAAACAATTTAATCTACAACAGATGTTACTATCAGTTTCTCCAACTCTTGTTCTCAACTTGTAACTCAACTAATTAGCAGCTTAGTGTGAGTTCTCTACAGAAGCAGAGTCATTGAATATATAGATTTATCCAAAAGAAAGGATTCACATGCTTGTCAAGGCTGGCAAGTCATAGATTCAGGGCCTGTAGCTGGTGAGGCTAATGAACCCAGTTAGTGAATAAGGAAGCCTATCAGTTCCAGGAATCAGTTGAAAAGCAAGATGCATGAACCCAAGCCAGCTAGCTAAAATTCCTTCGATGGTGTAGGTATGCAGGTCACACCTTAAAGAAAGTCCCCCAACCCACAGGCCACCCAGAAAATCTCATTTAAGGTTATCATTACACTACATCAAATCCCTCATCAAGGTTTACCTCTGCCAAACCAATTACAGGCAAACTGACACACACTCTTAACCATCACAGGGTCAATGTAGCACCCGTACATGTCCTTAAACAGTACTTTAGCTAGAAAATCATATTTGCACCTAACAAATTTAACTATTTGTACATGCAAGTGCATTCTAAGTCTTTTCTTTTTGGAAAAATGTCATTGTGTAAAAATGTACCACATAACCAAGTTTTCCAATTTACCTACTCAGTTATATGAAATATCCAGAGGAAAATATACCTGGATCCCTGAATGAAGTGATATGTGAGTGGCATCTTCATGGATTCGCAAATAAAGTGTCCACTTTTCTACTGCTTTTGTAACAAATGACCATAAAGTCAGAAACTTAAGACAACACACATTTATTGTCTCACACATTTGGATTCAGAAGTCTGAGGTAAGTTTTAAGGGGCTAAAACCAAAGTGTCAGATGTTTCTTATGCAGGCTTCAGGAGAACTATTTATTTATCTTTCCCAATTTTTCGGGACTGCCTGCCTGCCTGCCTCTAGACTCATCATTGAGGGGCTCAGTCTGGATCACACTAGGGAAACTTGTTCATGCTCTTGGGGGAAGGCTGGGGCTGGGAAGGGGGGGATGTGGCTTCTAGGGGTGCTGGGCTGCTGTGTCAGGGTGCCAGGAGGTGCTGAGACAGGAGAAGGCAGGCTCTGTCAAGGCCTGCTGGGGTGCTCATCCTGCCATTCTCCGGTGCATGAGCTGGGCCTGCTGAAGGCGGTGCTGGATCTGCCGCTGGCGCAGCCGGTGCTTGATCTTAAGGCAGAAGGATACAGGGCATTTGCTCTCACGACAGTGTTTAGCGTGATAGCAGCAGAGGGCGATGAATTGTTTGCAGACAAGGCAGCCACCATTGATCCTGCGTCTGCAAACCCTGAAGTGCTGCACCACCCGCTTCATCTTCTGGCAGGATGGCAGTAAGCAATGGGTGCTGCGGCACTGGCTGATGTGCACCAGGGAGTCCAGGCACTGCTGGATGCTCAGGCGCACTGACTCTGGGGGGCTCTTGGACTGTGCCTCATTCTGGCTGTTGCCATCATCACCCATCTTGAGGCTGTTGATATTACAGCAGCTGTTGTCAAAGGCTGTCACCCTTTGAACAAGAGAGAGACTGGATCAGCATCAACTTCCCATCTCAAGGTTAAACATTTATGCCACAGTCAGGCCCCTAGTACCCCAACACAAGACAGAGTCCCTAATATCGGCAGCAGCTCATGCCAAATACACTTTCCGTAACACGAGGTTCAAAGTTTTCTTAATGCAGGGAAATTATTCAGCTTAATATACTGGAACCTAGCAGGGTTAGGCAATGCTTCCTTCTACAGGTGCTCTTAAAAGTCATAGCTGAGTTCACAGCACCCAACAATACATATGTATAAATCAGCGACTAAAAGACAGACAAGAATCCTCATAATTGGAACAGCAGACAACATCATGTTAAATGGCTCAAAGATGTCAATGACTTGATTTTACTTGGATCCACAATTAACGTAACAGTCAAGAAATTAAGCAATAAATTGCTGTGTGGGCATACCTGCTGCCAAAGCCCCTCTTTAAACTATTGTTGTATACCATTGAGTCAGAACCAACCCAAAGCTAACCCTCCTGCAGGTTTTCAGAGGCAGTTAATAGCAGGGGAGGAGACTGCCCATCCCTCTTCTGCGGAGAAGCTGGTGGACTCTAACATGCCTTCAAGACTGCAGTGCAGCTTTTTGCCACAAAGCTACCAGTGCTCCCTGCACTACCTTAAACTTTACTAACAATTCCTTTTACCTGAAAGAGCTTTCAAGTGCCATGCAACACACAGGAGTGACCAATACATGACCTTTCACAGAAGGTAGCCATGAAGAGAAAACTTACTGTACTACACATGTTCTGTAAAGACAAAGCATCTAACCAGATAACTCCATTTTGAAGGCCAAATGCCAGCACCTCCTGATTTGCATTAACACCTCCTCCCTAAAATACTTCTGTTTTTCCATTCCCTACGCCCATAATCTAACCTATAAATGTGTTTGTTATGCACCAGCAACTCAGGACCCATTCAGGTGACCCTCCAGCAGATTCTTAGAGATGATAAATCCCACTGGAGGGGATTATCTTTCTATCATCAAATAGATGGATTCCAACAATATGCCTTCGGTTGGAAGTGCAACTCCTGAGTAGGACAGCAGAGCTCCCTAACCTATAAACAGGCCTCCCTTCCTTGAGACAGCATTTTTCAAGATGCTAGTTTTCATCTTCTCTTTGCTCATCAAAAGTAAAAAAAATCAAATTTGCTACACATTTGTTCTACGTAATTCCTTACTAGAATATAAGGCAAGGGCCCTTTGAGTCCAGCTGGGGATGTGCTGGTAACAAAAAGACTAATGGATCCCATTAAGTTCACCATCCAGCACCCTCAGAGGAGAGAGGTGGAGGGTGCCCGTAGAGTTCTGGACAGAGGAGGAGGAAAACGTGACACAAAACTCAGAATAAGAGTCCCGGCATGCTAGTCTAATAGAGACTGGTGGAACCTCTGAGACCACAGCTTGCAGTCACACTGTGGGACTGAATTCAACTCATTCCTGTGGTTTAACAGTCGGCCGAAGATACACTTAAAGGTGAACGCGCACACTGGGGAGGCCCTCGCTCCTTAGAATAACTAGCCAGAGTATCAAGGGACCAGGGTGTGACAACGTGAACACGGCAATCAACGCCAATGGCTGTCTCCCATCCATGTCTCATGAAATGCTGGGATGACCTATTAGATATAAATTACCAGATGAAGATCTATCAAATGATAAAGCTACGACTTCGATCAGTGAATCTGCGCAAGCACACACGAGGCGTCTGAACCGACGTGGGCCCGCACTGGTGCTTGGCTGGGGGTGGTGGTGGTGGCGGCAGGAACCAGGTGGGTTAAAAGGCAAGGCCTTAAACGACGTCCCAGGACCTGGGCGGGAGCTGCCTGGCTGCAGAGACGAGAGCTAAGCACCAGGAAAAAATCCCATTGTGGCAACCCTTACAATGGGTATCCCACAGCGCCGGCCCTCAGAACGCTGAGCCACGGAATCTCTCCCCTCCCTCCATCTTGGCCTGGAGCACACTACGGAGCCTGTAAGCGACGCGTACCACACCAGCCCAGCCGAGGAGTTCCGGTGGACCCTGAGCCCCTGGGCCGCGCTCCTGTTCCCATCGCAAGACAGCCAATACGTTACCTCGCAGAGACCGAAAAGCAACAACACGGAGCAAGAAAAGAGCTAACCCAGCCAGAGCGTCGCGGCAGAACAGCGCATGCGCCTTTATGACCGTTAGGCTCGGCCCCGCCCTTCCGGGGTCGTGCGTGAGGGGGGGGGCACGCGCCGGATCGCGCAGGCGTAGTCCCGGGCCATCCCGCGCAAGCTCAAAGCTGCGGAGAGCGAGAAGAGGGGGGCTGCCTGCTACGTCTTTCCTGTTAACGCGGCGCTTGTCGGTTTGGTGGTGTGGGTAGTAGTTAACGAAAATAGAATCGTATTCACAAACTCCAGGGATTAAGGCATAGACAGCTTTAGGGGGTATAGTGGTCTGAATTGTATGATAAATTCCATTTGGGAGTAGGATTTTGTGGAGTTCACTAGTGTAGGGTGCGTCTTAAATTTATCCCTTTTTCACATTTGAAAGACTAAGCAAACACAAAAAAACAGATGAGAAGGATGTCAGCCACCTGACAATCACCAAAGAGCAAGGACAATGAAGAGAAAAGGTGTTTCCTAGAACTGGGGCCCCGAATTTGGGCTCCACGTTTCCTTAACTGTGAGAGAAACATTTGTTAAAGCCACAAACCCGCGGTTCTGTTGCAAACAGCCTGAGGTAACTAGGACAATGTCTGAGATTCATCCTACTGTGTGCAGGAATCCCGGAGACCCATTATCTGCTTCATTCTTGTGTACATGCCTTCCTTCTACCCATCATTCAAGATAGCCTTTTCCTCCTCCATCAATTCTGCAGTTGCCTTTCCTTCTATTTAGAAGCTGCTCAGCCGTAACCTTTGACCTCAAATACCTCTGGATCATATGTAACTCTCTGAGCTCTGGGCATGCTTCCACTTCTGCACCTCTCCTCCAAGAATCTTCCTTCTCTCTTGGATACCCCTCTTTTGACCCAGCTGATCCTTCCCCGCGACAAAATTCCCCACTTCTCTAGGCATACCCCTACGTTCGGTAGAGCTTGGTTATCATCACTTTTTAACAACTCCCACTATACGTTCCAAGTTTTGTCTACAAATTTAGTCTGTGTCCTGGACAGTAGGTAAGTTTCCTGGCACTCCTGGGGCCACTTCAGCTATTATTTATTGCATCTCACACATTAGCACCATGCTTGGTCAAACCTAGTGCACATGGATTGACAGATGACGTGATCATGTAATGGCCTTTTCATGGTTTGAATTTAGTGATCTGGGCATCCTCTCTGCTCTAACACTCTGCACTTATGAATTTGCATTGCTAATTGAATTTTTCTGTATCTGATCTGCCGCCCAACTCCCTATCCACCCATTTCCAGCAGGATCAGGACAGAGGCTTCCAGAACAAAAGGACCTGGCAATCACGGATTGTCTACTAGGCTGAGCTAAACAACATTGCTGCTATCAGAGTGTTCTTGACCTACATAGTACTGAGTGTCTTTTGATGAAGAAACAAAGTATTCATTGCTGAGGTTGTCCTAGTATAATTGATGGCCAAGCTCTGGGGTTCCCTCCAGCATTAAAAGCCCATCTGCCCTTCATCAAGGACCTCTCTCTCCCCAGGACAGCTTCACTTCGGGTTTGGAAAATCTAGTTTTTGTCTTTTTCCTCCTTCAGTTATGCATTATGCAGATGATACAACCCTGCTGCTGAAACTGAGGAGGACCTGAAGCACTTGCTGCAGAAGGTCAAGGACTGCAGCCTTCAGTATGGATTGAAGCTTAACATCAAGAAAACAGATTCTCAACCACTGGGCCAATTAGCAGAATCATGATGGATGGTGAAGAGATTGAGATTGCTAACAGCTTCAGTTTGCTTAGCTCTACAATCAACACTCTTGGTACCAGAAGCGAGGAAATTAAAAGACAAATTGCATTGGGAAAGTCTGCTGTCAGAGACCTCTTCAAAGAACTGAAGAGCAACAACATCAGTCTGGAAACTAAGGTGTGCCTGATACAGGCCATGGTCTTTGCAGTTACTTACTTTGCATCAGAACACTGGACACATCAACAAATGAATGGATAGAGAAGTTGTGGTATATTCACACAATGGAATACTATGTGGCATTGAAAAACAAGGAACTCATGAAACATTACATAAAATGGATGACCCTGGAGGACATTATGCTGAGTGAAATATCTTAGTCACAAAAAGACAAATATACCATGATGTCACTGTTATAAAAGAGGACTGACATGATTAGATATTATTGTTATGACAGGAGTCCAGAATGAAGGCAGCATAGTGGAGTACAGTTGTGGGGAGGGATTGAATAACAAGGAAAGATTTTTTTTCTTTTACTTTTCAAAAAGAAAAGCAAATTGGCGGGGCGGGCGGGGGAGGTCCAGGAGAAAAGTGCAACAATGAATGAATGGAAATCCAATGACTAGAGATGAGAAGAGAATTGATGTCTTTGAGCTGTGGTGCTGGAGAAGTGTACTGAATATACCATGGACTGCCAGGAGAACAAACATATTTGTCTTGGAGAGGGTGAAGCCAGGCTGTTCCTTGGAGGCAAGGATTCTAAAGCTTTGTCTGACATACTTTGGACATGTTTCAAGGTGGGATCAGTCCTTGGAGAGGGATGTCATGCTTGAGAGGGTGGAGGGACGGACAGCACAGGAGAGGAAGACCCTCGATGAGATGGATTGATTCAATGACTAAGATAATGCAGATAGGTGTGCCAGAGACAATAAGATTGGCATGAGATAGAGCAGGATTTAGGGCTGTTGTACATAGGATCATTATGAGTCACAGGCGACTCAACGGCACATAACAACAAAACAAAAACAGCATTATGAATTGAATGAATGTTTCTAAAGTAAAATAGGTTTCCATTCAACCTTTCATGCACATTTTGTTTTATGACATTAATTATTACTCACAATGTAAGCCCACCCTTCCCGTTTCATCTCAGTGATACTTGTTTCTAGTAATCCTTCCATATCTTTCTGCCTTCTAAGGTTTCTCCATGGACAAATGATGACTCTTTGACCTTATATGCTTGATTGTTCTAGGGAGTGATGTTCACTTTATAAGCCTGTCTATTGTTTGTCTAAAAGTTGAGCCACAGGGTGAATTTTGTTCCAGATTTGAAAAGTGACAAATGGCCACACTCTTAGAGGTTCTGTCAGTCTTTTGGACCAGAAAGCCTGTCCATTTATATATTTTTTAGTTTTGTTGCACATTTTTCTTTTTTTTTTCTATAATTATATTTTATTAATTTTCATAAACATTTACAGAGATTTTGGGTTTCCATTCATTCACCGCTGCACCATTCTCTCTACCCTCCTCCCAGTTTGTTCTTATCCAAATGCCACAGTGCTTGTCAAAGCCAGTTCTGATTAATCTTCTTTGTCAGTGTGTCCTTTGCCATTCCCTATCACTCCTCCCTGAGAGAGACTTCACCCTGGGTCATAAGGAAAAGGGGATGGCGTATTCTCTTAGCTACTTCCTGCTGAAAAGGGACGCTGTGGGTTTCAGGGTGAAGATCTTCTCTCACTACTCTAAAGGGCCCCTTTGGCAGTAGGAAACACATAGACTATTATGGAGACTGATTTTGGAATTTAGATGCACTCTTATTGATTGTGCTTGGCCGTACATGTACATATCCTTGAAGATGTATCATGGGGGTGTTGCAACCTAGAAGACACAAATTTGACTAACAAGTTATAAGTACATGAGTCAAAAATTATGGAAAAGTAAAAGAAAAGATTCTTTCATTGTTCCACAAACTCCCCCCCAGGCCCCCTCCACCATGCAGCCCTCGCTCTAGACTCCTGTGATGACAGAAACACCCAGTTATATATCTCTTTTAAACAGTTACCTCCCTCCTCCGCCTCAGTGCAGCACACATCATTGAACCCATCTTACTCAGTCTCTCCCCAACCCCCAGGACAGTCCCATTCTACAACAGTGACATCATGTAATATTTGTCCTTTTGTGACTGGGATATTTCACTCAGCCTAATGTTCTCCAGAGTCAACCATTTTGAATAATATTGCATGAGTTCCTTGTTTTTTAATGCAGCATAGTATTCCATTGTGCGAATATACCACAGCTTCTCTAGCCATTCGTTTGTTGATGGGCACTTAGGTTGTTTCCAACTCCTTGCTATTGTGAACAAAGCTGCAATAAACATGGGTGTACATATATCTGCTTGGATGTCAGCTATGCACGTTTTTCTATCGTACTACTTTCAGAGTAGTCTGCAGTGGTGGCTGCAAACCAGTCTCAGGGTCCTGGAGGTTGATCCAAGTGGTTCATTGGTATTTTGGAGTAGCTGTTTCTCTACATCTTTGCATTTCTTCTCTCTTTTTTGTTAATGACAGAGAAACACCAGTAGAGCAGATTGTCTGGCTGCTTCCAAGTTTTTAAGGTCCCAATTACTACTCATCAAAGTAAGATGTAGAATATTGATCTTTGTGGACTATGTAATGCCAATTAAAAAAAAACAAACCTATTAGCCAGAGGTCAGTTCATTGGTCAAATTTTTGCATCAGGATTGGTGTAAGATCTTTTAACAATCTGCGTTATGCAGATGACACAACCCTGCTTGCTGAAACTGAGGAGGACCTCATGCACTTGCTGCAGAGGGTCAAGGACTGCAGCCTTCAATATGGACTGAGGCTCAATGTCAAGAAGACAAAGATTCTCACCACTGGACCAATTGGTAGCATCAGGATGGATGGCAAAGAGATTGAGATTGTTCATAGCTTCAGTTTGCTCGGCTCCATGGTCAACACTCTTGGCACCAGCAGCCAGGAAATAAAAAAACGTATTGCGATGGGAAAGTCTGCTTTTAGGGACCTCTCTAAAGTCCTCAAGAGCAACGGTGTCTCTCTGGAGACTAAGGTGCGCCTGATACAGTCCATGGTCTTTGCAATCACTTGTTATGCGTCAGAGAGCTGGACAATGACTAGGGAGGCTAGAAGGAGAATTGATGCCTTTGAGCTGTGGTGCTGGAGAAGAGTATTGAATGTACCATGGACTGCCAAGAAACAAACAGATTCATCCTGGAGAGGCTTAAACCAGGCTACTCCTTGGAGGCAAGGATTCTGGGGCTTGGTCTCTGACATACTTTGGACATGTTGTAAGGCGAGACAGGTCCTTGGAGAGGGACATCATGCTCTAACACCCTAGACAAGTTCACACCCACCACTACTATCAGGCTGATTCAGATACATAGTGACCCAATAGGATATAGTTGTTGTTAGGGTGTTAGAGGGTGGAGGGACAGTGCAGGAGGGAAGACCCTCTATGAGGTGGATTGATTCAGTGACTGGGGTAATCGGGATGGGTGTGTCAGAGGCAATGCGATTGGCACAGGATAGAGCAGGGTTTAGGGCTGTTGTCCATAGGGTCGCTATGAATCGTAAACGACTCGATGGCACATAACAACATCAACAACAACATATTTTTAATTTTTTGTTATTGAGAATATACACAGTAAAATATACACCAACTCAAGTTTCTCTGTGTACAATTCAGTGATGCAGATCACATTCTTCCAGTTGTGGAAACACCCTCCTTTTTTGACCTTCCCTCTATTGTCACAAACTCACTGGCTCCTCAGGTTCCTGTCTAATCTTTCGAGTGGTTGTTGCCATTCAACCTTGTGTACATAGATCTTTAAGGAACACAATACTCAAGGAAGGCATTCTTTACTAGATAAGTGAAATTATTTGTTTTTAAGCAGACTTCTGAGGATATTTTTTGTTTAGTTTATTGGCTGACATTAAGAGATATAAATGCCAGGATAATCCAAGAGGCATTCACTATCATTACAGGAAAATCTATGAGAGAGGGCAGCTTTACACTGATTTGGAGTTGAAGTCCTCTTCAGCACCCCAAATGCTTGCCTACAAGAAACAGCTGAGAACATAGGGCAATTCTTGCTGAATCCCCTTCATTTGAATAGCAAAGCCACATGTTTTCTCTGTCTGGGAGAAAATATAGTCTTCCTTCTGCTCATCAAAATGGACACCTTCTTAGTTCTCTGGACACTGGATGCACCACATTAGTTACAGGTTGGTCATACTCACTTTTCCTTCATTAGGGGACTCTAATGTCTCCAGCTCCTAAAAGAAGGCTCCTCAGATTGCCCCTCTAGTCCCGGTGACCCATTGCTGGAACCCTGGAGCACTCCGGCAAGAGCTTGAGTTGGACGTCTCTGTCCCAGTGGACTGGGACATGCAGAGTCAACCATGCACTTGATAGAAACAGATGGGTGAGGAGATTCAGATTGTGAGAAGAGGGTACTAGGGCTGGGGTCTGCACAGCACCTGTTCCCAGGGCTGCCTCACATTTCCAACAGTTTTCAAACTCTTTTTCAAAGTGTTAGGGAGGCCTCACATGTAAGGGATTCCTGCTTTTCTAAGGCCTTTTAAAACTCTTGGGAAGGTTAGCCCTGTGATTGTTTCCTCTGTTCTTCATTTCCACAAAGATCTTAGCAGTCCTGCCCACCTGTAACCTTAGGGCACTGCTATTTCTGTTTTAGTTTCATGCCTCTATGACTCTCCTGGGCATATAGGTAAGAAACTGCACTTCAATCCCAAAGGCATGTGGTTTGAATTCACCGAATGCTCCAATTTAGAAGGATGGACAGAGTCTCCTCCTGTCCAAGTTACTGCCTCTGTAAACCCACTGGAGGGTCAACTATGAGTCAGTTGTAGTTCTGACTTGACAGCAAACCACAAGACTCCCCTTGTGCTTTTTTATAATTCATCCTGTAAATGTTAATAGCAGACTATTTATGAGAAGCCTCAGGTCAATGCAGTCCCGAACGCTTAACCAGCTGCATAAGCCCATAATTTCTAACATCAACAGCTCCATCTGTGTCTTAGTTCCTCTATCACTCCATGGCCCTTAGGTTCAGTGTGATTCACTCGAAGCTCTCCCAGAGACTCAGTCATCAGGGAATGACTCATGTGACCACAGATATGCAGGCTGGTTTTGCAGAAACTGGTGAGCCAGGATCTGTAGACAGTCACTTGTGGTGCAGCCGGATGGTGACTGTAGATGCTGCAGGGTGGAAGCTGTGTCTCAGTCTAGTGTTTCACAAGAGGAAGCACCTGGCGCTGAGGTCTCATGAGTTTATATAAGCCCCTAGCAGGGTGAGGCTTGTATTCTATCCTAAGCCTCTCTCCTTAATCATTTCAGCACAAAATGAATGGTTAATGATTGACTAGGAAAGATACATGAATAATAAACCTTAAATACGCAGACCTTGAGTCTCTGGTGGTCTCCGTTTGGTGAATTTAGCTTTTTCCCTGACTTACATTGTATATGTGTGCAAACACAACCAACCAGGATTCTGAACTTTGGAGTTCCAACACAGTCATGAAAATTTTACTGATTATCTGGAGTGGACATTGAGGACTCTGGAAGTCATGCCCCACAGAGCTATAAGAATTGAACTTCTCTGGAGAGACAGTTGGGGGTGTGTGCTGTAACAGCACCTCAAGTGGGAGCAATGTGTGTGGGAAGCTAGAGGTCAGAAATGCACCACTCTCCAACTTGAAATGAGAAGTTCCGCTGGGTAACCTCGTTTGTTTTTACTGCCATGTAGAAAGGGCAGAAGAAAGTCTAGGGAAAATTTTTTTTGGCCTAATGTAAAGAGCTTTTATAGAACTATCCAGTAAAAATTTCCTTGCCTGACCATGATTTTTGGATCCTTGGAATAGCCAGGCAGAACTATCAGAGGTGTCTGTGCTGCACAGGATGCTGTGACCTTTAAAATCCATTTGATTCTTGATTCTTGTCTAACATCTCAACACAAGTTTAATTAATCTTCTCTTCCCAAGAGCATTTTTAGAAGAGGATTTTTCCTCATGGGGAAAAGAACTCAAAGAAAGAAATCTTTGAAAGTAGAATGGCAAATGACAGCAGGGTAGAGAGGTATTTGGGACCAAGGACTTGCTGTTGTTCTCAGTGCTGCAGTTGGCTTGCAGGGCAAGCCTTAGAACTCTCCACTCTTCTCCATCCACATCCTTACCGAGCTTCTCTGCAGCTTCTATACAGGAGGAACCGGCAGCAGGTGCAGCATCAAGGCTGGAGAAAGTAGAAGATGAGGGTAGCAGGAGACGCCAACTCAGACTCTTCTCAGCATCAGCATGGAGCCAACTTTTCCTCCTCCTTGTGACTCAGCCCTCATTAATTAGCAAAACTGCTGTAGCATTCTTCAGTTCACACAGAAGTGCTGCCCATGCTCAAGCTGTTGCTGTTTGCTCCTTTCTCATTGAAGGTCTCTGAGGAGATTGGTCCTTTTCTGAGGCTTTCTTTGGAGAGCCTCCTTACCTTGTGTTTCTTTTTTTTTTTTTAAATGTCATCTTCTTTATTTTGCATACTTTAATTTTCAGAACAAAATAAACAAAACTCACAATACACAATATCCCACCCTCATTCTTGAGGTTGAGGGTTTCTTTATGCTTTCAGCTGATCACTGATATGTCTTCTTAAAGTGTGTGTCTGAGGCCTCACATCAGGGGGCAGTGTTGGTGACGGGCTAGCAGGGAGGAATCAATCTATCACTCCCCAGTATGGAATGAAAAGCTTCATGGGATAAAAAAGAGAGTCTTGACACTGGACAAACCTGGATACACTTCCTAGTCTTAAAAGAATTAGCTGGATGACCTTGGTAATTTATTAATTCATTAATCTAAGCCTCAGTTTTTTTATATATGAAAATGAGATAGTGGTGTCTATTGAACAAGTTATTGTGATTGTTCAACTAGACATTGCATGAGAAAGACTGTATTATGGGTACTGGACTCAATTGTGGTACTTCCCTGCCATGGCCCAGGATTACTCTCTCTTCCATCTGTGTCTTTGCTGGTAGCTGCACAGAGACACACGAATGGAAATGGGTATGGGAAGAGCAGGCTTGCTTAGAAAGTAGAATGCTTTGGTGTTTTCTAGAACTTCCAGACAAGTTCACACCCACCACTACTATCAGGCTGATTCAGATACATAGTAACCCAATAGGATATAGTTGTTGTTAGGTGCCATTGAATTGACTCCAATTCATAGCAACCCTATGAAAAACAGATCTGAACCCTGCCCTATGCTTGTGTCATCCTTCTCACCTCTGATATATGTGAATCCATTAGTCACCATGTCAATCCGTCGTGTTGAGGGTCTTCCTCTTTAACATTGACTCTCTGCCTTTCCAAGCATGATGTCATTTTCCAGGCATTGACCCTTCCTTACAACATGCCCAAAGTTGAGACAAAGTTTCACCATCCTTGCTTCCAAGAAGCAGCCTGATTTCATTTTCTCTAGAACAGACTTATTTGTTCTCTCTGCAGTCTGTGGGATATTCAGCACTCTTCTCCAATACCACAACTTAAAGGCATCAATTCTTCTATCATCCTTAATCATTGTCCACCTCTCAAATGCATAACAAGATGCAGTCTTCAAACTGACATCATTGCTAAAGAGCAGTTTGGCGAGGTACCTGGCTTCAGATTTTCCTAATTCAACACGTATTTTGATTTCCCGAGACAGAGTAGAATTGCCTGTAGGGTTCTCAAGAATGTCAATCCTTCTGGAAGCAGACTGCCTCATCTTTACCTTGGGAAACAGCTGGTGGGTGTGAACCTCTGACGTTTGTTTGTCAGCTGAATTATCTAACCACTGTACCATCAGACCTTCTTAGAGTTCCACAGGCAGAATTCTCCACTCTGCTCCAGTAAATGGTCTGAAGAGTGGATAGGGGCTCCATCCGTTACTTTGTGTATTCAGATGTGGCCTGAAACGCCCTCCATGAGTCATACTTATTTCTTGATTGTCTTTTAGAATCAATAGTTCACAGAAGGATCTAGTTGGTAATCTATAGGATAGATTTCTGACAGTTTTTCCTGTAGAAAGCCACATAAAAGAGTAAAGGAGATGGAGGTCAGTTACATAGGCTTTCATTTGGTAGCACATTGATCTCTATGGTTGCACACAAAATCAATTGATTTCTTTAAAAAATTAGTCTAGTTCGTTGGCAACTTGGAACACTCTTGTTATTTTCTTAGTGGGATCATTGTGAACTGTCCATAGCAAGAACTCATCAGCATCTTGTGATGACCAGTGAAGGTCTTTGAAAAATTGTGTGTGTGTGTGTGAGAGAGAGATCTAATTAGGGGCCTAAACATTTAAAATTGAGACATTGTCAATCATTTCTCAAAGACAGTACTATGGATTAACATTTACCAAATGTGAAACTTGCTGGGCTTACTCATTTATGCAGCAACCATTCTCCACTGCCTGCTCCACCCTAGGGCCCGAGCGCAACTTGGAGATACAGAGGTTCTCACACACACTTCCTCCTAAGCTAGAACATGAGCCTGGCAGTGAATCAGATTCAGATTCAATAGGTAAAGCTTATACACTGGTGGGAGAGGCAGAGAAGGGCTAGTTGATGTCACCTGGTGTCTTGAGGAAGGTTTAGGGAAGAGGTAGTCAGGAGCCACTGGGGTGAATTTTCTTCTAGGTAAAATGTTGGCTTAATGGTAAGGAGATGCACTACCAACCCAAAGGCACACAGTTCAAATTCACCAGCTGCCCCTGTGTGATTTACAGCTATGAGTAGTTTCTCTCTCAACATAATAACAACAACAAAGGTCACAGTCTTGGGGATTCCACCAGTCTCTATTGGACCAATGAAACACAGATAGACATTCCTCTGGTATTCTCTGCTTTCAGCTAAGATCCATCTAACATCAGCTACAATATCCCTAGTACCACGACCCCT